>NC_051271.1:28322707-28922707 GCF_015220745.1 Sebastes umbrosus | reverse complement strand
TAGTTTCATATGATGCAACTATCTTAACTCTCTCGGCTACAACCTAAAAATCGCAAGTTGCGTTAATGCGTTAAAGAAATTAGTGGCGTTAAAACAAATTTGCGTTATCGCGTTAACTTTGACAGCCCTATAGTTTAAACCCCAGTTGCTCATGGGAGCAAATCAATCTGTAAGGTGTGTGTTCAGCTTTAATCTGCATCAAATCCATCCCAAACATTGCAGCTTTGTTTTATTGCTTCACCTCAGTGTGATTAAACTGGATGAAGATGCCATCCTTCTTTGTTGCAAATGGCTACTCTAGAAGAGAGATCCTCATCCCTCTTCTCTCTTTCTGCTCACTTCTCACATCACTGCAAGCTTTACCGTTCAGCTCTCTTCATTTGCAGTTTCGCTTCATCATTCACACGCCCTCCTTTACACCTGCTTCTCACCTCTCACATTCACAATGTTTACTCCTTGCCTCTCTATCAACCGTACATCCTCTGAGTTTAAGGCACCATCCTTTCTGTCTTGTTACCGCTCCCTGTGCGCCGGGACCCTATCCCCTTCCCACCCACCATGCTGCCTTCCCCCCTTCTCCTCCTTTCTCTCCCTTCATCTTTTTCCTCACTCTCTCCCTCCCCCTCTGCTTCTCTAAGGGCATTTTCCACCTCTTCTGAGAGTCACACCTCATGAATTATTTACTCGTGCACCTCAGTAGGGGATTTTGCTGCGTTTCCTGGCCGTTTACTGCTCAAAGATAGACAGGCACGCAGGCAGTGTTTTCTGGGAGGCAAGAACTCCCTAAAATGTGCAGGTGAGCATCACAGGTCGTCTGCTTCACACGCTCGCTCTCTGCACGGACAAACACAGAAAGCCAAAGATAGATCACTTGAGTGTTAAGAGGGTAGTTGCCATCTTATTCTATACGATTATTTCTATAATATTAGGCCCTTCGAAAGAAGGCATCATTTAATAGAGATGGTGAATGTATTTCAAGTAGTCAGCAGATCCAACTGCACCATTTCCAGCAGCTGGGAAAAAAAGCTGCACTACACGTGCATGCATTAAAATAAAAACACTGAAAGAGACTGGAAAACTGCCACGCCCCACTCTGCGCTCCCAAGACTACGTCACAAACATGCACATACACACTTTCCTGCAAAGTAAAGCTTCGTTTAATAAAAGCTTTTGCCATTTATTCTTTTTTTTTTTACAGTATATATGCTCTGGACAATGGTAAAAGTGATCTCAAACTAATAGAAATCCAACATCTGAAATCATCAGTTGTTGCTCATTTTCTTAATTCTTGGGGTTATGCCATCGATGCCAATTAGCACGTCTGCTATAAACCTTCCCTCCATTCTCATCCGAGGAAATTTTTTTACTGGCACATAAGCACAACAGCTTGAGGGGACATCCATAACAGCACATCTTCTCCTGAGGCGCATTAACCATGTAAGCACAAAGCAAAAGCCTTTTAATTTAAATCAGTGATGCATGTCACCACCACACTCGTTAGTAGGCTACCATATGAATGTAAGCTCTCATAATAAGTACAGGAACAACTTAAGCATGATTGTACAATGTGATTTTCTAAAACTTGGACTGCATAATATAGCCTAATATGTTATTGCTCTCAAAAAGTATGTTGTGGCTCTACAGCAATATGAATTTCAGGGGTTTAAGTGCACATGAAACAATCTTTTTCTTTGTGTGCTCCTGCAGAGCTACAGAGCCGTCTCCGCTGGGTGATGCCACACCCTGCTGCCTCCTGACACACATGCACGCACGCACACACACACACACACAGAGAAAGATGGGGGGTTGGTGGGAGAGTCCTCCAGCTTCTGCACATGCCAAGAGGAACTGGGAAAAGTCATCAGAGGTGTGAAAGGAGGATCCCAGTGAACATGCGTTTCTCCCCACCTACAATTTCATTAACATTGTGAAGAGCAAGTCAGCTGCTTTACATAAACTGAATACAAGACCTCACAGACACCAAACTAGGGGTAATGTAAGACAGAAGTGGGTATTGTGACAGTGAATGTGAAGGTAAAATCCATCTAGAAAAAGTGGACAATAGAAGCAAGTAACAGTCTCCTTTCCCCGGAGGAAATCAAAGGGTTGCACAAGGTTGCTGCCAGGTACTGTAGCACCAGAGGACAAATGAAAGTGAAAAATTTAATCGACAATAATACCTCATTTCTGGGTTTGGACTGTCTGCGATTACATCTAATTTCCCCATCTAATGGTAAAGGGGACGAGAGCTTCTCATTTTGAATTGTTTGAGATACACTGACATGTTTGATCAAATCCATTGTATCAAATCAAATCTATTTAAAGGCGCTATTGATAACATTGATAACATTCAGACACTAGATGTCTCATTCTCCCTCCCCCGTTCCATTGCATTCACATCACAACAAGTCGTTGTCAGGTACTTACCATCAATCTCAGCCATTTATCCGTTTTTTCCACACTAACTGACGACCCAGAGATACCACATGATACCAACGTTATTTTACTATTCGCTCACAAGTCTTGTTAGAAGTGGGAACCAAACGTCAGATATCTTCCACAGAGTTAAACAAAACATTCATTTTGGAGCCACCAACATTTTTAAAGTGATTAATTCACATTTTTTTCAGGAAAAGCCATACCTTTATTCAGCACCTTTCTAAAAGCTTTGTGGATGTATTATTTTTTTTCAAATATTAATTTAAGTAAAAGACCTTTAATTGAAAGTAACAATAAATTATTTTAATACCCCATTAAAAGTAAATGTATTTTGAAAATACACAGTATTGAAGAATGGTCCCTTTAAAAGTGTAAAACGGTGGTGCTTTATTGTGTGAGCACCACATTTCACTTATTTTTAAATTAGAAAGCGTCAGCACCTCAAAAATCCTGTCGTCTCTTCTCATTTCACACGATTCAGTCCTCGAGTACCAGCTGCGTGTAATCACTCAGTTTTATTTCAAATCAATGTCAACACTGGTGGTGAGCTGCCAGAAAGCATTAAAGCAGCAAGAGGAGATTGCTTTTTTTCTGTCTTTATTACCATTCATTATTCTACTATTTCAAAATAAAAGCACGTCAACACAACAGTGAAGTGATTCTGTACCAACACAAAAACCCTAGGGACTGCACGATTTTGAAAAAAATATCAAATTGACTTTATTTTGACTGATATTGCAATTGCGATATGGTTTGCGATATTAGAGGGAATGATCATTTTTACATCATTATTTTCATTGAAAATCATATTAAAGTAACAAACAAAGATGTTTTCTTAAATCTGTAGAAAGTGATGTGTAGGGACAACTCTGCAGCACCACAGTATTTCATTTAAAATGGTATGTTGACACATTTCACCTTTAACAAATATAGCGATTTCCTCCCATAACATTTTTATTAATTGTGCAACCAGCCGTTCGTGCTTTTATGGTGACGCAGGTGCTGGATGTTGCAATCAGTCGGTGCAGCACAGCAGGCTTTATGTTAATCGCTATATGAAGGGAACACTTATAGATCTTGAATCAATAACCTTAAGCCTGACACGCATGTTTCAGCCCTGCATATCTGCTAGGTAAGAGAGAAGGTGACTACAACAAGAGCTATATCAACCAGTAAAACTGCTGATCTTAGTATTATACCACATTGTCATTGTCATTCAGTGACACCAAAAGGAGGCGTGTAACCTCGCTCCCTTATTAGCAGCCTTACACTGAGGCTGCACTGATGACCACGCCCTGAGCTGCTGATGTTTGTCTCCTACACCCACCATCCAACCATCCCCACCCCCACCCCCATCTCTCCTCCACACGGAGGCTACGCCGCCGCAATGTTATACAACGCCCTGCTGCTCCTACTGGGAACCCTTCTCCTTCTTTTGTCCCCACCCCTTTATATGGACCTGAGTCTGCACGTTAGACCTGCTGCTGCTGAGCTGTTATCACTCCATCCAGTGTGGATGAGAGGAGCTTCTACAAGTGCATCTGAGCTTAACATAGCTATATTACAATCTGAGGTGTTATAATTAAGACAGATCTTGAGCAAAGTGCTGTACAGGAGATGGGAAAAGCTGCCAGTGAGTAAACACGGCTCATGCACTGTCTGAAAATAAAATAAAATGAAATGCTATTAAGGTTTGATTTTCTACTGACAGTCTCCAAGAAATGAAAACAGATGCTGCGCTGACCAGAAAGATCCACAGTCAGCGGTATATGTAGTGTATCTCTGACAGGGAGTTAGAGAGGGAAGAAGGTGTGTTATTCTATACAGGCAGAAATCCAACCTCAGCAGAATGCAAAGGGAGTACTTGTATGTACTTTCTATCTGTCATGTGTTTTCCTTGCTGCTACAAGTTGAAGTTCAGGGATGGAAAAAGTATCAGATCCTTTACTTAAATACAGATATACTATTGTCCATAATACTCCATTACAAGTATAAGTCCTGAAAAAAACAAACAGCAAACAGCAATAACATTGTAAGTGGTAAAATTACTGAACATGGTATTGAACATTTAACCTTGAGTGTTTCCTAAATTAATAAAGGTGATTTAGGCCTTTTAACAGACTTTTCAGTGTCATTAGAGTACTGATATGCCTATTTGTCTGTGTGATATCTACATTTTCTTTTTTGGTTTGTCTAGGACACATCTTGGGGATTTCAGAGTGGCACTGGGTGTGGATTTAATGTTTTGGCTTCATATCGCAATAAATTCCAGAAGTCTGAAATGAAAACAAATGTCCCACATTAGGCTAATTCACCCTAAGAGCATTTTTATGTTATAGTTCGTCAATGTGGGGCCATAGAAGTACTTAGGTACAGTGAGTAAACTTAGTTACGTTCCACCACAGCAAGTTGTATGTAAAACATTTAATCAATCCAACATTGTAAAACACAAAGTAAAGTAAAGTGCTTATCACCAAGATCACAATGCTATTCAAAACCTGTATGTTTCTCACCATAGTACATCACTAATTGTCTGACATTAAGTATTTGTATATCAAATAAAGGCGAAGGTAGGGCATTGTTTTGAAATCATATTGGACTGTGGAGCACAAAAGGATATGAACAAATGTTGTCTTAAAAGCAGAGTGGGCAGGTTAGAATACAGCAGACCTATCTGTATATAAAAAACAAAATGAAGCAAATATTCCTCGGTTTCAGCTTCACAAAATGTGAATATATTTCTGTTTTTCTTCTCTTCTGTGATTGTAAACTGAATATCTTTGGGTTTTTGACTATTGGTTGGACACACGGACATTTTATAGACAAAACAATTAATCATTAATTGAGAAAATAATCTTTAGATTCATTGATAATGAAAATAATTGTTTTTTTTCTTTATCATTTGTCCAAGGAGGTCATCAGATTGGGACACTCAAGACTGGCCACGGGTTGTGTGGGACCAAAGTGCCACCACCTGGTACAAAATGGTACATCTCCAATTATAAATGAAATATGCTTTTCAGTTTAAAGTACACATATGTTAAGTATAAATAGAACTCTTTCACTTTTTTAAATGAAAATGATAATTATTGGTCAAATGCATACAGTTTACCTGAGCTTAAATAGAATGAAAATGACAATAGGTGCAACAGTTATGTTGCATGGTAAATATGGAAATAGTTTATTTGAGAACTATTGGAGCACAATTTAACCTGTTGATAATAAAATGATGAGTTATACATTTAGATTTAGTCAGTTGTGGAAGAAGTATTCAGAACCTTTGCTTAAGTAAAAGTAGTAATACCACAGTGTAACAGAGTATGTTTACACTGGGGTAGTACACAGTGTAAACATACTCTGTTACAAGTAAAAATCCTGCATTCAAAATCTTACTTGAGTAAATGTACAAACGCATTAGAATCAAAATATACTTAAAGTATTAAAGGTAAAAGTATTTATTATTATGCATAATGGCCCATGTCAGAATAATATATATTACATTGTTGGATTATAATTATTGATGCATTACTGTATACATCACATTAACATTGCAGCTGGTTATGGTGTGGCAAATTTAAATACGTAACTGCTGGGCAGCTTTATCTACGAAAATAGATCATAATGTATTAGTTGATTCTGGTTATTAATGCAAAATATAAATATTTAAAGTAACTAAAGCTGTCAGATGCAGTAAAATGTTAAAAATGTTAAATAGGAACAGTGCAATATGTTAAATTTGGACAGTGCAATACGTTGCATCTGTGTAATATTGGGCTATTGTCTGTGCAATATGGGCAAGATGGTAGACGGTGCAGTGCACTGTCTGGGGTGCAATACCTGCCATGGTGTGTGTGATAGTATGTGCCATTATGTACGTGGACTGTGTATGTGTTGAAACATCTGTTTCTGTGGACTGTTTCCCTGTCTTGTGTGGAATTGTTTATTATTGTTGTTGATGCTGTTTTAATTTAGTGTTTGTAACTGCAGTTCAAACACTGGCTGGTATTGAGAGTGTATGAGAGAGTGCAGAAGAAGCAGAAAATGGAAATACTCAGGTACAGTAGAAGTACCTCAAAATTGTACTTAAGTACAGTAGTAAATGTACTCAGACCACCGAGGTGCACCACAGAACGCCACAGGAGGTCTTTCCTACCAGTGGCCATCAGACTTTATAAGTCCTCCCCCTTCTGCAGGAAGGACAGCTGAAAACACTGAGAACAAATATAATATCAATATCATGTGCAATACTACTTTTTACATTCTCATGTGCAATATCACTGTTCATTGTGTGCAATATTACTTATTTTTCTGTTTGTTAGCTTACTTAACCTTTTTTATTTTACTTATCTTATCTTATTTACTCATTTTACTAAATGTATCTTACTTAATTGTTATTCTATTAGGCACTGGTGCTATAAATATTATTTGTTTGTTTTAAACACTTGTATTTTATACATTTGAACTTGTTGTAATTTTGTTGTACAATTGAGCAATCTCTGGCACAAGAATTTCCTTCGGGATTAATAAAGTTCTATCTTATCTTATCTTATCTTATCTTACATTTCACCACTGGATTTAGTCCAGGAAAAATTTCCCCATGGGGACAATAAAAGTATATCTTATCTTATCTATCTTATCTTAAAAAGTGTAATATTTCCCTCTGAGATATAGTGGAGTATAAATATGAAGAAGCAGAAAATGGAAATACTCAGGTACAGTAGAAGCACCTCAAAATGTAACTTTTTCCAATTCAATTCAATTTGCTTTATTGGCATGACTGTCAGGTGAACAATATTTCCAAAGCATCAATTCAATAATAAGTCAAAATAAAAAAAGAACAAAATAAAAACAAAAACATATATATACATATATACAATTCATTAAGCAAATTACAATATATAGATATTTAAAAAGAACATGCATGTACAGTAAATGGAAGAAAACAATAAAGAAGTAATTAATGTTTGTTGTGTCAATAAAACAAACAAACAAATAAAAAACAATTAATAACAATACTGTACTTAAGTACAGTAGTAAATGTACTTAGTTGCATTCCACCACTGGATTTAGTCCAGGAAAAATTTCACCATGGGGACAATAAAAGTATATCTTATCTTATCTATCTAATCTTAAAAAGTATAATATTTCCCTCTGAGATATAGTGGAGTATAAATATGAAGAAGCAGAAAATGGAAATACTCAGGTACAGTAGAATTACCTGACAGTAGTAAATGTACTTAGTTACATTCCACATCTGGATTTAGTCCAGTTTCCAGCAGCAGTCCAGTCTTCCATTGATGTACAGATGCTAGTGTCGAGGGAGGCGGGACTTCCGCTCCGCACCGGATGACGCGGCACCAGAGCACCAATCAGATGCTCTGATCTTGTTTCCCGTTTTTAAACCTCGCACATGCGCATTTCA
Organism: Sebastes umbrosus; assembly: GCF_015220745.1. NCBI lineage: Eukaryota > Metazoa > Chordata > Actinopteri > Perciformes > Sebastidae > Sebastes > Sebastes umbrosus. Next base: position 28,914,846 of record NC_051271.1, on the reverse strand, counting down.
TTTTAAAAATGGCGGCCGTGCAGGGTGGTCTGGGCGACGCGGTGGAAGAAAAAGACATAAAAACGGAACCGGCGAGCGACGGCTGCGGGAATAACAATGCAACCGACGGAAGACTGCTCTCCACGTCCCCCGGCTCCGGTGCTGCGGCTGGGGGTAACAAACCCGCGGCAGGAGCAGCAGCAGCAGCTCCGGAGGACCAGCAGACGCTGCTGGCGGTGCTGCAGTTCCTCAGGAAGAACAAACTCACCGAGTCCGTGGAGATCCTGCGTCGTGAAGCGGGATTACCGGAGGACTCACCGGACCTGAAGGCGGGTGATTCCTCCGGTGCAGGCTCTGGAGCTGCAGCGGGCGGTGTGGAGGCAGAAGGCGGCGATGCGAGCTCTCTGCTCAGCCGGGTGACCAGCTCATCCTCCGCTGTAGTCCCGCCGCCAACTAAAGGTCCATATCACGCTACTGCTGCTTTACTGTGTGAATACAAACTGTTTCCTGTTAATATCACATCAGCTACCTCCTCCTTAGATAACACCTGTCATCTACATGACTACAGAGGAACTACAGTCCTGCTCTCAGGGACCAGAAACACACAAACTACAGTATGCAGGAAAGTTTCACTAAAGTAGCAGGGATGCTGAGGGGTAGTTAATCTGGTATAAACATAAAGAAATGCAAGAAAATATAAATAAATGAGGATGAAACATGTTAATTATGTACATAATGCAACAATATAAACACAATATATGTAAAGAAATATAACTAAGTAACTAAAGGTCTGATATTAAGGCTACTGTTGCTTTATTGTGTGAATACAAACTGTTTCCTGTTAATATCACATCAACTACAAGTTAGAAGTATCTCCTCCATAGATCATACCTGTCATTTATATGACTATAGAGGTACAGTCCTGCTCTCAGTGATCAGAAAACTACAATATGTTGAAAAAGTTTCACAAAAGTAGGGATGCTGTGGGGTAGTTGCTCTGGTATAATAAACATAAAGAAATGTAAGAAAATAGAAATAAAGGAGTATGAAATGTTAATTATATACATAATGTTCCAATATGTACATAATGCATCAATATCAACACAATATATGTAAATAAATATAACTAATTAATACAATTGAGAATATAAGAAATATGTACATATATTTGTTTAAAACGTGCAATATATATATAACATATAACCACAGTGCAAATAAGTAAACACAAAATGCTGAGAAGTGGGATGTATAAGTGTGTTAAATAAAAAATGCCACAATGGTTTAAATAAGAATTAAATAAGAATATTTCTTGAAATGTACAGTATATAAACTAAAGGTCCAATATTAAGGCTACTGTTGTTTTATTGCGTGAATCCAAACGTTTCCTGTTAATATCACATCAACTACAAGTTAGAAGTGTTCCTCCATAGATATAATACCTCTCATTTATATGACTATAGAGGTACTACAATCCTGCTCTCAGTGACCAGAAATACACAAACTACAATATGATGAAAAAGTTTCACAAAAGTAGCAACACATAGTGTGTTGCAGGGATGCGTGGGGTAGTTGTTCTGGTATAAACGTAAAGAAATGTAAGAAAATAGAAATAAAGGAGGATGAAACATGTAAATTATTTGCGCAATGCAACAATATAAACACAATTTTATTTGTATTTAACCTTTTTTTTAACCGGGTAGTACTCATTAAGATTAAGAATCTCTTTTGCAAGAGAGACCTGGCCAAGACAGCAGCATTTTTTCAATATCTGTAAAGGAATATAACTAAGTAATACAATTAAATATAAGAAATATGTACAAATATTTGTATAAAACGTGCAATATATATAACATATAACCACAGTGCAAATAAGTAAACACAAAATGCTGAGAAGTGGGATCTATAAGTGTGTTAAATATAAAATGCCACAATGGTTTAAATAAGAATTAAATGTACAGTATATATTTTTGAAAGCTAAGCAATACAATTAACGACTATTTTCCCAGTCAAATGAGCAAGTACGTATATGCACTTCAGTGTAATTGCAAGTGAAGATACAAAACCATCTGTGCTTCTCAGACATGCCAGTCATAACAATGTCAAGACAGTGGAGAAAGTCTGACTCTGTTGTCATGGAGATGGCTAAGGCTAATGTCACCATGTCATCTCTCAGGTTTAAAAGATGTGTATTATAAAGCCATGTTATTTTCTTTCTTTACCTAAATTACAATTAAAGGTGCTATTAATAACATTGATAACATTTAACCACTAGATGTCTCATTTCCCCCCCCCCCGTTCCATTGCATTTACTTCACAACAAGTGGTTGCCAACTTGATCGCTGAGAGACACAGAGATACCACGTCATACCAACGTCGTTTTACTGTTGTCTCACAAGCCTTGTTAGAAGTATAATAATATTTTTTTCAGGAAAGGCCATATCTTTATTCGTCACATTTCTAAAAGCTCTGTGGATGTATTATTTATTTTTAAATATTCGTCTACATAAAATTGTTATCAATAAGACCTTTAAAGTAATCTTTTTTTTTTAAAAACTGAATACAATATTGTTGGTAAAAGCTTAGTTTAGAGCGCTCATCTGTTCTTCTTCAACAGCTACTACTGGGGAGGATCAGCCAGACGTGAACGTGGTGCTGTCGGCTTACAGCCAGCAGGGAGACCCAAAGCTGTACCCGGTTTACTACAGCGGCCTGAAGAGGTTCATAGAATCGGTTTTGGACTGTCACCGAGCAGAGCTGTCCCAGGTCTTCTACCCGCTGTTTGTGCACATGTATCTGGAACTGGTGTACAACAATCACGAAAGTGAGGCCAAGGCGTTCTTTGACAAGTGAGTTTCCTTCACATATCATACGCCCTTCCAACTATAAACAGTATAAACTTGATTGTGTTTTTTCGTAGCATTAAATCCTGCACTGTTGATAGCCTACCTCTTTCTCCATCTCAGGTTCACTGGCGATCAAGAGTGTTACTACGAAGACGACTTGCTTGTTTTGTCCAGCTTGTCCAAGAGGGAGCACATGAGAGGCAACGAGACCCTAATGGACTTCCGCACCAGCAAGTTCGTCCTGCGTATCTCCCGGGACTCCTACCAGCTGCTGAAGAGGCACCTGCAGGAGCGCCAGAACAACCAGATCTGGAACATCATACAAGAGCACCTCTACATTGACATCTTCGATGGCATGCCGCGCAGCAAGAGCCAGATCGACGCCATGTCTGGCAGCTTGGCAGGAGAGGCCAAGCGAGAGGCCAATAAGGCTAAGGTGTGATTTACGCACCAACACACACACACATACGATGTGTTTTCTTAACAACTGTTGAATTTGTGGCATGTTCTGGTTTTATTACCCTTCAATCAGGTTTACTATGGACTGCTGAAGGAGCCAGAAATTGAGCTGCCTCTTGATGACGAGGATGAGGAGGCAGAGAATGAGGAGGGTAAACCCAAGAAGAAGAAACCCAAAAAGGACAGCATGGGCTCCAAGAGCAAGAAGCAGGATCCTAATGCACCTCAACAGACTAGGTAAAGTTTTTTGACACACCGGTGTATAGCTCTGAACACCCACTGCCGGTCCGTTGGTTTTGTCTTCATCACCTAATGCTGTACGGCCAGAACAGTATGAGTCATTAGAAGTTAGCTGCAGCGTTGGGGGACATTTCAGTTCGAAATGATTGCATGAATTTAATTTCAAGTGACTTATCCACACAAAGCACAGACAGTTAATGGTGTCGCAAACGTCCAAGTCTTTATTTATTACTTTTAATAAGACTGTATAAAATCCAGATGATGAAAAAATAAAACAATGTGTCAGGACTTGAGAGGTCAAGAAGCCACAGGCTTTTACAACAGACCTCCCCTCAACTTAAGGAGAAAAACAAACTATAACAAAAAAGGAGAAAAAAAAAAGATGACAACAACAAAAAAAGAAAATTAAGCTAACATAATTTTGAAAAATAGTGACAACAAGAAGCTACAAAAAAAGCCAACCAATCAGTAGACAACAATCCAATAAAAACCAAGAAATACGTGAAAAACAATACAGGGAAAAACAAGAATATAGAAAAAAAAAAAAAGTAATATATATATATATATATATATATATATGTATATATATATATATATATATATATATACATATATATATATATATATATATATATATATATATATACAGTATATATAGTATAGTATAATATGAATGAATTTGGGAATTAAATTTGAAGAAGTTGCTAAACGATGATGGTAGAGAAAAAGGCAAGAGCAAATATTTATATATGAACACACATATCTGATGAATATTTATGTCATACACTGAAAGAATGTTCAGTTTCCTGAACTGAGGCCTCGTCACAATTTGAGAAAGTTGACAATCTTACAAATCGTTTTTGCAGCAAATAAAGATTGGAGGGGTATGTATTTGCCCAAACAATATTACATAAATCAAATAGGGATAAATCATGGAATAATATAAAGTTAATAAACAAGAGATATTTATGAAGCTTTGTGGTTTGCTGATGATCCCCTGTGACTTCACAGTTTTGTTATGAATAAAATGAATGTTTTTTCCAATTTAGTTTCTCATCTACTGACACTCTCATAATCTTTAACATAACTCCTTGCCACAAATATTATCAATTAATCAATCAGACTTAATTTGTATAGCACCTTTCATACAAATCAAATGTAACACAAAATTCTGCACAAAATACAACCCCCCCATCAATAATAACAGCATTCAATAAAAAATAGAAACTAGCATAAATCTCATCAATTTACTGTAAGTAAACACCAGAGGCAGGATCAAAAACTCTAACTTGGTAAACCAACATATTACAATAAGCAAAACAGACTAGAATACATGAATAGATAAATAAATAAAGTTATATAAAAGGCCAGACTAAAGAGGTGAAATACAATAAATAATTAGACTGATAAATAAATAAATACCACTAATTTAAAAGATAGACTAAAAGGGTAAAATAAAATAAATAATTAGACTGATAAATAAATAAATAAATAAAAAAATAAAACCCAGTTAAAAGCCAGACTAAAAAGATAGGTTTTAAGTTTGCTTTTAGAAATATCAACCTTCTCTGCTGCCCTCAGGTACTCAGGAAGGCTGTTCCAGAGGCGTGGACCATAGTAATAAAATAAATTATATAATGATAAAATTTGACTTTTTAATATTAAATGAGAGCTTATTGATTTAAAACCAACATGCAACTCTTACAACATACATATTTCAATGTTTAAAAGAGACTCATATTCAGTTATGTACTTGCAAACTGTTTGTGGAGCCACCAGTCAGCTGACACGGTGTGTTGTTGTTCAGGATCCCTCTTCCAGAACTAAAGGATTCAGACAAGCTGGACAAGATCATGTACATGAAGGAGGCCACCAAGAGGATCCGCCTGGGACCAGATAACCTGCCCTCCATCTGCTTCTACTCTTTTCTCAATGCTTACCAGGTAATAACTCATAAACAAGCCAGTGGTAGAGATGTGACCTATAGGAGAGTCATCTCTAAGTCTTCTCCTCTTTTCGCCCTGCAGGGTCTGACTGCAGTGGACTTCACAGATGACTCCAGCCTGATCGCAGGAGGCTTCGCTGACTCCACAGTACGGGTGTGGAGCGTCACGCCGAAAAAGCTCCGCAAGGTCAAGTCCTCAGCAGGTACAGTGCGCGACTGTGACCAACGCAACCCGGCTTGATGTTATTCTGACTTTCTATAACACATTTTTTTTTTTCTTTTCTCTCTCTCAAGACTTGAATCTGATCGACAAAGAGTCGGACGATGTGCTGGAGAGGATCATGGATGAGAGGACGGCCAGTGAGTCAAAGATCCTCTATGGACACAGTGGCCCGGTGTATGGCATCAGCTTCAGTCCAGACAGGTATCATCATAATAATATCTTTATCTATATAGCACTTATCAAAACAAAGTTACAAAGTGCTTGATACAGGAAGCAAAGAACACATTAAACATAACATAGCAACTATGCAATAATGTTCACGCAGATTTGTTTTAACGCCGCTAATTTATTTAACGCATTAACGCAACTTGCGATTTTTAGGTTGTAGAGGGCTCAGTTTTAATGCTAGAGTGAAGATACTGGTATCATATGAAACAAGAAAACCTAAGAAATCTATTGGTACCAACCATGTCACACTAGCTTGTCTTGTAGCTTGCTAAATAATGCTCCAAACTTCATGTTTACTAAACTTATTTGGGCTGCCTTAGACCATAGGAATAACATGTATGAATTTTAAAAATGGGCGTAGTTCAGACAGGTACCCAGTAGATGGCAGTATTTGAATGTTTGTGTTGCTGGAGCCAATAACAAGAATTTCTGTTTTGGTTAAGTTCAATTGAAGAAAATTCTCATACATCCAGTTTCTTACATCTACTAGGCACTCCTGTAAAAAAAAAAAAAAAAAAAAAAACTCTGCTTACTGAGGTCAGTTGGCTTATACAATCATTTAATTGTTTATTTTTACAGCTTACATTATTATTGTCAGCCTGTGCACTCACGATAACAGTTTAAACATGTATAGGGGATTAAAAAAAATATGAATTATGATAATTAGGGCAAGTAGCAGGGTGGTGTTGATGAAGAGTATTTAAAAAAAGGCACATATTGGAGAGACCCCTTCTTTGTGTGCATCTAAACATAACTCAAGTAATACTTGTTGACCTTCTCGTTTTGCCTTTCAGAAACTACTTGTTGTCAAGTTCTGAAGATGGTACCGTCAGGCTGTGGAGTCTCCAAACATTTACTTGTCTGGTGGGCTACAAAGGCCACAATTACCCAGTGTGGGACACCCACTTTTCCCCTCATGGGTACTATTTTGTCTCCGGGGGACATGACAGAGTTGCCCGGTAAGAAACTGTCCTTCCGTATTCTTCTGTGAACAGAGGAAAACACACTGCAGCAGCCATGTCTATACAGATGTCCGTCATTGTTCCATGTTGTGCTTCCTCTCAACAGTCTGTGGGCAACAGATCACTACCAGCCTCTGCGGATGTTTTCCGGTCACCTAGCTGATGTCACTTGCGTCCGCTTCCACCCCAACTCCAATTATGTGGCCACGGGATCTTCTGATCGCACCATCCGGCTCTGGGATGTCCTGAGCGGGAACTGTGTCCGCATCTTCACGGGTCACAAGGTCAGACGAGTCACCAGAGCAGCGCCCTGATCTGGGGCCCTCATTTATTTATAAGCGTTGCGTTTGCACAAAGAAGAGCTTTAAATGTGCGTACATTTATATAAGGAAATTGCACACTGGTAGGCATATGCACTATTTTATAAATCAGAATATTTTTTTGTACGTGGTGTGGATTCTCCGCAGTTTTATAAACGAGGCCACTGATCTGTGGTTTCCCATTCAGCCGTAGGGGCCATATCTTGATAGCCAAATCTGTTGTCTAAAGGTAATGAAATTAAGCATTTTCAAGCTCAAACAAAAGGATCACTAGGGTTACATTTAGTTTGGTATCGGCATAGTAGGGAATCAGTTAGTTTAGTATGACGCACACATCAGCAAATATTGTGACGTGATTGTTATCAAATATTAAAACTACGTTAATGCCGATGAGAAAAAATTAAGCAAGCCAATTTAACATTAAATGTGCTGTATACACACATATGTATACGTTTACTTGGAGAATTTCCTTTATACCCATAGAGTTAAAGATGCTTAAGATCCACAGATGTACTGTATACTGCTGCAGAGACCACTACTGAGCCAGTCTTTTAACTCTATCCTCCAGGGGCCTATCCATGCGCTGTCTTTCTCTCCCAATGGGAAGTTCTTGGCTTCAGGAGCCACTGATAGCAGAGTTCTCCTGTGGGACATCGGTCACGGGCTGATGATTGGAGAGCTTAAAGGCCACACAGACGCCATCTACTCCCTCCGGTTCAGCAGAGACGGAGAGATCCTCGCCTCTGGTGGGTGACCTACAGCATCTCTTAATGTGACAGCAAATGAATATCTCTTATTAACACTAACTGAACACATTTTTAGCCACATTTCTTTCACTTTAAAATCTGATATAACCCTTGCGGTCTTTATTTATCTGTTGGTTTCAATGTATTCACATGCAGATTTGTGTGGCTGAAATTATACTATCAGTGATAGTGTTTCACCTTGTCATTCTAGGCTCCATGGACAACACGGTTCGTCTGTGGAATGCTACGAAAGCGTTCGATGATTTAGAGACTGATGATTTCACAGCAGCTACAGGACACGTGCATTTACAAGATAACTCCCAGGAGCTTCTGCTGGGAACCTACATGTCTAAATCCACACCTGTCACACACCTTCACTTCACCCGCAGGAACCTGCTGCTGGCCGCTGGGGCCTACAATCCATGAGACATTATTGAATTATGAGAAAAATAATCTACAGAAACTTGAAATTAAGCAAACATCTGGTCCTCACAGGTAACTGGAGAGGTTTGTGGTGCAGTTGGAGTAAAACAAAACTGTATTAACAAATGAGCTCTGGTGAGAATCTAGCTGTGAATGAAAATTAAAAAAATTAGGTTAGCCGACTCCTGTTCCGGCCCTCAGTCTGACGGATTCGGGGCCCACAAATCAAGCTGATCTATTGCAGATATCTCTTCACAGTGCCATTGTTGATTGAGGAATGTTTTTTTAAAAATCACTGCCACGAGTACAGCTTTGTTCAACATGTGGCTGACACATCTGTATCATAGTATTTTATACTGGTGTACACTGTAAATAAAACAAACATGTTTTTTTAATGTTTTGGACATAAACACTCTTTATTGTTAACATAGGGAAACCAAACAGTCATTTTATTACAAGCATGTCCAGCTGCTTTCTCCACGATGGTCAAAATGGACACCTGTAAGGAGATGATGAGGGCCTTGAGTTAATTGAATTGACCAATACTTTCCAAGAGTGCAATGGATTTGGAAACTAGTAGGATGGAGAGACTTTAATGCACTTACATGATCACTTTTCTGTGACGGCGGCCTGTTTCTTGGGCTTCAATTTGAAGAAAAGGCCAATGGCTAGTATGCTGGCATATGTGGCCAAAACACACTAAAGAAAAAAACAAGGAAGCATGATGAGACATTCAAAGAGGCATGACAGTTTTAGCCTGCAAAGCATGAAAATGCTGTTTATATATATTTAAGGCCCTGTTCAGACCTGGTATTAACATGCATCCTGAGTGATTGGATCACAAGTGGACAGCTCTAAGTACAGGTGTGAACGCACTCAAGACGCATTGTGATCCGATCGCTCAGACCACATTTAGAGGTGGTCTGGGCCACATATGGCCACATTCTTTTAGCAGCGTGAATGTGTCCTGGGCCACATTAAGGACCGCCTACACAACTGACATCCCACTGGGATCCACGGAGTCTCTGCGCTCCTCAGGTGTATAGACAGGTAGACGCGAGCGCTTGTCTCATCCCCGGCTCTGAAGCTCTGTACCTCGCTGTTTCCTGGCAAAGGCAGCGGTGTCCGCGGCACGGAGGTAGCCAGTACAATACCCTTATATTTTGATCTTAATAAAGTGTACCCAAATTCACAAATATGTAAGATATTACTACTGACATTCCTGTAATATTACGTCACAACCTCTGCTGTATCAGCCATGTGTATACTACGTGTTTATTTGCGTATAGAGCAGGGAAGTGAGATCCGGTCACTCAAGACGCATGTGGAGACCCATTCTAATGTCAGGTGTGAACAGATGTACTTAAAGCTGTCCACTTGGGATCGGATCACTCAGGACGCATGTTAATGCCAGGTCTGAACAGAGCCTAAGTAACACACAACTCACATTCCTCCGTCCTGTGATTGTGTATGCATTGAAGTACTTTGCAAACCCAGTGAACTGGTGGGTTCCGGCGTCGTGTCCTCCCATGATGGATTGATAATGGTCCTATAAAAAGGAGAACACAGGTGATTGAGTGATTAATAATAGATCATACGAGCAAGTTCATTCTTGACCTTAGGATCAGTATGTGTGACAAAAAAATCTGGAAACGATTAGTCGACTGACAGAAAATTGATTGCCACTTTTTAAGTGAATTAAGATTTTCTTAAGTCTTTTTGTAATCTTCTATGATAGTAACTTGAATATCTTTGGGACTGCTGGTCAGACAAAGCAAGAACTTTGAAGATGTCACCTTGGGGACCTGGGAAACTCATATTTCACTATAATAACCGAGAAATAATCAGCTTAATGAAAAAATCTCCAGTTTAACTACTAAGAGGACCTTACAGTTCTTATTAGCTATTATGTAGTCATATTTCTTTATATTAATCTTGTCTCTAGGTGGAGGTTTCAGATAAGCCCAGTGGGGTTTTTGCCTCTTCCTGCACTATTTATTATTCATTTTCTTTTGTTATGTTGTATAGTCTTAAATTGTGCAAAACAAAAACAAATTAGTCACACAGCATATTATTATATCAATGCACCATGTTGACATCTCCTGACAGGAAGGAGTGTGGGGGAAAATCAAAGACATTAATGTTAAAAGAAATACTTAAAAGTAGCACAAAAACAACTTTCTTGCATTAGTAAACTACTGAATTTATTAAGGTTATTATATAAGAGAGTGGGCAGCTTTAATGGTGGTTAGCTTGACATGCTACTACCATCAAATTCAGCTAATGTGTCAAGACATTTAACAACATGCATAACATAACATTTTAACTGTCAAGTCAATTCAATCACAATGTGATTGACCAATGCACTAATAGTGTGCATTTCATTCAGACTGACTTTCATCTGTCAGCAGCTGCAGAGCTTGTTAGCTAAGCATGCATGCTAGGTTAGCCTGCTAGCTAGTTACATGTTCAGAGCTCTATCTATATAGTCCTTTATTACAGAGGCGTTTTAAAGATATCATGGGTAACCTATTACTCAATGTTGTTGTTAAACCTAAAGTGAAAGGTGTTGTATGTGTCTAAACGTGCTGTGACTTACCTTTAGTTCACACTCGACCCTGAGCAGACAGAGAGAGACAGAGACAGTCAGGTGTCCTTCAGCAGAGGCCGCAATGCTAAATGCCCTGGGAAGTCCCGCCTACTCTCAGCCGTCCAACAAGTGTGTCCTTATTGGTCCAAAATGATGTCACTCAAAGTTTAGGGTCTACAACGAGCGCTGATTGGCTGAACTTAATGTCAGTCATTCTTTCTCGTCTGTGATTGGAGGAACGAATGGAACGCCCATATGAGTTTCCCTTCCGGGTTGTGATCATGGCGTGTTGCTGAACAACATGTGAGTTTTTGCCGGAGATTTAACTGAAAGGTAACATTTCATGATAAATACTGAAACAAGAAACATTTGATGTATGTGTAGATCAGAATCGAGTCTCAATGTGAATAGGTATTTTGTCTGCTGGGAAACTTGCTAAAGTGTGCTTCAGTAGGATAGAGGTATCTATAATGTTTGTGGCTCTCATGCTGCTTTGAATGTAAAGTTATGTTGCACTAACTATATAAGGGTTGTCCTTGTTTGCAATTAGGTACATTCCTGGAATGTAATTTGCAATGTGCAATACTCTTGGCACTTTATTCTATTTATTCCTTTATTCTTCCATCTCGTCTAGTTTTTATTCTTGTATTTATTGTTTTTATAGCAAATATTTTGTATTCTTGTACTTTTATTGATCTTGCACCTCCCCATATGCCACCTACTGTGTTCCCTCTGTCATTGATGATTGTGCAGTATGATTGTGTAAAGTATAAAGTATAAAGCTGTCTGTATCTGTATCTTATGCGTCTGTAACACTCTCTGTAATAGTAACTCTCAAACGTAATCATTGAGTTACATGAGAGACTGAAGGTCTAATTATGCTTGGCCATTCGTCGCTTAACATAACCTGTTTTTTTTTTTTTGCATCATCTGCTCAGGTTAGAGGAATGAAATGGTCTGTTTATTGACAGTATATTTAATTTTCTCAGATATTCTGAAACAACATCAAACATGGCATCAGTGGAGGAAGACTTCCCTCGAGGAGGGACGGCAAAGAAGCCCAGCAAAGAGAGTAAGATAGTGGTGCAGAGGACAGAAGTGGACAACTTGTTCCAGGTAAACTTTTTTTTTATCCTTCTGTCCATACTACTGTTAATAGACTTTACTTTGTGTGGCCATATCAATGAGGATTGTGGAAATGACTTCATAGAACTATGTATGTCAATCACTCACAAACTCCAATCAAACGGTCACACACTGATCAAATATGAATCAATATTCTGTTTCTGTAATGCCTATTTCTCACTTCGAATGTTTTCAGAAACATCTTGTAGTGTACTGTTTAGCTGTAAAATGAGAAAGTTTGTGACTTGGCAGCCATGTTGAGATCAGTTGAGGAAATACCAAGCACCGCCCACCAGCCGGAGCAAACTTTCTCATTTTACAGCTAAACCGTACACTACAAGATGTTTCTGAAAGCATTTGAGGAGAGAAATAGGCATTACAGTAACAGAATATTGATTCATATTTGATCAGCGCTACCTAGTTTGATTGGAGTTTGCGAGTGATTGACAGCTGCCTCTGTTGAATGATCAGCCAATAGAAATGCTCTCTCTCTCTGAACTGTCCTGTGATTGGCCAAAGTCTCCCATCACGGGATATATTTTTTAAATCCTGAAAACAGAGCCATGAGGAGGAGCAGAAGTCTAGTTTTCTCTCAGAACATTTGAATTACAATATGCTGAAAGATTATTATGGGATTTTTTTCCCAATGATGCCAAAAACAATCTGCCTACTGCCACTTTAAGTGGGAGTGGTTCTTTCACATCAGCTGTTCAACCATCTCATCCCTTTCCTTTCACACACTCTGTAGTTAAGTTTGGCTTGCGTCTCACTTTAGGAGGTATCAGTAAAATGTTCTCCATAGTAAACAATAGTCTGCTTTTCCCTCGCAGTCAAACGAAAGAGTAGAAACTAAGAAAAGAAAGGGGGCGGGCAAAGATGACGGCAAGAAGCAAAAGAAGCCAAAGACGGGCAAAGAAGGTGGTCTGACGCTGAATGCAGCAGCCAAATGTGTGGAAATTCTACATATGAAGGTAATTCAAGAACCAATGTGTGTTTATTATTTATTGTATGTGTTAAGTATGTTCATTTTCTCATTAAACTTATTTTTACTATAACACTACTGTGAATCAAAAGCGTATTTAGCTCAGTATCTGACTCGATTTCGTGTGCGTTTTCTGCATTTCCCAGAATGTGAAGGAGGGTATCCTGATGCTGGGCTGTGTGAAGGAGGTAGCAGACTTTGAGGTGACAGTCAGCCTGCCCTGCGGCATGCAAGGCTTCCTCAGCATCAAGAACATCTGTGACCCGTACACCAAACTGCTCAGCGAGCAACTGGATTCAGCTGATACAGAGGTAGGCCTGCGGAGTGATTTGAAATGTCATAATGGGGCATATCGACGGTGATACACCATGCGCGAGGCCACACTTTTTTTTCCCTGGTTTGGTTTTTGTCAGTATCTTGGAATAAGATGTTTTTTGTGAGCTCTTTCTTTTTGCTTTTGTTGGATATGTCTAGAATTAGATAGTAACTTACATTAGACCAAGGGCGATTCATTATCTAGTTTTATGTAAATAGTATACCACTACTTTGTAATATCTAAGAGGTGGATCTTGTATATTTACTTCACAGGAGATCTGCTCTCTGCCTCACCTCTTCTACCCCGGCATGGTGATCAGGTGTGTGGTTGCCAAGTTGGATGTAGCCAAACGAGGCTCTCTTAGCCTCCAACTGTCAATCAATCCAAAGGTGGTCAACAAGGCTCTCACGTCAAGCTCTCTGAAAGCTGGCATGGTGAGTCATTAATTATTGATCTTTTGTTAAATATTTGTTAAAAAGTTCTTAACATTCAGCTTTCCTTTTTTATATCCATCAATTTATTGTAGGGCTGTTAATTGAGTCAAATATTTAATTGCATGATTGTCCATCGTTAATCGCAATTATTTGAAAATTATTCACACATTTTTTATCTGTTCAAAATGTACCTTAAAGGGAGATTTGTCAAATATTTAATACTCTTATCAACATGGGAGTGGGCAAATATGCTTGCTTTATGCAAATGTAGTGTTAATGCGTTAATGAAATTAGTGGTGTTTAAACAAATTTTGCATTATCGCGTTAACTTTGGCAGCCCTAATTTATTGTATTGTTATTTTGTGACCACTCAGGTCTTGAGTGGATGTGTGGAGAGCGTGGAGGATCATGGCTACATAGTTGACATCGGCATCAGTGGAACCAAAGCCTTCCTGCCCAAGAATGCAGTAAAAGACAAACACAACAACCTGGAAGGTATGACAAAGTATTTTAGATCGACTTTCATTTACTGTCAATTGCATACTCTCTGATGCAGAGTAGTAGTAGTGCAGTTGTTTCCCGCTTTTTTAGCAAACTCATTCATAAAGTAATGGATTGAAAGGAGCGTCAATACATCTCACAAGCATCTGTGTGTGTTTTCATGTGTCCAGAGCTGACAGTGGGTCAGTACGTGATGCCTGAAGTGGAAGAAGTAAAGAACGATGGGCGTGTGGCCCGCCTTTCTGTCAACCCCGCGACCGTCGCCCAGGCCTGCGCTGAATCCGAGCAGGGCTGGAACCTCACTAACCTGCTGCCCGGGCTTCTAGTGAAAGCCACGATCAAAAAGGTAGAGACAACTTTTTATTTTGGTAACAAGTACATCTTCTGTCCAAGGATAAGAGGGAAAAGGCCTAAAACTGTTTTGTTTTATCCAGTGAATGATCTACTCTTGCTCCCAACAGTCCCTATGACACCTTCGGTGGTAGCTATGTGTCATTTGAATAAAGTCTACATGTTGGTGTTGCAGGTGACCAAACATGGTCTGCTCCTGGACTTCCTGTCCTCCTTCAGTGGCCAGGTGGACTTTCTCCACATGGAGCCAGAGCAGACATCCAGCTACACTGAGGGAACCGAGGTAAAAACTGACCTGGCACTTGGATCCTCTTGGCTTATACGAGAAATCTCTTTGTGTCTGTCATTGTTTTCAGCTTTCTGATCCGGTCACTCTAATAATGCACCTTATTGAAACAATCATAAATGAAAGGTGTTAAATGTTACCATTTAATGGTTTCATATGTGTTTTTTCTATCAGAGTGTAAACTTGGCAGGCTAACCCTGTTTTGCATCAATCCACCCAGGTGCGAGCCCGTGTGCTGTATGTGGAGCCGTCCACCCGTCTGGTGGGCCTCAGCCTGCGCAGCCACCTCGTTCAGCCCGGGACCACCGTCGACCCCTCTCCTGCCGGAGGCGACCGCATCGGTGAGGTGGTGAAGGACTGCAAGATGACCGCCATGCACCACATGTCTGGAGCCATGTTGGAACTGCCGGACAACACGTTGGCCTTTGTGCATGTGAGTCGGGCGCGATGCTTTAAATATTTAAAAACCTACTTTAACCGTTAAGAAGAATTAAAGTAAAATATTCTGCCGACTCCGCATTGGGGCAATAACTTAAATGTGTCCTTCTCGACAGAGGAACCACCTGAAGGAGTCGAATGTGCCAGCCAATGAAAACAGAGCGCTGGCCATGACTGAGCACACCTGCAGGATCCTGAACTTCAGCGCCATTGACCAAATTCATTTTGTCAGCCTGCGAAAGTACGTCACACCTCATTTATGTGTTTTATTCCATTAGTTAGCATGGACTTCACTATTGTAATGTGATGTATTGACAACCCTCTTTTGTCTTGATTTCAGGAGTGTGATTGAAAAGCGTTTTTACCGATATCATGATCTTCAGGCCGGTCAGGTCGTGGAGGTAAGAACAAATCGCCACCTGTTCAAGTACACACCAGTGACTAGGATTTAGCTTTTTTAAAGGTGCTAAATGCGAGATGAACCTGAGAACAAAAAGGTTAAAGCTGGACACGGTTTAACTACCCTCGTTTTATCTGCCGCATTCTGCTCTCTCGGTGTCTGTTGTCTGTCTCACTTTGTCCCTCTTCCATGTGTCTCCCTCCAAGGGGACAGTTACACTCCTGCTGGATCACGGCATGGTGGTGCATCTGTCCGACCACATTAAAGGCCTGGTGCCCCGGACTCACCTGTCAGACATCGTCCTTAAGAACCCAGAGAAGAAGTACACGGAGGGCATGAAGATCAAATGTCGGGTCAGTCCACTTTGTTTTTAAAGCCACCGAGAAGACCACGAGATTAAAAATCTGCAACAATCTGTATGACAAATCTGCAAAATCATCTCTCATATGTTTCATCCCTCTGTGTTTGTGTGTGTGAATATGTGCCTTCAGGTGCTGTCAGTAGATGCAGAGAAAAAGAGTCTGTACCTGACCAGAAAGAAGGCCCTGGTTCACAGCGACCTGCCGTTGTTCCTCAGCTACACCGACGCCCGTCCTGGCCGCGTGTCCCACGGCTACATCGTCTGCATCAAGAACTTTGGCTGCATCGTTCGTTTCTACAACAGCGTCAAGGGTTTGGTGCCGCTCGGCGAGCTCAGCTCTGAGCCCGTCACCAAGCCTGAAGAGGTCTTCTATGTGGGGCAGGTGAGGAGATCAAACAGCATGGACACCGAGGATCATATCTGTTTCTACGGATCTGCTTAGAGTTTTTTTGAGTATAGGGCGGCTGTGGCTCAGAGGGTAGAGCAGGTCGTCCACCAATTGGAAGGTCGGTGGTTCGATCCCCGGCTGCTCCGGGTCACATGTCGATGTGTCCTTGAGCAAGACACTTCACCCCAAATTGCTCCCGAAGGCATAGCCACCGGTGTGTGAATGAGTATTAAGATTAGATCCTAATGGACAAAGTTGGCACCTTAGCAGCCTCTGCCATCAGTGTGTGTATGAATGTGTGTATGAATGGGTGAATACTGACATGTAGTGTAAAGCGTTTTGAGTGGTTGGAAGACTAGAAAAGCGCTATATAAAAGCAAGTCCATTTACCATTTACCATCTGATTAGTTGTTTGTTTTCCGTTGATTGTCCAGGTGTTGAAGGCTAGAGTTCTTCAGTGTGACCCCGATAAGGCAAAGATGGTGCTGTCATTTAAGGCGGCGATGGAGGGAGACACAGAGGAAGCCGCCAAGCCCCAGTTAGACTGTGAGATAGGGAAGGTAAGTTAAAGACTTCATGCCACGTTTTTTTCTTTCTTTCTTTCATCTGAATTTATCAAATTTTGACCTCAACATGTGTATTTGTGTGATGTAGAGCCTGGAGGCCAAGGTGCTGAAAAAGACAGTCAACGGTCTGGAGGTGGCCATCCTCCCCGATGATATCCGGGCCGTACTACCCACAGTGCACCTGTCTGATCACGTGTCCAACTGCCCTCTGCTGTGGGAGAGCCTGCAGGAGGGAGACCACATCTCAAAACTCATCTGCTTCAACAAGAACAAACGCAATATTGTATCCTGTTTTATAAATAAGTCTGTCGATTTTGTGCGATTCTGATAACAACTGAAAAGTTTAAAGCTCCTGATTGATTTATTCTGTACAGTATGATATATTTTACTGGCCTTTGATGCTTATCAGGAAGTAAATTTCCTAATTATGAAAAGCAGGAAAGTCGTGTCTGTTTTCCTTAACTGCTCCTCTGTTAAAGACCCTCACCAAGAAACCAACAGTGCGATGGTCACTGGAGGATGGAGTGGTTGCCAAGGACTTCTCTGAAGTCACAGTTGGAATGCAGCTGACTGGCTGGATCAAGAACATCATGTCTTACGGCGTCTTTGTAGAGTTCCCATACGGCTTAGTGGGTCTTGCACCCAAGTCGGTGAGTAAAGAGCTTTGTGTTACGTCTTCTGTCCTAGATAGCTCTACCTCTAATGCCTAGTTCACACTACACCACTTTATCCATGATTTTCAGCCCCCCGACAAAAGCCCCAGATCAGAGGCAAATTGGCGTTGGCTCGCACATCGGCGCTCGGGCGTCATGCCAAGAGGCTAACCGCAGATGCATTCCAGATATCTAACATGCCACAAGCAACAGCCAATATGAGCGCGAGACACGGGTTGAGAGTAAACCTGGGGGAGGAGGGGTCGCCTGTAACAACAGGAACTTACTGTATGTAAAGTTGTTGTTGCACCTAGAGGGGTAAATAGTAAAAAAAAAGAGTGTGGAAACAGGCTATTTTGTGAACACATTGCCAACGACAACATCAGCAATATGTCTCGCGTATGGTATCAAATCATTTACCGTGTATTTCTCGCATGTGTTTTTGTGACAATACATAGTTTAGAGATCATCGGGGATTCCTCCTGGTGAAAGATCTTGTAGTGTCGCTGGTCAGTCATGTAGTGTGAAAACCACAACGACTTAAAGACTCCTGCTTACAAGACAGCAAGTTGTGTAGCGTGAACTAAGCCGCATGTCAATTTCCGCTACTAAAATTCTTTCTCTGCTTTTTTTTTTTTTTTTAAGGCCATGACCGACAAGTTCATCAAGGATACAACAACTGCCTTCCAGCCGGGCCAGACTGTGATCGCTAAAGTGACCAACCTGGATGTGGAAAAACGGCGTTTCCTGGTCACGCTGAAGATATCAGAGGTCATATCTCCAGATGGCGATACCAAGACCAGATTCCTTGATGGTTGGCTGGAGAGAAGAGCCGTGTCTGAAATGTTAGCTACGAGAGGTACGAGTGCCTCGGCCTTTTAAGTCTCTATTTAAAGTTTGTCTTCGGTATCTGATCTCTCATTGTGTCTCATGTCTTTGCTCTCAGAGAACAGTGATCTCCGCAAGCAGCTGGCCGCTCTGTCTGTCGGTGAGAAGCTGAAGCTGACCGTAGATACTGCGAAGGACAGCGGCGCCACATTTAAGTCTGATGATTTGTCCGGTGCTACCATACTGGCCAACAAGCACCATGTCACGGGTATGTTTTTAACCAGAAACATTTTTTAAAATCTTGTAGAAATTCTTATGTTTTCCTCCTCTGTGATGATGGTCTTTGCCATCACATACATTTCTTACAATGTCTTGACATGCATTATAGAAGCAGACTGGTTTCAGGTTTTAATGGTATGATTGCATCAACCAAAATAATATGGTAAAGGATGCTCAAATATTTCCTATTATTAAACCATAAGGGAGTATTTTGGGGGCATTATAAGCCTTTGTTACAGAGAGTAGAGAGATGACTAAACAAGGAAATTGCAGTTCATGGTCAGTGTTCTGGAGGCTATATAACATGATGGAAAAAAATACTGCAACTTGCTCATGTACATGGATAATGCGAGGGCGCGCTAGGAAACCACAAGGTGGCAGCGTCATCACGGTAAACAGCAACTGCCTGTCAGTGGCGATTTTGAATGGAGTATAGAATTTCAGCAACATTTGCAATATAAATGAGAATGCTGTCACTTTCTGAATCTATTTTTATGTTAACAATAAACACGTATAAGACAGGGGAACTGTGTCATACCGTTCTGACTTCTTATTTTTTCCAGTAGTTATAGTTTATGCAAGTGCTCTCCACTGGAACGGAACGGTGTATGCCCATGTCATGTCAAGTGATTTTCTCAGACTTTAGAGAGCTCCCTCCAGAGCCACATAGGGCATTATGTAACTGTTGTCACAGGCTGATTAGTACTAACCATGACTGGTGAACAGAGCTCCATGTGTAAGATCCGTGGACTGGCCCTTTGACTCCCAAGTTATGGGGCTCTCCATGAAGTAAACTCAATACGTGCCCTGTAGTGTAGTGTTTTTTCATCTGCTGATTGGACCGATAATTCGCTTTTCACCTTTAAACCAGTGTTTCGCACCCCTTACAGAGATCTTTAGCATATATATATATATATATAATATATTTATTTTTCCAAGATCCCTTCATGTAAGCTGTGTAACTGTCTTTTGGCTGCACTGTTTCCAGGTGTTAATTTGACCCCAGGACAGAAAGTTACTGCGGTCGTCCTCCGTGTTGACATCCTGTCGTCATGTGTCCATGTGACCATCCTGTCCAAGCTGGTGGGGAGGAAGAAATCTGTGAGTATTGCTTTTCTTAAAGAGGACCAGTTATTAGGGATGTACCGATACCGATACAAGTATCGGGTATCGGGTCCGATACTGTGCTCATGAACTCGTACTTGTCCTCGCAAAACGGCTCCTATACAACGGCACCGATACCACTTCACGGCAGCGTGACGTTAACCTCTCGTCACCATCTTTCTTGTCCTATCGCACGCGCTCATGCTCCACCTCCCCGACGGTGCGGGCGAGACGGGCCGGTGGTGCCCCGCGGGGCCGGGATCCCACCTCAGCCGGCACACGCCAGCCCTCACTTTCAATGCGCCACAGGGTTGTGCTTGCACCCTCTGACTCACGCGCGCGTTAGACTCCTTGGTCCGTGTTTCAAGACGGTTTGGGTGGGTTGCAGACATCGCCGCAGACCCCTGGCGCCTTTTTACGTGGGCCGAGCCCCGCCCTGGGGGCAGGACGCGGTTTGGGCGCACTGAGGACAGTCCGCCCCGGTTGACAGTTGCACCGGGAGCAGGGGCCCCCGTCCCTCCCCAGCAGGGAGAGAGGGCGCAGCGAGCACTTTGTCCACGGCCCTGAGAAGCACCTTCGCCCAGAGCCTTTCCAAGCCGACCTAGAGCCGGTCGCGCCGCCTCGTACACGGTACTCCCCAGCCTGCCGTGTGTCGCTTACACCCTCCAGCTGGCTGTTAACGAGGGTCTTTTGGCACAGAGTACTCGTATCGGTACTCGGTATCGGCGAGTACCCAAATGTAAGTACTAGTACTCGGTCTGAAAAAAAGTGGTATCGGTGCATCCATACCTACTATGCTTATTTTCAGGTTCATACTTGTATTTTGTGTTTCTAGTAGAACATGTTTACATGCTTTAATGTTAAAAAAACGCTTTACTTTTCTGATACGTTCTGTTTGAGCTCCTGCCCTCTCGAATAGCCCAGTCTGCTCTGATTGGTCAGCTGGCCCACTCTGTTGTGATTGGTCAGCCAAACCAAACTCTTCTCTTTGGACTCCGCTCCTGCTCCGCTCTAACTAGCTTTGTTTGAGGGCGTGCCAAACTAGCCCTTATACAAATGTGTTACTTGGTGACATCACCACGTTACAGAAGAAAAGGCAGGACTTCAAGCAAGGCGTTTCAGGCAGTTCAGGAGCAGTGTTTCAGTGAGGGAGAGTAACTCCTTTTGGCGTAGACTTTGTAACTTTGCAGACCTTTTACATGCTCAAAAAACTATACAACACACCAAACGAAAGGTGCAAAAGCATAATAGGTCCCCTTTAATGCCATTTTGTAGTTTCAAAACAATGACAATCGTTTTATGTACTGTGGAAATTTGGACTGAACACTGCTTTCTCTGCTTTCACAAAGGTAGATGGTATATATTAAATGTTAGGGCACTCGTATAGAGTCAGATTATAATACTTTCATGTAGGTATTGACCTTTTGTTATGTGCGTTTTTGTATTTTCCAGTTAGCTGAAGGATCGTACACGGCGATGGTGCAGCACATCGACGAAGACTTTGCCGTCATCTCATTGGGCGACACGGCGCAGCTGACCGTGATCCAAACCAGCAGCCACCTGAACGAGACATTTCTGTCCGAGTCAGACAAGCTGAGGGAGGGGATGATTCTGGCCGTCCAGGTCATAGTATCCAGCCTCCCGGAGCTGCAGGGGCTCTCCATGGTGTCGTGGGAACGCAGCGGAGCAAAACGACAGCGCACAACCTCAGAAAACCAAACGGGCTCCAAGGGTCACCGCTTTGGTGACATCGTGCGAGGTAAAGTGCGGACAGTGAAGCCCACGTCCATTCAGGTCACGCTAGAGGACGGAAGCACGGGCAGCGTGCACGTGTCTCAGGTGGTGGATGTTGCAGAAGTGTGTCAGAGGTCCTTCCCTACGTCCTTGGTCAAAGTGGGCAGCGAGGTCACCGCCAGGGTCATCGGAGGACGAGAAGCCTCCAGTCGCAGGTAAAGACTGCTGGAGGGTCTGCTTCTTCTTCTAATTCTTCTTCTATTTCTACTTCTTCTTCTTGTTCTACTTCTTCTTCTTATATTTATACTTCTTCTTTTACTTCTTCTACAATTTCTTCTTCTACTTCTTTTTTTCTACTTCTTCTTCTTCTTCTTCTTCTTATACTTCTTTCTTATACTTACTGTTTTCTTATTATTATTCCATTCTTAATTATAAAACCACTATAAAAGTGTAAACATGAATGTGGTGATTTTCTATGTAATATTTGTTAAATTGTATTAATCTCTACTGTCTTATTTCAGATTCTTGCCATTCTCCCATCCCAAATTTACATACAAAATTCCCGAGCTCACACTTATACCCAGGTAATTGTATAGTACAGTTCATTGAACCTTGTAATTATCATGATATACTGCATGAGAACCTGAATATTATTGAATTAAATCAGTAAATTTACAGTCATCCCGACATTGTTGTGTGCCGCTTTTTGTTTTTATAAAATGTCATACAGAGATTAGAAATGCTAATTCTGATAATATAAACCTGTAGTGGTGTTCATACTTTATGTCAGGATGTGTGTTTTTATCTGTTCTCAGTTTCTTATTTGCTTCTACTTCTTTTTCTCTCTGCAGCAAACTGGATACGAGTACAGATTTCAAAGCAGTTACAGCAAAAGATAAACTAAACAGCTATACGGTCGGGGAAGAGATGGCATGCTTTGTATCAAAGGTGAGTTCGGGAAATCATCGTGGCTCGCAGTCGCTTGCTTTATTTCTTCCTGGCAGTTTCTACAAAATCTTTGATTAAATAAAAAATGAATCCACAACAAATTTAAATGAGCAAAAGTTCAGTAGAGGTTTTCATTGTGTTTATGCTTCTGCCTCCAGTTCAATCCACAGAAGAAGAGTTTGGAGGTCACCACTGATCCTTGTATTACTGGGACAATTGAACTGCTGGCCATGATCACTGATCCAAAAGTAAGTTTGAAATATTTTAAGGGGTGTAAGACAACTTTTATTTTTAATATACAGTTGGCCGATATCTCAGAATTTCATTTCATCAAACTAAATTAAATTGTTATTTTTAAAGTTATATTCTAAAGTTATATTCTAGAGCCTTCCCTCTCTGCTAAACAGCCTCGTCCTGAATTAGAAAAGTACGCAGTTAAAACAACCAAAGAGCTGATGGAACAATGGCCAAGTGCCAGGGAGAAGAAAACTCAGATTTTGTCAAAAAAAGAAACCTAATAAGTATTTCTGATTGTTAAAAATAAAATGCAGAGAATTGTATTAAAAGATCCTAAACTTAGCAGGAAAACTCATCTCTGATGCAATATTCACAGAAAATAATCTGCTCAAAATACATCCAAAGCGCTTATTTCACACAAACTTCCTGCAGATATTGCGTTTCCTATTTGGGGTAATTGTACAGTTTGTTAGTTGTTTTGTACTGTCATTGTTATGTATTGAATATGATATGAAATATACCTAAAATATGTCACTTAGACAGGGGTCGTCAGTTTACTCAATGATAGAAAAGGGGTTATTTAAGGAAAAAGGTTGGGAACCACTGATTTAAAACACCAAAGTCACACAATAGCACAAACAAACTAACCGATCGAGGCAGCGGTAGATCAGCAACTCCCGTGTTCTGCAAGGTAAAATGACTGTTTTTGTCAATGGAGTCTGGTGGCTATGAAGAGAGCATAGACAATGGCTACTGTCTACTGTAGGTAATACACTGACTATGGATAAGTACCTCATACAACCCCATTTCAAAAAATCCGAACCATCCCTTTAAGGCTAAATGAGAAAAGATTAGATAAAGCTTTGTTTCAAACAGCTGTGATTGTTTACATTCTGCTTATTTTCAGGACGCCGGCCACCCAGAGAAACTGTTCAAGCTGGGCCAAGCAGTCCATGCCAGAGTGGTAGAAGTGAACTCCAAACCTCATCGCTTTGTGCTGTCACTCACAGGTAGAAGCTGTTTTTATTGTTTACTGCTTCTCATCGTCACGTTTTACATGCAGTTTCTTATCAAATGCAAAGAGACGGACAACAATTAATTTGATTCTGGGTTTCTTTTGTTTTCCAGGTGTCCATAAGCTGGAGAAAGACAGCGTTACTTTGGGGATGGTGACGAATATTCTGCCACAAGTTGGCCTCCAGGTCAAGCTTCCCTTTGGCGGCACGGGGACTGTGGCTGTTACTGACCTGGCTGATGCCTACAAGCCAAACCCCCTGGACGGCTACAGCAAGGATCAGCTGATCAGGTCAGTAGATGCAGCAGCGACCTTTAGCTGAAATCAGTGTTAATTTCGTTAACTAAAACTATGATGAAATATATTCTTCCACTGCCTTTTTTCCAAGACGAGACAATGATGAGAGGTACCACCGGCATTAAACACTAATGGTGACGATATCAAACATGTAATATTGTTGACGAAAAAAGACAAGACTAAAATGTAGTTTAAAAAATAAAAACTTAACTAAAATCTCTCTTTAATTTCGACACCTTTCACCTTCTCCTCCCCTTTCGGTTTGTGGGGTTCGGGTGGTTGATTTTAACGCATATGGTTGCATGTTGGGTGGGCGGATTGGCTTTCATAACAGACCGGTGGGTGCGACTAAACAGCACATCACTAATGAGCGCAGTCAGGAGGACTCGGAGTAGCGTTCTGCAAAGCTGCATTGTTAATCATTCAACCTTTGTTTCTCATCAGATAATTATAAGATAAAATCGTATGTGAAATAAATTTGGCTAAAATGACAATTATTGGTTTTGGCTAGAACAGATTGACTGAAATGTTGAATATAATCTGATGATTAAAAAGGACATTTGGCACAGGACTAAGACAAAAAAAATAGCTAAAACAATTAAGAGAGAAAACCATTTGACTAAAAGTTGACTAAAATCTGATGACTTTTTGGCGACTAAAACTGGACGAAAGTTGTCATTTGGCTAAAACTATGAAAGATAAAAATGACACAAATGTGACTAAAACTAATAAGCATTTTCGTTTTAAGTCTAAGACTAAATCTAAAATAGCTGCCAAAATTAACACTTGGTGAAATGCCTTTTAATATGTACTCTACATGCTCATTTTTTAGTCTTGTGATGTTTTATTTCAATTCCAGACTGAGGTTAACCTCTATTTTTGTCTTCGAAAAAACTAAAAGGAACAACAAATTTTAACAGTAGTTTAGGCTAAACCACATTAACTGTTTGAATCATTAGCGCCTCATTGTTGTGGTTGTAAACGTTGTTGTTCAGAATACATTTATGGGCAACTGCTCGCACACATTATCAACTATCAGCAGCATTAACAATTCTTGGTACCACTATTGGACTTTAAAACCATTTTGATTATCTTGATGTGCAGGGTTAATTTTTTGCCACTTTTTGCATCAGGTGTTTCCTTCTCGGGGAGGAAAATGGCAAGTGGCAGCTGTCTCTACGTCAGTCAAGGTATGCACGAGTTTTCGTTTGATTTGTTAAACAAATTCAGATGCATATGTTATTACAACAGGTGTTTGACTGTAATTTTGCTCTTCTAGGCTGAACCCACAGCAGGCCAAGCCAGCGAAGGACCCAGAGGTTTTGTCTGTAGACAAACTGCAGGCAGACCAGATCATCAGAGGCTACGTCAAGTCTGTGGGAGAGCAGGGGGTCTTCATCAGGTAACTGAGAAATTCATCCAGCACAGAACTTTAGGGTTTAAAGCTGCAGTGGGTAGGATTGGAGATAAAGTTATTTTTATAAAACGGTCACTATATCCTGACACTAGTGCATGAGACAGGTAATCTGAAAAAAATCATGTGCCTCTGTGTCCTCCGGTGCTCCTAATGGCATCTGCAAGATTTCACAGAGCGGAGGAAAATAACCAATCAGAGCCGACCTGGAGCCTTGCCGTCTCTGAGCAGCTGTCAATCACTAGTGAACTCCGATCAAACGGTCAAACTAGGCAGCGCTGATCAAATATGAATCAATATTCTGTTACTGTAATGACTATTTCTCTCCTCAAATGTTCTCATTTTACAGCTAAACAGTACACTACAAGATGTTTCTGAAAACATCTGAAGCGAAAAATAGGCATTGCAGTAACAGAATATTGATTCATATTTGATCAGCGCTGCCTAGTTTGACCGTTTGGTCGGAGTTTGCGTGTGATTGACAACTGCCTCCGTTGAATGAACAACAAAATGACCTGTGATTGGCCGAAGTCTTCCGTCACGGGCTAGATTTTCTAAAGCCTGAAAACAGAGCCATGAGGAGGTGCAGAAGTCTAGTTTTCTCTCAGAACACTTGAATTACAATATGCTGAAAGGTTATTATAGATTTTTTTTCCCAATGATGCCAAAAATATTCTGCCTTACTGCAGGTTTAACTTTCTTTGGCATCAGGACTCATGAAAGGAACAACATGTTCCATATTGAGTTTCAGGGCAGTTTTTTCAGCAATGATCATCGTCCTTATTTCACTTTGTTGTTGTTTGTTTTCCAGGTTGTCAAGGAGCATCACGGGAAGAGCCCAACTTCAGCAGTCCACCAAGTACTTTGTCAACAACTACAAGGTCCTCTCTATGCACCTGACTCCCAACACCCTGCTCACTACCAAGATCCTCAGGTAAGAAAAAGCCACAGATTTCCATTCTGAGTGTTTGAAAATAAAAGAAAGAAAGGACTAAATCATCATACCGGATATCAGAAATCGATTTGGCGTAATGCTGATGGTGTGTCTTTTCATATCTCGCCCCGTGCAGCTTTAAGTAGCAGCCATTTATAGAATCAATGCTGTCAACTTGTCATTTTCAGTCTGCAGCTCTTTCTATTCTCGTCCTCAGCATTGACGAAGAGGAGGAGTTGGTCCACCTCTCCCTGCTCCCAGTGGACACCGGGAAGCCAGACATCCTTCCAGAATCTCTCGGTCTGCCGCTGCGACTGATCGGAGAGGAGAAGAAGGAACATGACACCAAGAAGAAGAAGAAACGCACGGCGTCTGAGAGCGAACAGGTTACAAACCGCCTCAGTTTTCTCTCGCATCAAACTTTTTCCTTCCTTCCTTCCTTCCTTCCCGATTTTTACATTAAATAGTAAACGCATTGTAGATGACTCAGCTTTTCTAAGTGTGCTGAGGTCCTGGAGATGAACCAACACTCAATATAGGAAAACCACTTTTCACATAGATCGAAGCCATCTTCAGTTATCACTCATTCATTATCCGTTTGGTCCGACAGTCATAAATGCTGCATTGATTTCTGCCTCAGGTTGAGACTCACTGTATACTCTGCAGCTTTAATTGCAGCCAGATGGTCTCTTATGTGTATGTGTTGCAATTTATTTAAAGGATAACTTTGGTCTTTGGCTCATTTCCATAATGTTGTCAGACACTTATAATAACAATCTTAGCCCGTCAGTGGCAAAAACCAGCACTTTTAGTGGACGTAAACTGACGATGCCAGGTTGCCCTAAATGATTACATCACAGCTCGTTTAGCGGCTGCAGAGTTCTCCCTCAATACTGGACCAATTTCAAAAAGTGTTGTCCCCATTAGTCATTTAGACACAAAAACATGGGAAAATAGGGTCCGGGTTGAAAAATACCAAAGTTATCCTTTAATCCTTGATGGTAGTCTTAACTACGGTTTCATTTGCCAGAACCAAGCCGAGTCCCAGGTCCCGAAGAAGAAGAAGAAGAAAACAAAGAGAGGACAGACTGATGGCAATGACAGCGGAGTGGAGGTGTACTTCAGAGAAGAGGAGGATATGGAAGACGAAAAAGAAACCACATCTGTTTCTGTAAAAGTAAGCGAATGCACTGCTGCTCTGTATTTTTAATAGGAATCTCCATAGATTTGTTACAGTAACGGAGCCGAATGTATGCACAGGCAGGCACATGCCTAGGGCCTTCTTGCCACTAGGGGGCCCAGACAGAGGGGGAGAGAACATCAACCTCCTACATAATGAAAATATTAAAAAGTATATGTTAGACATTATTTAATGTACGCTACATGCTACTGTCCAGTGACTCCACATTGCAGCCTGTAACATTTTATGAATGATTATCTGTCGTAATCAGCAGAGGGAGGCGTGTAGAAAGCGGCATGTAGTGAGCTAAAGCTGGCTGGCTTTGCATTACCATGGTCAACTCTAGCCAGTGCAACAGTCTATTTTGCTCACAGCTACAGTATTTTGTAAATCCACAGATACTTTCTGTGGAGACTGTGATTTGGATTGTGATTGTTTGTTCGTGCTTGTCGTAAACTTTTTGTATTCATTTCATTTGTTTGTTCTAAATTCACAGAATCAATTGTGCTTGTGTTGTTATATAACACTAAACATTTAATAACAGGCATTTCTATTATGAAGCATAGTAGCCCGGGATCATTTAAATTCATTTGATGTAGTAGTAGTATTGAAATACAGTCTGCCTAGTGTTAACTATCTATTTAATCCAGCTCTGGACAGTAATGTCATTATCCAGAACCTGAGAAATACACGTCTTCCTCCTCAGGCGACGCACAGCTCAGCGGCTCCATCCAGACTGCAGGTGGCAGCAGGTTTCTCCTGGGACGTGGGGCTGAGCTCCCTGAAGCCTGCCTCTGCAGCGCAGGAGGGCGACTCCAGTGATGGAGAGGACCAAGATGGAAGCAGCAAGGTGAGCTGACCATAAATATGCACGTATAATCTTAGGATTATTAAAGGACTACAACTTTCTGTCATTGTTTTTTGTATGTAGCTCAACCCTCTGAGACCTACAATGGACCCGTTTTTTTATTTTTTAGGGAGGTACAGGGAATCTTTAGGGGGAGAAAGCAGGTCAACGTCATCTTCAGGTTCCCATCTGAAAGCTGGGAACCTGAAAATGAATTTGAGATGCAGCTCAGCACTGTGTGTCAAGTTGTTCTAGTCATGAATCAGAAATAAACCTGAATTAATTAATTTAAATAAATTGTAAAAGTGTATAAGGGCTTTGAACATTATGATGGAAGTATATGATGGCAATTCCCATGCTAGATTTTGGGTTGATACCATTTGTTACACAGATTTGGTGCTAAATTTAACAATTTTTACTACTTGAGAATTGATAAAAATGATCAATAATCCTTCCAAAATACCACATTAAGACACCAAGACCTTGAGGAACGCCATAGAAAAAGCCATGCTGCGATTTGGTATCAAAAACTTTTGACATTTGGAGATTTCTGAAAGAATTGAATTCGGCGAGCACTTCTGTTATAGAAACTGCTCAGAAACCCCCTTATTGTCAGTCTAGCTAGGAAAGCCATCCATCCTCTGAATGCTCTAGGTCTCTAGTTTGTGACTGTAAAGTTTCATGAGGCTGTGATTATCCTAGAGGTCACCACAGGTCATTTTATACAGTGAGCTCAAGTTTAAAAAAATGGTCTCACTAAAATGAAATGGCTACTATGGGGACTAACATCATCACACATGAATACAGTTGGGCTCATTGGATCCACAAGAGTCTCAGCTTTACAGTGATACCCAATTTATGTAATTCCAAGACTGTTTAGGGACCCCAGTATGCAGACATATTCAAATACACCATTTTAGAATAAGCAAAAATTACACATTTATACTGCATTCAAAAAACTGCATAGTTGTTTCCCAAAACTGCATGTGATTATCATAAAGTGGGCATGTCTGTAAAGGGGAGACTCGTGGGTACCCATAGAACCCATTTTCATTCACATATCTTGAGGTCAGAGGTCAAGGGACCCCTTTGAAAATGGCCATGCCTGTTTTTCCTTGCCAAAATTTAGTGTAACTTTGGAGTGTTATTTAGCCTCCGTCCTGACAAGCTAGTATGAAATGATTGTTACCATTGTATTCCTTGGTTTTTTAGTTTCATATGATATCAGTACCTTCACTCTAGCTCTCAAACTGAACCTGCTACAGCCTCTGAAAGACAGTAAAGTCAGTCGGGATCGCAGGTCTCAGGGGGTTAAAGATTAACTTCTTCCTGTTTCCTTCTCTGTATCTAAACATGTTCTACTATCAAACTCATCTTCCTTCCCGTCTTTACCCTTGGGGCGCGCCACTCTCCTCTACCAGCTCCAGAAGAAGACTCGTCATGAGCTCGAGCAAGAGAAAAAGGCAGCGGAGAAGGCCCTGGTACAGCGGGAGATTGAGCTGATGGATCCGAGCCTGCGGCCCAAGGACGCAGCCGCCTTCGAGCGGCTGCTCCTCGCTTCACCCAACAGCTCACTGCTCTGGCTCCAGTACATGGCTCACCATCTACAGGCCACCCAGATCGAGCAGGCCCGCGCTGTGGCCGAGAGGGCCCTCAAAACCATCTCTTTCAGGTGATTGAGTTATAGATAAATATTTTTTAGCTATTCAACTGTGTGTCATTAAAGAGGACCTATTATTCTTTTTTTCTTTTGCCCTTTCCTATAGTGTGTTAAATAGTTTTTTTGTGCGTGTTAAAGGTCTGCAAAGTTACAAAGCCCAAAGTCCAGGTCAAAGGGAGTTACTCTCCCCCACAGAAACACTGCTACTGAACTGCCTGAAACGCCTTGATTGAAGTCCCGCCTTTTCTTCCGTAACGTGGTGATGTCACCAAGTAACACATTTGCATAGCTGCTAGTATGGCACTGCCTCAAACGAAGCTAGTTAGAGAAGAGCGGAGTCTGAAGAGTTTGGTTCAATTGACCAATCAGAGCAGACTGGGCTTTTCAGAAGGGGGGAGGGGCAGGAGCTCAAACTGAGCGTTTCAGACAGTGGGTGAAAAGAGGTGCTGCAGCACAGCCGGTATGAGAAAAATAATAAATTTTTTGAACATTAAAGCATGTGAACACGTTCTAGTAGAAACCCAAAATACAAGTATGAACCTAAAAATAAGCAGAATAGGTCCTCTTTAAGATGATATATTTTCTTTTACACCAAAAAAGAAACCAAAAACAACACCAAAAGATGGCAGAAAGATAAGCAGATAAAAGTGTCAAACAAACAATGAAAAATAAAAATAATTGGGACTACTGTCTATTTTTTTTAAAATGTAATTTTGTTAATGTGTTTCGGCCTCATCCTTTGTATCATACCTAAATGAATAATAGCAGTGATAGTATCTGTTGGGGTGAGGAGTTAAAGTAGCGTGTCCTCATTTGTTACAATAGGCTGTGTTGAGGAAAGGATTGACTTATTTTTGTGTAAACCCTGCGTCTGTCCAGGGAGGAGCAGGAGAAGCTGAATGTGTGGGTGGCCCTGCTGAACCTGGAGAACATGTACGGCACGGAGGAGAGCCTGAAGAAAGTGTTTGAGCGGGCGCTTCAGTTCTGCGAGCCCATGCCCGTGTACCAGCAGCTGGCTGACATCTACGCAAAGTCCGACAAGGCCGAGGTACGATCTACTGAGTGTATTTGTTGAGACTGATGCTGAAATACTGTGTTCTGTAACCCCTATCGCCTGCATGTGTTTAATCCGCTCTGTCTCATGTTTGTCCAGGAGGCAGAAGGTCTGTATAAGACAATGGTGAAGCGTTTCCGTCAGAATAAGGCGGTGTGGCTGAGCTATGGGACATTCCTGCTCCAGCAGGGTCAGAGCGACGCTGCCAGTGCTCTCCTGCAGAGGGCGCTGAAGAGTCTGCCCTCCAAAGAAAGTAAGATGATCTGCGTAAACACTGAGGATGAAATGTCACAACACAGCTTGATATGTATTTATATGTTTGGATTGTACACCCACCACATTGACTGAAACCAGAGAGTTCTCATCCCTTCAACAGTGCAGTGTGTGTAACCATTCATATCCCGTCCCAGCTGTGCATCTCCACAGGTTTTAACCTTTATGTATTGTCACGCTTCCTCTCAGGTGTGGATGTTATCGCCAAGTTCGCTCAGCTGGAGTTCCGTTATGGGGATTCAGAGAAAGGTCGCACCATGTTTGACAAAGTCCTGACGAGCTACCCGAAACGTACAGACCTCTGGTCCGTCTTCATCGACATCATGGTCAAGAATGGATCACAGAAGGAAGTCAGGTGAGAAAAAGCCCTTGCTTTGCCTTCTCACTTCCCCCTCGTCACTTCTAACGCATTTCCTTGTAGCTATTCTGTTGCAATGAAATACATATAAACAAGTACACATAATTACATATCGTGGTTAAGATTTTAATCTACGTGTTTATTTGTTATGGTTTTCATCACTTGTTCTTACTAAATGTCCTTACCGCTACATTACAATAATGTTTGTTTTATACATTTTCTTTTTTTAATTTCGAAAATTTTTTTTAGGCATTTAAATTAATTATAAGATCTGTGCATCTTTATAAAAACTGATATAAATGTTTTTTTTTTTTAAATAGGGGATTTCATGATTTTCTCTACACCCTGAAAAACGTAGACAGTAACCATATATGTCAGTCTTCACACACAAAAAAATATAAAATATGTTGTTTTTATGACAGATATTGTAATTCTAATGTCCTTACCGCAACACCTAAAGCTGTTACCTAAGGACATGTTGCGGAAATGACATTTTTGCTAATAATGCCGTTAAACGTCAGCTAGTAAGGTCTGCTATGTTAGCTTTGACTCTTAGCATCTAATATACATGAATTCAACAGTAATACTAAGTTATTTTTTAAATGTTGTTCAAAATACACAATTACTAAGCTGTATGGTAAGGACACACAATGAATACTTAAGAAGAAAAGGTGATCTTGACCTTGTTTTTCTTGATCTTGAGGGTCACATGTGGGTGGCATACTTTTACTATGGTATTTGTTGCAGTAATGACTCAGAAGTGTGGGACGGGCGTATTAAGATGAAAAAATCATACAAATGATTTATAAACAAATAAATAATTTTAATATTGTGTAAAGTAATATGTATATGAAACAATTCCATTTGAATTGATGTCATATTGTAATTGAATTGGCTCATTTTACGTATCTCAACATTGAAACCACAGTTGTGGGACATGAAGAAAAGTGGTGTTTGGACACATAAAATGCTTCATAAATTTTATTAACTCACATTATTGAGTAATTATTTTTTTTATGTCAAGATGGGACATTGTTTATATATTTGTCAAGCATTGCACTGCAAATTTGAACAAAAATCTAATTTCATTGGGGACTTAAAAATGCCCGTAGTTGCAGAAACAACCTCATATATAGGGAAATATACTTGCTAAGATATACAGTCCCGTTTAAACTAATTAGCCTTGATGGTTTACTTGAGAAAATCTGAAGTTAGTGAGCTGGTTAGGTGTATAAGACCAGTTTTATGATCAAACGTAAAGAGTGCTTCATGGCGTTTTCCCAACTTCCTGTCTCCTGCAGGGCGCTCTTTGATCGCGTGATCCACCTGAGTGTGTCCGTGAAAAAGATCAAGTTCTTCTTCAAGCGCTACTTGGAGTACGAGAAGAAGTACGGCACCCCGCAGAGCATCCAGGCAGTCAAGGAGAAGGCCATGGAGTTTGTGGAAGCTAAAGGCACCGAGGCGGCCAACTAATGACCAGATACACACAATAATACACACACTGTGTGTGTGTGTGTGTGGACTGCAGTGTGCTGAACCCGGTCTGTCAGGTTCCTCCTCTGAATGATCCAACTTCTTACCTTGTAATTTAGGCTTTTTATATTGTTGTGGACTGGGGATCTCTGAACCTGAAAGTCAAACCTTTTGTAAAGTGGGTTGTAACCATCTATACATGTAACAAACAAACCGGTATTTAACATTTCATTTTAGTCCATTTTGTATGTGAAAAGAGGTATGAAGAGCATAATTATGACTATTAGTTTACTGCATTTTTGAATGGATTCACACATTTGTGAGCATTTTATTCTATTAATCCCGCCTGCCTTTCAATAAATCCAACACCATTACAATACATTACGTGACGTTTTATTTAAAAGCAACAAATACAAAATAACAATATATATAGGGACATGTTTACATACAATACATACAGGCAAGACTAGTTTTCTATCAGTCTCTTTTTAAAAGGAAAGGGCATGGGACACAATCGGTAACAATATTGTCTACTTAAATCGTCATGGTTGTAATCCCGCTGGTCTTGGTTTCAGCCGGAGGTTGTGGCTACCTCAGACTGCTGGAGCATTTCACCTACGTTGGCAGTATTGAAGATGCATGTGTGGCACAGGGTTATAGGGTGACTGACATGGTTTGTGCTGGCTGTATTGGTAACACCCCTGAGATATTAGAGGTATCCATACTGATCCTGTATTCTGATGTCCTGCTCAATGCCTGTAGTGTTGTTTGTCTCTGGCAGTGCTGCACTAGTCGTCCAGTGACTGTGGCAATGATATCCTGCTCTCTCTCTAATGTGGCTCCTTTTTCCTGTCATGTTTTTTTTTGGTGAACAGTGCAATATGGAAGTAGATCTAGGAGCAGTATTTTATGAAAAGATCCTATTTCATCCACCCACTCCCTGACTGATCTGACCAAATTATTTTGGTGCAGTCAATATCCAATTCCCATCAAGGCATATTGCTGAAAGGTCAGCAGCAGGGCGGCCACTTTGGGATCATTATCAACATTTCCTGTGAGATGTCTTTAAGATGACCGCTGTCCATCATCCCTAGTGTAGTTAATGTGTGTGTTTTCTGTAAGGGGAGTCCGGTTTCCTCTTCTTGCTCAGCTCCCTCACACCTCCTCCGGATCCATCGGACCCTCGGCACCCTGGGGAGCGTCTGTGTGGAGCCGGAGGATGGGTTTGTTGCACATGGGGCACACGCTGCGGATCTCCAGCCACTTAAGCAGGCACCTGACAGGACAAAAACGGTAACATTTAGCTGGAAAACAATGAGCATTAGACACCAACATCTGGAATCATGATTAAGTGCTTTTTATTTCTTTTTTTATATTTATCTATTTATTAATTATTTATTTATTTGCACTATATAAACTTCCAAAAAGTGCGAGAAAAAGCATTTCAACACCAATTTCCCTCACCTATAAATCTATATTTTCTGCAATTAAGTTATTAACGAAGATCTATTAAGTTACATTTCATTAGTAGTCACTTGTTCAAATAAGTTTTGTATCTACAGTATATTTTTTTCAACCTGAAAATTCTTGGTGAAAATGTTCTGAAGTCTTTAAAAGAAGATGTAAAAAAAATAATGCTTTGTCCAATTCAGGGAAATAGATGAGCCTTATTGATTCCACTCTCAAGTGTCAAGAAAGGGAAAAAAGTACTATAACAGGAAAAGTTTATTATTATAACAAGATGTTTTTCACGTTATAACAAGATATTTACTCATTATTACAACACAAATGTAACAAATTATTGTTATAACAATATACTTTTTATATTGTTATAATGTGAAAGGTTTCGCGTTTTAACAATTTAAGTGAGGATCACGTTATAACGTGACAACTGATATTGTTCTAACGTGATCCTCACTTATCTCGTTTTAACTTAACGAAACATGTCACGTTTTAACAAAAGTTATCACTTTAAAACATGAAATATTTCATATAACATTATGCAAAGTTGTCAGATTATAGTGTGAAATATTTCACGTTATAACAATATAAGTTATCACGTCAAAACATTAAATATTTCTCGTTATAACAATATGTTATGTTAAAACATGAAAAGTTTCACATTCTAACATGAAAAGTTTCACGTTATAGCAAGATATAGTATTTTGTTATAACAAGAAAAGTTTGTATATTTGTAATAACATGAAAATATATTTTTATAATGTGAAAAACAACTTGCTATAAGGATATACTTTTCACGTTATAACATGATACTGATCCTATTTCTTGGCTGGGTGCAGTAACTTCATGGAGTCCTGTCATCATCTTGAGGTTGCCATGCAGCCAGTGAAGGCTTCAGGTAGTTCTTCTCCCTGTTCTGTCTTTATGCCAAGCTAAGCTAACCATCTACTGCCTTCAGCTTCATATTCATCGTACAGACATGAGAATGGCATCTTCCTTCTCATCTAACGCTCTGCCAGAAAGCCAATAAGCGTCTATCTGCTATCTATTTATAACTATTCCAGTTTAATAACACTCACTTCTTGTGAAATGCATGTGAGCATGGGCACACTCCCAGTTCATCCCTGGTCCTGAATTCCTCCAGACACACTGCGCAGGTTTGCTGCGAGAACAAAAAAATAACAGCAAGGTTAGTTTATGTGATTAGATTTGTTTATTGCTTCCATCTCTATTCAACAGAGGGCTTGTATCTCATCATCATCACAGATGAGAACATTGCCATTTGTAAATGAGATAAATTTGAGCAGCAAATGAATTCAGTGTGACCTAGATTTAGAGCATAACACAAGTATAAGCTTGTGTTTTGAAATAATGCTTTTACCTTAACTATGTTTCCAAGTAACAGGATTATTTCAACCTTCCCTTGTACAAAAACAGACATTGTGGCATTCAATTGAAAATGACCCCTAACCACCGCTTCCTTGGAAAAGAACTGAAAGAACTTGGAAATGCAATATTTTTAGAAACCACAAGAGACAGAGAAGAGATCTTCTTATAATGCATTTTGAATGAGTGCAGTTATTCCTGGAGTCCTAAATTCTACTTCAAGTAGAGAGAGAGCCATGCAGGCACTCTGACATTTTTTTTTAAATGGCTGCATTTGAGATACAAGATCATTTGAGGACATCTCCTCTGTGAGTGTGTGCAGCATGTTAATCACATCCGAGAGGAGAAATTGATCGAGTTAACCAAGTGAACCCTCCCAGCTAATAATGGGTCATGTGAGCTGGCGCGGAAGCAGTTTGTTTAACATGAAATGTGTCCAGCTGCCAGGTCATTACATGTATTATGTTAAGCACATACTGTACGTAAAAAGCAGAAAGAAAGACTTACTCCTAGAAGGCTCAGTTTCTTGCTTGCTCCCTTCAGCACCACCTGCAGTTGGAAAAAGGTGAAGGAGAGAAGTATTGTGTCATGTTGATGATGTGTCAGCGCTATTATGTTGGCAGAAAATCCATGTTGTAAAACAAACACTTCAGATGGGTTTCAATGTCCTGATGTGACCGGCTTAAAAATATCTACAGGAGTGGTGTGCAATCTCTTGTTTGTTGCATAGTTGGAAAAAAAAAAAAATCATTATGAATACATATAACACCGACAGCTGCAGCTGGAGTTCAACCTTCCCTGAAGCTGGAAACATTGTCACTAACTGTCACTAGACTACATTGTGACACCCTGCTACCTGCTCACCATATCAGGCCTTTTCACACTGCGGCTAGATGAACCGTTTTGAGTCAGAGGGCAGATGAGGATACACAGATGAAGTCAAGGTCATCTATAAAGGGTGGTGCTGGGTTTCACAGTTGACGATTACA
The DNA here is from genome assembly GCF_015220745.1 of Sebastes umbrosus. Lineage (NCBI taxonomy): Eukaryota > Metazoa > Chordata > Actinopteri > Perciformes > Sebastidae > Sebastes > Sebastes umbrosus. The sequence continues at coordinate 28,877,616 of NC_051271.1, read as the reverse complement.
GTGTGAAATGCTATAGTAGTAGTCTATTTATACCCTGCCAAAGAAACTGGTGCTACATGTTCACCCACAGTGACATACATACTAGACTGCAGTGACTACATACCTCATTGTAGCTGAACTGCTCTCTGGTTCCTTGTTGTTTCAACCTGAGAGAGGCAGAGAGAGAGAACAACATCTGTATGGTAGAAGTGACTGTCGTAACAACTGGAACTTAAAGGTGTTATTGATAATAAAATTTAAAATATTTTTTAGTCTTTAGAAAGGTGCTGAATAAAAGTATGGCTTTTCTTGAAAATATTATTATTATGAATTAATCATTTAAAAATGTTGGCAGGTCCAAATTCAATGTTTTGTTTATCTCTGTGGAAGATGTTTGACGTTTAGTTCCCACTTCTAACAAGGCATGTGAGCCAATAGTAAAACAACGTTGGTATCACCTGGCGTCTCTGGGTTGTCAGTTAGTGTGGAAAAACGGATAAATGGCTGAGATTGACGGTAAGTTTTGATAGCTTGTTTTATTCGTTTGAACCAAAAAAAAAGAAAATACGGTTTTAAACCAAAAATGGAAAAAGAGCAATTTTTCCGTTTTTGGTTTCTTAATCAAAAAACAAGAAAACAAAAACACCAAATTCAAATAACGGTCCAATTTAGTTTTTTTCTTTTTGCCATTTTTTGTCTTTTGATTTGAAGGATGAAAAATGACAGATAGGTGACACGGAAGCAAAAGTAAACGTCAAAATAAAAGCCAAGAGGATAGATAGGCCTTTCTAAATAAAATCTGCTACACACAATTCTGTTTATTTTTTCTTTTCATTTGTCCAAACATTGCTTCTTTCTTGTAGTTTATTGTATAGTTTTCCCTCTCTAGGTTTATTCAGATAAAGCAATCTGGGCTCTGCTCACACTTTATAGACGTGCAACCGGTTATGAGGGGTCACATGGAGATATTGCTTCATATTAGAGGGTCACAGGCAAAACAAATAATATTTGAAACCACTGACTTAAGTCACCCAACTTATTCATCAAAACTCAGTATTTATATCAACATATTAACCAGCACTATGCTGCAGTCTTATTAATGTAGATGAATTGGCACCAGCATACATTTATAGAAACTAGATTGATTACATTTTTTTCATATCACTGTACAGCTCGACTGATGCTGGATTTTTTAGGCCAATAATGGAGAAAAATCATATTTGTTGTATCATTGTGCCATAACACAAACAAACATTTTTGATAACGGTCCTTTAAATGTGGTATCTGCATTAATTGACTTTTTGGCCACATGGGGGCAACGCAGCAAGCTGTGAGTGTAATATTGTGATAATACCATTATAAAGTTGAAATGGGGACAGGCTAGCAAACGGTTGCTTATTTATACATCCACAGAGCCTTTTAGAAAGGTGCCAAATAAAAGTATGGCTTTTCCTGAAAAATATTATTATGATTGTGAATTAATCATATTAAAAGAACAGATAAATGGCTGAGATTGACAGTAAGGGCCTGGCAACCACTTGTTGTAAAGTAAGCAATGGAAAAGGGGGAGGGACAATGTTATCAATAACACCTTTAAATAGCTGCTTTTGCTGTATGTTTTAACATGTATGTACATAAACACTAGCACAGATTGATGTTTTTTTTTCTATTCAAACAATTATCGACGATATTTAGCAACTTTGGCAGCTCTGCAGGGCACCACTCCATACATTTCCATCATGATTGCTGCTATCATCACATATTAAGATCTTATTCCCAAGCTAGTTTGAATCAATGTTAACCTGCTGTGGCACACTGTGATGCAATGCTTGTTCAAACTGCCAAAAGCTCTCTAACGGGATTGCGGTTATGTCGCTTCTCTTTTTGTACTTTCCGCTTTTTCCCCACATTTCCCATGAACCTTTCTCACTTTCTCCCCAGATTTTCACAGCCATCCAGTCCATCCTTCTCCCAATCCCTCCCCTACCTACCTGAAAAGGTAGCAGCAGAAGATGAGGCTGAGCATGAAGACGAAGAGGCCGATGCCCAGCACAATGACATACACATTGAGCGGGAGGTGATAGATGTCAGACGTCATGCTGCTGCAGTAGTGTTGAGAACCCAAACCACACAGGCATCCTGGCAAGAAGAGTTTGCAGGTACAGATTACATACTGTTAACCCAAATTGAACTGTTACCTTGTAGAGTCCAACATGTTAGTTAAAGTACATTTAATAAATCCTTTTTCATTTCTTATATGGTTAAATGTAGAGGAGTCATTCTGTGGGACTATTATGACAGTTAACCTCAAAACCTCTTTATATAGGTTTCTGTATTTTTAGTTTGTTTACAGCCTCAGTCTTTTAAAGGGGACCTATTATGCATTTGTGCTTTTCCCCTTTCCTTTAGTGCGTTATATAGTTTTTTTGTGCATGTAAAAGGTCTGCAAAGTTACAAAGCCCAAAGTCCACGCCAAAGGGAGTTACTCTCCCCCACAGAAATACTGCTCCTGAAACACTTTGCTTGAAGTCCCGCCTTTTCTTCCCTAATGTGGTGATGTCACCAAATAACATGCTTTGCCTAGCAGCTAGTTTGGCATGCCCTCAAACAATGCTAGTTAGAGCAGAGCTGGAGCAAAGTCCGAAGAGTCAGTTTCATTGACCAGTCACAACAGTGGGCCAGCTGACCAATCAGAGCAGACTGAGCTCAAACAGAGCGTTTCAGACAGAGGGTGAAATGAGGTGCTGCAGCACCGTCTGTAACATTAAAGCATGGAAACATGTTCTAGTAGAAACCCAAAATACATGTATGCACTTGAAAATAAGCATATTAGATCCTCTTTAAACTGCATTTTCCTGTCTGGCAACTTCATTTTCTACTTCCCCATAACAAACACCAAACCTCTCCCAAGATCTACAGTATACAGTTGATAGCATTGACAGTTCAAGTCTAAATTGATAGCATATAGACTTTAGACGCTGCAGATACAGACAATTGCATTGTTATGAGTTAAGAGAGCAGGTAAGCTCTTTGGATCTGTGAAATAATTTTCCTTTGTCAAGGAATGATTATCATTCGCAAGCACTACCAATTGTATTTAAACTGTACAGTGATGAGAAAGAGGAATCATGGCAGAGAAGTGTTTGTTGTTGATCATTAACTACAACATGAATCTACAGCACCATACCTGCCAACAGATACAAAACTCCACCATATGTTTGCTTGACGATGAGCGTGTTGCACTTTGGCTCATCTCCACACAATCGACAGTCTTACAAAAATATTTGGCGACGGAGTTTAACGTAATTGCTGGTGTTTATTTGGATGCAGGTGTTTCTAGGGAGCTGTGACTGGCACTGTGGTGGCAACTGAGGACTGCACGTTAATTGGCTGTGAACAAGACAAACATGGAGGACAGACACCACTTCCGCCACACCGCCATCTGTTCCACAGACTCTATAGAGGTGACTGGTGGAGTGTGTGTGTGTGTGTGTGTGTGTGTGTGTCAGCACTGGGGGATGGAGGGTAGGGGTGTGTGGTGTCTGTCTGAATGTGTGTGTATGTTGCAGGTGGCAGGGGGGTTGGGTATATCAAACAGATTGAACTCTGGGGACTAAAGGACCATTTGGTAAAACAATAGCAGAGGAAGCCCCACTTCCACAGGCCACATGTGTTCCTATTAATTTGCGGCGAGGATGCTCTTTGCCAGCCTCTAAATGTCCATGTGTCCCTCTTTAGAGTGAATGAATGGGTACAGCTTGCACACTGTGGGGGGTATGGGTTGGATAATTTGACATGGCTGGGTGGTTGGGGGATTTACAAGGGTGGGTGAGGGGGGGAGGATTTAGGGTAGGGAAGACCTAGGGTAGCATAATGAGAGCTACAATTATGAACCAGGCGTGGATGCACTGCAGAATCAGTCAACAGTAACAAAACAAGAATATGGAGAATGAAATATCTTTCAGTTGCCATGGCTGTCAAACAAACATGATCTTGAATTGTTTTTAATATTTTAACTCCAGTCTCTCAGCCATTTCACGAGTACGCCCATTGCATGGATCCCCTAAGCCAGCAGTACAACAACAACAACTAAGTAACTGAGTTTATGAGACACAAGTGATTACACGCGTCACCACCTCTTGTGTATTTGGCACACGGCAGAGAAATCCACTCACTTACCGTTACACCATTGGAATGGTTGCATGAAATTTGACTCCCAGGGCAACAGCAGTAAAATTCAGGCCTTGTCAGCAGAAGTCTGGAGAGCAGCCAAGCTCGTGGGCCGGAGCTCCGGACACTGGATCTCTGCTTGGAGCCTGGATTCAGTCCCTCTGAGCTGGCTCGCTCCTTTGTTGGGTTGTGTCAGCTCCTCCAAAAATGACTATCAAGATTGTTCAGATTTGCTCAGATTCCACAAATCCTCTGGAGGTGCGGTTTTGTTGGCTCAGCAGTCTGGGCTGCCCAGCATTCCCAAATCTGGATTAACCACTCCGTGTAAAGACTGGGAGATTTGGGACTGGGGTTCGGGCCGGGACTGAAGACCTCATGTGCTCCTGGATCCCAGTGAGAATGATGTCATCACGGGGAGAGAGAGAGAGACACACAGAGAGAGAGAAGAAGAAACAAAGAAATCTTGTTGACAAGAACTGATTGTTTTTCAGATGCCTCACACCATGTGTTATTCAGGAGGTGTTATTGTGAAAAGCTGGATCTTACTCAGTAACAATGTCATACACAACACAGGCTGCTTGGCAACAACAGGAAATACTTACATTTCAGCAGAAAAAGGCCTTTTTGATGACACTTTGCGTCTGCAGTGTCGTCCCCACACCAAATTCAATGACATCCACCGCTCAAACTGACAGTCCTTGTCCAATGAAGGTAATTATCTGGCATTAGTCTGTGCTTTGTCTTCCTCCCAAAGCTGCTTTTTTAACAGAGGATTTTCACAAGTCTCACCCCCCTCTCTCCTCTGTTGTCTCCTCCTCCAGTCCTCTGATCCTGCAGTGGGTATTCCTCCTCAGTATAGAAGGCAGAGATGTGCTTTCCTCAAAGCCCAAACAAAGTGAGGACAGCTCCATGCAGTCAACAACACTCCTCTGGCTGGGTTTTGGTGTTCTGCTGGTGTGTTTATGTGTCAGTTAGTGTGTGTGTGTGTGTGTGTGTGTGTGTGTGTGCGTAGGGTGGGGGGGGATCCTACTCTCCCTCTAACCATCTGCTCCTTCAATTGAGGAAAGAAAAAAGCAGAGACAAAGGCTGAGTGTGTGCACGAGCGTGTCTGTCTTATTCAGACTGTCCCACCTCCAGCTGGCTTTGTCATGGCAGGCTTCCCCTCTTCCTCTCTCAATCCATAATGGTGCTCAGACAGAGCTTGCAATCTGCCTTTCCCTTCCTCCCCTTCTCTCTCTGCTGCTCTGCCTTGGGTTTGTAAACAGATCTGTGCTCATGTGACCAGCCGTTTTGCCTCGCAACTCTCCTCTCACTCAGCCCTCCCTCGCTTCCTCTGTCCTCCAATCTGTAGGCAGAAGGAAGGCAGAATGAGCCCAACACTGACGAATGGGGCGCCTGCAAGCATGCTCATGTGTATGTGGCTGTATGCGCACAGCCCTGTGCATGTACGTATATGTGAGAGGGAGAGAGGAGAGAGACGTTTGCAGCAGCATGCAGGGAGGCCCCAGCCAGCACCATGCGCATGGCTGATGTCCTGACAACCAAAACAAAGCCATTTGTGTGAAGTGGAGGTCAGGGAAAGAAGAGATGATGCAGCCTCATTCACCATTTCCTTCCTTAACACATATACACATTGTATTTTTAGAGCTTCAGAAGAATATTATTCATGTTTGATCTATATATAAACATCCTGTCACTCTTTTGCAAAAGAAGAACGAGGCGGAAAGAGCAGAGAAGAGGTATCTCTGTTGATGGTTGGGCTGTGTATTGGCAAGAATCTGGTGATACGATACATATCATGACACAGGGGTTATGATAATATATTGCGATTAGGGCTGTCAAAGTTAATGTGATAATAACATGTTAAGGCAAATTTGTTTTAACGGCACAAATTTATTTAACGCATTAACACAATCGATATTTTGGAGGTTGAAGCGGGCTCAGATTTAAAGCGAAAGTGAAGATACTGATATCATGTGAAACTAGAAAACCTAAGGAATCCATTAGTACCAACCATGTAGCTCGTGAAGGAGGTTAAATAACGCTCCAAACCTGCGCTACATTTTGACGAGGAAAAACTGGCATGGCCATTTTCATAGGGGTCCCTTGACCTCTGACCTCCAGATATGTGAATGAAAATGGGTTCTATGGGTACCCACGAGTCTCCCCTTTACAGACATGCCCACTTTATGATAATCACATGCAGTTTGGGGCAAGTCATAGTCAAGTCAGCACACTGACACACTGACAGCTGTTGTTGCCTGTTGGGCTGCAGTTTGCCATGTTATGATTTGAGCATATTTTTTATGCTAAATGCAGTACCTGTGAGGGTTTCTGGACAATATTTGTCATTGTTTTGTGTTGTTAATTGATTTCCAATAATAAATATATACATACATTTGCATAAAACAATCATATTTGCCCACTCCCATGTTGACAAGAGTATTAAATACTTGACAAATCTCCCTTTAAGGTACATTTTGAACAGATAAAGAAATGTGTGATTAATTTGTGATTAATCGTGGACAATCATGTGATTAATCGCGATATTTTAATCGATTGACATCCCTAATTGCGATATATTGCGATACTGTAAGTAAGGCGATATATTGCGATTTCTTTAATCTAATTTTTGGAAAACTGTCATAGTATAAAGAACACACCGCCATATGCATAAAATCTGAGTAAAAAAAGTTTACTTTTTTATGCAATCAGAACAGTGGGATCCACATTTTCATTCATCACATCCAACATCATAGCACTACTTTGAGAGGGCATATAGACGGTGCATCTCTCTGCCAATGATATACAGTATTGACTGAGTTAATCTTTGCATGTAAACTATTAATTAAAAATCTATAGTGTTTTTGAGAATCGATACAGTATCACAAAACATAATATTGCGATATTCTATGTTTTCGATATTCTCTTACACCCCTAGTCGATAGAGGGAACAAAGCAGGAAGCAAGACATGAAGGGGAATGATATGAAGAGGAAAAAGAGGGTGACACAGAGAGAAAAGTCACAGCCTGGACAAAGACGTTGCCTGCATGTCCACCCCCACACCAGCGGCCCTGGCTGCCATGATTCGCTGAGGGAGAGAACAGCTGCTGGGCTACTGGGCGAGCTGTGAGACGGTCAAGGGGAGTGCTGTTTCGCCAATCCCCAGGGGGAGGGAGAGAGGGGGGAAGGGGGGAGGTAAAGGCTTCAATGGGATTCATGCCATTTTCATTCACCCTCCCCTCCTCCCCTCCAGCTCCAGTAATGACATTACTGCTGAATACAGGAACAGCTGGATTGACCGCACAGATGCATGAGCATAAACTCAGTCCTTAATGCACTGCATGCACTGTTGGGTGTTTACGCGTCTGAATCAGATGAGATGTGTGTTGTGGCTACAGGGTTGTGTTGTCATTGTTGGCATGTGAAGGATGGTGGTTTTGTTACAGGGGAACTACGCCCATTTTCAAAATTCTTACATGTTATTCCTATTGTCTAAGACAGTCCAAAAAATATTATTAAACATTAACAACTTTCCCCGAAATCCAAAAACTAGAGTGCTAAAACTCAAACTTGTGATGTCATAGGGTATAAAGTGTGGAGCTGCTCCATAGACAATTAATGGGGAGAGATGTTATAGATGACACTGAGAGCAGCCAGGGGAATGATCTGAGTATATGGGGACATTTTCTTTTTCACAACTGACAAAACTAAACTACAATATAATAAAGCTCATCTGGGTATAAAAAAGAAAACCATTCTGTGGGTCCACAAAATCAGTCTCCCGTTCATTGTCTATGGAGCAGCTCCAGACTTTATACCGTATGACATCACAAGTTTGAGTTTTAGTGCTCTAGTTTTTGGATTTGGAAAAGAGTTGTTCATATTTACTAATATTTTTTGGACTGTCTTAGACCATAAGAATAACATGTATGAATTTTGAAAATGGGCGTAGTTCCCCTGTAACAGCACGTCCTCTTATCTCTTAAATATGATGAAAACGCCATTGTATCAACTGCTTCCTGAAGATAACACAGTGTATGAAAATGTTCACAGATTATACATATCAATTGTAATGAAATTGCTGTAAAATATATTGAATAGGCTTTCTTTTTTTTTCAAACGTAGAAGACAATTCCTCAATGTTTTACTGGGAAGTGACTGATGAAACGCAGCAAGAAAATGAGGGAGCAAGAGAGATGCAAATGTTGGCCTTGTTTTCTTTGGTGATATGTAAATTGTTTAGGCTGTCCCAACCTTTTGTTTTTGCATAAATCATAGCTTTGCCTGATTGGAGATGCAGTAACATTGTAGGTTCATCTGCTCATAACAAGGTTTAAGACCAGAAATGTGCTTCAAAGCAGAATAAATTATATTATACAAATGCTCTAACACGAAATTAGTTTTTTTTGAAAGGCCGAGTTGATATTTTTTACATGATTCTAATAACACTGATAAACTCTTGTTACGGGCCAGTACAGATAAAGTATTTGTCTGAAGTCCATCAAACTGTTAGGCTTGAATGTGGCATTAAAGGTACAGTGCCTTATTTGGCAAAATAGTGGTGTGGTTGCAGATTGCAACCACCAGAGTACCCTATCGCTCATTCCTCCTTTTCCAAGACTGCCGTATTGTGAGCCGCCGAGTGCAAAACTGTGGTAACGCCGCTCGCCTCGCTCAGAGGCCATCCATACCATAACAACACTATTGTAGGAGCAACGGAAGTCAGACGGCGGCTGGCGGTACCACGGTTTTGCACTCTGCGGCTCACGTTACCGTAGTTTCACAAGCACGTCGGAGAACTACGGTGGCCATCATATAACGTAAAAACACAAAAGGCTCTCACTTGAGCCAGTGTTTGGTTTGTCTGTTCTGGTAGTAGCAGTAGAAACATAGAAGAGCAACATAGTGGACTCTATGAAGAGGACCTGCTTCCTATGTAGATATGAAGGGTTCATTCTAAGCTAACGAAAAAAACAACAATTCTTAGTTTCAGGTGATTATACACTAATGAAAACATACTTATTATATTCCATTTAATAGATCCCCGAAAGGAAAACACATAGTTCCTTTACAGCGAATATGTAACTTTTGCCTCTGTGGCTACAAGTGGCAGCTACAGGACAATAGTAAATGCTAAAAAGTCTGTAACAGTTGCATAAATATAGAGGATATCACAAATTTCTGTAAACTGACTCAGTAATGTTAGTTAAACAGCACTATCTAGCTAGCTAACATTAGCTAACGTTAGCCACCATAAGCTACTGGTCATACCAGACCAAGCAAGGCTGTAGCAGAACATATGAGTGTATTGAATTGAACAAGAGTGTGTTTCATTTTCTTATCAATTCAACTTTTCATTTGTAAGACGATAAATATATTGTGTTATTTCTTCTATCAAAAGTGACACATGTCTCTCTTTAAAGCAAGGAGCTTGACGTGCATGGAGCTGTTTTCTTTGCTTATATTACCCATGTTATCACTTTGTTTTGTGCCCTGGGGATATTTATGGTGGCCCCACACTTAAGAGCAACACAAACATTCACTAGTGTTGTCGATCAATGAGAACTCTCCAGTGTGCTGTGATTATGCTTTACTACAGTATACAGCAGCTCTACTTCTGCAGCCTAGACTTTACAGACTTCAGATGTTTGCCAAGCTCTGTCCCTCAGAGAGCAGTGACACGTTGTTTTCAGTAATTCATGACATGTAGATAAAATAGTTGTGACAACAGTAAAAACAACAAACAGGTTTTTGGGCGACACCCAGAAATAGACATCTTTTTTTAGTTAACTGATGTGAATTAGAGATATGTTGGCAATTGTATTATGCTCAAGTGTTGTACCATCAGTCAAACTATATATATACAGGATATATATGTGTGCGTATATGTATGTATATATGCGTGTGTATATACTGTATATATACATGTGTATATATATACTGTATATTGTATGTATGTGTATGTGTGTATATATGTATGTATATATATGCATATGTGTGTATGTGCATATATGTGTATATACCGTATATGTGTATATATGTGAATATGTGTGTATATATGTGTTTATATTATATCGTATATATAATTTAATTTATATTCATTTATATGTTCTGTGCATTGAAGTAAAATTCTAATTCAAATATATTTCTAACTAACTTTGATAAATTACTAGCTAATAGAAACAAAATGATTCCTGTGAAGTTAAAGAAGAGCCAATGCGAGCTTTTCTTTGTCCTTTTGAATTCCTCAGACCTTACTGTAATACACTGCCCATTCCCTTTTCTCCACGTCATGGGTGTGTCCCTTTACAAATCCATTTGCTGCTCCGTTGGCCTCTCCATTCAGATGGCCATTGTTTTCAACATCCATTTGGTCCTTTCTCAGAGCCAGAGCTGGCTTACAGGTGTGCCAGTTCCATAAAACCTTATTCATATCATCCTGGGCCCTGATACCCAGAAGCTTGTCTTCGTCACTTCTCTTGTTATCCTCGTCTTCGTCGTCGCTTTCGTCCCTGCTGGAGCGATGGTGGTGGAAGCTGCGCATCTCCCCGCTGATGTTCTCAAAGTACTGGTGGATGCAAACCTTGGCGAAACTCTTGGCATGCTCCTTGCAGGTCTCGTCGAACATCTTGCGCTCAATGTCGATGTAATGAGACCAGTACTTGGTCTTGAGGAAGGCGGCTTGAGTGAAGCATGGTCGAATGGCTCGGATCAGGAAGGCCGTGAAGGTCATCATGAGCAGAAACATCCATCCACATGCCTGTAAAATAGAGCCATTATTAGATGTATCAGTGTGGCAAAATGACCGCCTTTCTGAGCACTCAAACATACAGTTTATGAAAAATATACAGACAACAGAGAGATGGACTTTGTGTTGTGTTGGTGTTCTTGCATATACTAAAGATAGTGGAAGTCAAATAGTCCAACACGTGATTGAAAAAGCATATCTAAGAGCTCCCTGCCAGTTTCATAACTCATTAACAGAATCTGTATATCAATAGACTTTTCAGAGACATGTTACTTTTAAGCCTGTATAATTGCCCTGTGGCTGATCAAAGACCTAAATAACAGTGTGGGTGTTTTTGGATGGATTGAAATAGGTCCCAGTTCCATGAATAATAAATTTAGAGGCTTATCTATCCCTCTAATAAGCGAACAGGAAAGCTTCAGTGAGCTCAAAGTGCAAGGCCGGGTGGGGAGATTTAAGTTAACTACAGTTTTTGAGGAATAAAGCAAGGAAATTTTATTTGCTTTGTCATCATATCGTGTGATGAAGTTCGAAAACTGCCTGCTGAAAGTGTCCCCAACTTTTGGCCACACTTACTGTGTATTTATATATATACATATACGTATAAATATATATATATATATATATATATATATATATATAGTCTTTACATTACCAATGCCCTTTTAATCAGAGCCTCCCCACTGAAAACACAAAGATGAATAAAAAAAATGCTTCTATTGTGCTATTGTGAAAACCACAGTTATCATAGATTAAAGCTGCAGTTGGTAACTTTGAGCAAATATGCAAATCATGACAGTAGTGCATGAGACATATAATCTGTGAAAAAATCATGTTCCTTTGTCTCCTCCTGTGCTCCTAATGGCATTTGCAAATTTTCATCACGCCTGAACCAAAACAACCAATCAGAGCTGAGCAGTCTCTACAGCTGCTGTCAATCACTGCTAGCAAAACTCGCAAAACTGATCAGTCATGAATCAATATTCTATTACTGTAATGCCTATTTCTCACCTAAAATGTTTTCAGAAACATCTTGTAGTGTACTGTTTAGCTGTAAAATGACAGTTTGTGACCCGGCCGCCATGGGGAAAACAGTAGTAGCCACTTCTATTAGATTTATTTTTCACATTTAAGCCAGAATTCCCCCTATGTTATTCAAATGTTGCCATTTAACTGACATTTTGTCTTTAAAATTGTCAAAATTGTCTCCGGGTCTGTCTCTGTCAAAAGCATGCCAGCTAACAACCCCCGCAGTTTAAAACCATCCACAGAAAAGCTCTGAATAAAACCAGCAGGCTACCTGTGATATACACTTGATGTATCGTGATGTTGCCACTCTTATCTCCTGATGCTCAAATAGGTCTTTGCATGGAATCCTCGCCAGCAGTTTGATCCTCTCCATCTCTGACAGCCCCGTCATCACACTGTAATTCCCAAACTTGTCAATATCCAAGTTGATGCTGAAAGCACAGAGGAAGCTCTTCCCGTCCATGAGAGTGACAGACACCCACACCATAGGTGCTATCAAGGATCTCTGTGTGATTGAGATAAACATGTAGCGAAGAATCGTTGGGTCCTTGATCCGTTTCCCTATGGGTCTCTTCCATTCCTCTGCGAGCACTGACACATTATTGTTCAATACAAAACCTAACAGGAAGAACCATATAGGTGGAATAATGAGCAGTCCGATCCCATAGGTGTAGTTGTATTCTGGCATACAGGGGCAGTTGAACTCAAAGGCAGAGTACATCTGGGCACTAGCGAGTGCCATGATACCACAGATCCCATTCATAAAAGATTCCTGGTTGGATTGGAGGAACTGGAACATCATACGAAACTTATCCATTTTGGGAGATGATGTGGTGGATCTTTAGTTCAGAAGATGGAATTAAATCTGTGAAAACAAGTGCAGGAAGTTTGAAATCAGTCGGTGAAAGAGTGGTAGAAAAGGCACCACAGTATGCTGATTCTTGTTTCACACATAATTCATTTGAGAACCAGTGTGCTATGAAACCATTTTCCTATTGTATTAAATGGAAATTTAGTAGCAATCGAGTTATCACTCTTCGATAGGAACCTCTTTATACAGGGATTATACATCACAACTAGGGCTGTCCATCGATATTTTTTATCTGTTCAAAATGTACCTTAAAGGGAGATTTGTCAAGTATTTAATACTCTTATCAACATGGGAGTGGGCAAATATGCTGCTTTATGCAAATGTATGTATATATTTATTATTGGAAATTAATTAACAACACAAAACAATGACACATATTGTTCAGAAACCCTCACAGGTACTGCATTTAGCAATAATAAATATAATATAATATATATACACACATTTGCTTAAAGCAATCATATTTGCCCACACCCATGTTGATATGAGATGAATATTAAATACTTGCCAAATCTCCCTTTAAGGTACATTTTGAACGGATAAAAAATGTGCAATGAATTTGCAATTAATCGCGATTAACTATGGACAATCATGCGATTAATCGTGATTAAATATTTTAATCGATTGACAGCCCTAATAATAATACAAAGTCAGGCATCCCATAGATATTGATCAGAAAGGAGCATCACAAACACACTCTTACCTCTTTTCTTAAGAGTGGATGAACAAAAGGAAAGGAAAGATCCAGGATAGGAAACAAAATCATATAGTGAAAATATAGTCCAGGGTAAATAACTTGATGTTCTTTGTACACTTATTGGACATCGTAGCTCTGACCGACTGAAAGGTGTTTCTCGACTCCTCTGGGGTGATGTTCAAAGCCGACCACATCATCTGCCATCACACCCCTCCCTTCACAGGTGTTCAGTGTGATGTAACAAAAGATCCTCATTCAGCGCACATTTCCTCAAAAGTAAACCTGTTACAGCTCTCAGAAACACACTTCCAGACAGTCCTTTCACAATTCACTTTTTCTTTCTCTCTTTCTTTCTTTCTTATATGAATGTAGTAGTGTTAACTCAGGTTACCTGAACTTCGGGGATGCAGCGTTGTTCAGCTGCAGCCAGAACAATCCAGACATGCAAACATGGCCTCACACCATTCAAATATCCCTGGCTTTGGCTAGAACATTTGGTTGTTGTCGAAGAGGTGAAGGGTGAATCTGTTTCCACTTGTTAAATCAGAAACAAATAAATCAGTCTCGGGCAAAATATCATAATCATTACATCTCCAAGGTATTTGTTACTTTATTTCACCTACATGTAGCCCTTTGAACTCAACTGCACCAACTGAATGAGGCAGAGCTCGACAAACCAGTTAGAAGCCCACAAGAAGATAAAAGGCAAGGGCTTATTCTCTTATTCATAGACTTTAACCATTTTCCACACATTGTTTTTATTTTAACCCCCTGAGGCACACAATCCTGACTGACTTTACTGTCTTTGAGAGGCTTTAGCAGGTTCAGTTTTAGAGCTGGAGTGGTTGTACAGATATCATATGAAAAACAAAGCAGTTTGTATTAGTGTAGTATTATTCTCACCTGTTCTAAAAGATATGTTTTATGAATATTTCTGCACACTGCGGTCCCTAAACAGTCTTGGAATTGTATAAATTGGGTATCACTGTAAAGCTGAGACTCTTGTGGATCCAATGAGCCCAATTGTATTAATGTGTGATGATGTTAGTCCCCATAGTAGCCATTTCATTGTAGTGAAACCATTTTTTGATGCTTGAGCTCACTGTATAAAATTACCCGTGGTGACCTCTAGGATAATCACAGCCTCATGAAACTTTACAGCCACAAACTAAAGACCTAGAGCATTCAGAGGATGGATGGCTTTCCTAGCTAGATTGTCAATAAAGGGGGTTTCTGAGTAGTTTACACAACAGAAGTGCTCGCCATCCAGTCACCGAAAAATGCAATTCTTGCAGAAATCTCCAAATGTCAAAAGTTTTTGTGGTATGTTAATGTGGTATTTTGGAGGGATTATTGATCTTTTTTTTTTTTTATCAATTCTCGAATGGTAAAAAATGGTTTAATGTAGCACCAAATCTGTATAAGAAATTATATCAACCCAAAAATTGCTGCAACAATTTATGAGACATAAGTGAGCATGGGATTTTTTGTAGGAAAATGTTGTTTAGAGAGCACTTTTTTAAGCCATAAGCAGTGCTTTTCAAGGAAATTCACAACATAAACAATAGAATAGGTAAATAATGCATATTAACGCAATACATGCATAAGCATATTCACACATTTACATATGCACATACATACGCATATACAGTATATCAACACACAAGCACAAAAAAAAGACTCAAAGTCAGCTGTTTGGAAAAATATTCTATCATAGCCACCATATACTTCTATCATAATGATCTAAACCCTTATACATTTTCACAATTTATTTTAATTGATTACTTAATTCATGTTTATTTCTGGTTTACGACTACAACGACTTGACACACCAAGCTAAGCTGCATCTCAAATTAATCTTCAGGTTCCCAGCTTTCACATGATGTACACCACTTCTATGTGACATTTACTGTTGACCTGCTATCTCCACCTAAAAAAACCCTGAACAAAAAAAAAAGACAAAAACAGGTCTATTATGGGTCTCAGAGAGTTTACAATAGTGTATGGCCTAATGCTTGGTCCTTCATAACGTAATATAATACATTGTGAAAGTTTATGATTCATTCAGTGACTTCAGTGAAAATGGTTCACTTCAGCCTCTTCTGAATGTGCAGTTAAACTTACAGGAAGTCTGTGCTATCTGTCTTCTAACATGTATTCACACAGGAAGATGTCACAGCAGAACACATGGGCAGGGTGTGCAGGAAATAAGTCACGCAAGACAACCTCACAACGACATCTAAAATAGGAAGAGTTCACAGAGCCTGTGGCTGTGCAAGGTTAGTCTCTTGCTTCCTCCTTTGTACCTACTCACACATTACCGGAGCGTTGCAGAGCTGAGATAATTAATCACTTCTTTTGGTGCGTATTCTTGTTCTTCTCCTTTAATGTTGAGTGCAGTGATAAATGATGTTTGATATACAATGTAATCATAGAGATGAGTAAAGAGGATGCTTCCAGGCCATCGAGGAAGTAGCTTCCTTCTTACTTGCTTTGCATCATTATGAAATTTGCCTGCAGGATAGTTTCTCATAAAGTTTTCATGTAATTGCAGGGATTTCTATTCATTCTTGTTTTTGCATATTTCAAGAGAGCTTTTTTTAAAAATGACTTAATTTTTTAAACAAATCTTTATGCTGTTTGACTCATTCACAGACAGAAGTGGCAATGCAAGATACTCTGCTGCGAGTGTTTGTGGTGGCTCTGGGTCTCCTAATGTCACCGAGGGACGACCCCAGCGTTGAGGAATGGGATGAGGTCACCACAGTGGGCATGCAAAAGCATGAAGAGAGGCTGCAGAGAGGAGGAGAGAAAGTGGACCATGAAATGGCACCCGTCGACGAGGAAATGACACACACTGACAATAGAGGGCCTCTGGATGACGTAAAAAACATTCAGTCTGATCAAAGTGTTACTGGAAAAGATGAAAAGTCAGTCTTAGAAGATGTCACCAAGCAAGATTCAGAGGGAGGCGGTGCTGATCATAACTCACCAGAAGGGGGACATTTTATAGCAGATCCAAGTTGGCCTCAAAACTCCAAAAGTGAACCCGAGACTCCTCTGAAGGCACCACAAATTGATCATGAGCAACATGGGAATTTACAGCTGGATATGAAGAGTAAACACATCCAGACTGATGGCTCATTTACAGACCCAAACAGACCACAAGAGCAACAAGAAAAGTCAGGGGAGAAAGAAGTGTTCAGCTCCAAAGAGCAAGAATCCCCTCTGTCACACCTTCACACCACGACATCAGAAAATGAAACTTCAGAGGCCATCTCTGACTGGGAGGGCGACTGTCTCTGGTACATATGGAACACGCTATCCATCATTTCTTTGATCCGCCTCTTTAGGAAATACCTTGGGAAAAAATCCCAAATGAAACCAGAAGAAACCGGAGCCTTCACTGTGACCTGCACCGCTGCTGAAGTGCGGCTACCGGACAGCGACACTCTGCAGCGATTTCACTCTAAATGTGTTCAAGTCTCATCTGATAAGAAGTGTAAAGAGTTTTTGGAGGGTTTTGCACAGGATCTATTGGAGGCCATGAGGGCCGTCTGCGGTAGAAATGGCGGAATGGTGATCGAGGACTTTCAGAAAGTGAATGAGTGTGATATCGTCGTCCCCTTTACCCCGCCTGATCCCTATGGTTTCGAGTGTCTGCTCTGGAACAACCAAGCAAGTGACCTGCTGCCAGATATGCAAGTCTGCGGTCAAATCAAACTTGTGGAAAATAAGGAAATCCCAAATGGCTGCCACTGTCAGTCTCCCAATTCAGATGATATGGTGTGCTTGCTGCATTGCGAGACTGAGAAGATGAAAATGGCCGATGCTTGTGATGGCCTTCTTTGCATGAAGAACTCCCCCTTGCTGTCCAAATCACAGGTCAACAGATGGTTTCAGAGCACCATCAAACAAGCGTGGGAACAGATTTCACACAAGTACGAGTTTGAGCTGAACATTCGCTACATCGGTGCTCCAGGTGCTCTGACAGTTCGATTCAGATCGGGGAAGACAATTAGCTTCAGTATGAATCCTGTGGTTAAACTCAACGCTGACGCCCATTTCTTCATTACTCGTTGCTCCCCAAACAACTTGGATGCATTCTGGACGCTCTCCCTGACCAACTATGAGGATCGTTTCCTGGAACACATCTCTAAACTCCTGCCTGTAGACTCATGCCACAGTCAAACTCTTGAAATTGCACGTTTCCTTCACAAGAGACAGACAGCACTGTCAGGAAGTTGTGCCCTCAAGGATTCTCATTTCAAAACTGCACTAATGCATCTGCTTTTGACCAAAGACCCGTCGCAGTGGAGACCCGGCTATGTGGCTTTTAGACTACGAGACTTATTGTCCTTCATGGGGAGAAGCCTCGAGAAAAAGCTGCTGCACCATGTTCTCATTGGAAACCCTTTAAGTCAGAGGGTTATTGAACTTCCTGCTGAATTTACTGCAGCAAAGAAAGTGAATCTCTTCCATCCCCTTGTGGTACACAACTGCATCTACAGAAATGCTGTACTGCATTTCCAGGAAATGCTTAGAAATGCACATATGCTGATACATGATTATGTTGATTAGTGTATTAACGGTCTCAATTGTTCCATTTAAAAAACATCACTTGATTTTAGTGTGCAATTTAGAGCCCTCTGAGACTCACAATGGACCCATTTGTGTCTATTTATTATGGGGGTACAGGTTTTTTTTAGGGGGAGATAGCAGGTCAACAGTAGATGTCACATAGAAGTGGTGTACATCATCTGAAAGTTGGGAACTTGAAGATTAATTTGAGATGCAGCTCAGTACTGTGTGTTAAGTTGTTCTAGTCAAATAAGAAATAAACATGAATTAATTATTTAATTAAAATAAATTGTAAATGTGTATAAGGGTTTAGAACATTATGATGGAAGTATATGATGACCATTCCCACGCTTTATGTCTCATAAGTTGTTGCAGCAATTTTTGGGTTGATATCATTTGTTACACAGAGTTGGTGCTAATTAAACAATTTTTTTTAACCACTTGAGAATTGATAAAAATCAATAATTCCTCCAAAACACCACATTAAAACACCAAGACCTTGAGGAACAACATAGAAAAAGCCATCCTGTGATTCGGTATCAAACTTTTGACATCTGGAGATTTCTGCAAGAATTAAATTTTTCAACAATTAGATGGCGAGCACTTCTGTTCTAGAAACCATTTTTTACCATTCGAGAATTGATAAAAAAAAAAAAAGATCAATAATCCCTCCAAAATACCACATTTACATACCACAAAAACTTTTGACATTTGGAGATTTCTGCAAGAATTGCATTTTTCGGTGACTGGATGGCGAGCACTTCTGTTGTGTAAACTACTCAGAAACCCCCTTTATTGACAATCTAGCTAGGAAAGCCATCCGTCCTCTGAATGCTCTAGGTCTTTAGTTTGTGGCTGTAAAGTTTCATGAGGCTGTGATTATCCTAGAGGTCACCGCAGGTCATTTTATACAGTGAGGTCAAGTTTAAAAAAAGAAAAAAATGGTCTCACTACCATGAAATGGCTACTATGGGGACTAATGTCACATGACTACAATTGGGCTCATTGAATCCACAAGAGTCTCAGCTTTACAGTGATACCAAGACTGTTTAGGGATCCCAGTATTCAAAAACACCATTTTTAGGATAGGCAAAAACACATTTATGCTGTGTGTGTACAAAAAAAACTGCATGTGATTATCATAAAATGCTGTAAAAGGGAGACTCGTGGGTACCCATAGAACCCATTTTCATTCACATATCTTGAAGTCAGAGGTCAAGGGACCCCTTTGAAAATGACATGCCAGTTTTTCCTTGCTAAAATTTAGCCTAACTTTACAGCATTATTTGGCCTCCTTCCCCAACAAGCTGACAAGACATGGACAGCCTATGAAGACTTTAAAGTTGCAATTCCACAGGTCTCAGAGGGTTAACGTCAATGAAGGAGTTAGACCATTACTTCATCAATAGACCATGTTGCAAAAGAAACGTCAAGTACAGGAGATATATTTATTTTAAAATTCTCATTTTCACACCACATTTCTTTTAGTAATCGTGCTCCCAGTTCTTCAGGAAGTCTTGATGCTCTCCCATGGCAGGGTCCTCCAAACTGAATGTGTCAGCATCCAGGGATTTCATCCGAGGCTCAAACTCGTCATAGTCAGCCTGGCTGCTCAGGTCGACCTTCCAAGAGTGACTGGAGATCATGTTCCTAGAAGCTGTTGAAATAGGACATGATAAAGTCAAAATCTTAATTTGTGGAAAAGTAGCATTAAAGAAAGCAACCTTACAATGGCCTTATTGTCTGAGATATTGCATCAATATTGTCTGTACGTGACATCAAAATGCTTCATGAATTGATGCTCAAGTTAAGGATCATGCTGTATTTTTGTTAAGATTTTCCCCCTTTTTCATAATGCATAAACACAAAAGGAAACTTACCCTTCAGCTTTGCCGGCGAACAGTTTGAGTCACAGCAGGCGCACACTGAGTCCTCACCGAATAGCGCCTTCCACCTAAACCATAAACAAAGTTAGCAGGTCTTGAAATGCAAGCTTGATAAACCGATCAATACAATAAACTGTTGTTGACAAGAGATTAGTTTTGACCCATCAAGTACACATGAAACATTTCATCCCACAAGACCTTCAAAAAGCAAGCTATGCCTCCACCGGTGGATGTTGAGTCAACTCACTTTTTGGTAGCTGGGACATAATTGCAAGCCTTTGAACTTGGAGTTGGAGTAAGTTTCCCCATGGAGAGCTCACAGTGCATGTAGAGTTGCTGAAGGATGTTCAATTTCAGAGTTAATACCATTTTCTATTTGACAGTATAGCGCTATGTACCACTTGCTCTTGACAGTACCTGTGATGAAGAAGAAGTGGAAACTTGGTCCTTGAAAACCAAGGCGCCTACACTGAATTTCTGGGCCATGTTGGGGGTGCAAGGGAGGAACTTTGACAGTTCAGTCGCCTTGCCATCAATCATACAGCTGCAATTAGAGAGAATATGCATGTTTACCTCTAGACACCAAGTGGCATATGCCCATTTTATTCTGAAATAATTTAAAGCTCACCCTTGGTTGTCGATGACCGTATATTTAGGATCCGAGTTGGGGTTTTGGGAGGCCGTCATGAAACACCTGTTGATGTAAATCCTCTTATCTCCAGAAGATGCAGTTCTGTTAGCTCGCTTGGCCTCAAAGTACATCGGCTGGCCCAAAGTGTAGGTTTTGGAACCGGTGATTTCATACCCTGATGCTGTGGCAAAGTGGGGGACATCAGTCATTGGACAAACTGCCGCATATGTTCGCCATTTGGGTTACAAAAATAGTATGAAAAATGTTTGTGTGGAAATGTTCCATCCCTGTCTGAGCATTTAGCAGTCTGAATATATAGTGATGAATTCCTGAGAGTACATGCTATAGTATTGAATGCTTGACTATAGTACATTTTAACACCTTCAAATGCTTGACAGATGACAGCCCTTGCTGTAGTGGTATGAAAAGTGGCAAATAAAAATTTGTATGAACTAAAGAGTTTCTCTTTCTTTGAATTAATTTAATTGTTAATTACAGGTTTGAGTTTAGCTCAAATGAAGCTGAAAGCTGCCAATATAGTCCAGTTTCCTTTGTTTTCCCCTCACACAGAACCCAGAAAGAAAATTAGAGTTTGAGGAATTGTTAATTGATTTCCAATAATAAATACATTTGCATAAAGCAATCATATTTGCCCACTCCCATGTTGACAAGAGTATTAGATACTTGACAAATCTCCCTTTAAGGTAGATTTTGAACAATTACAAAATGTGAGATTAATCGCAACTAACTATGGACAATCATGCAATTAAATATTTGAGTCGCTCGACAGCCCTAGTTTAGATACATCTTTGTGCTTTTGCAAGTCATCAAGGCCTTCGTTCTGCCACTCATGTTCCTTTGTATGAATGCTTGCACATGTGAACAGGAGTCAATTCACAGTTAAGGGGAACATACCATCTTGAGGAGTGAGGGTGTAACCGCCTCTTGATTGCAGCGCTTTGAAAACTGTGCCTCCCTGTAGTTTGGGATAGAAGCCAACTTTGTAGGAGTGAAACAACCTGCAACAGTCAAGTGAAAACTGGTGTTAATGCAAAATGGCAATCATCAATACCCTGTAGTTGTAACAGTAGGCCATGCCAAGTGTTAACTAAATCCTTAATTTATAAAATTTAGACTTTGGTGATTAGAAAAAAAAAGTCAGTTATAACCTAAACCTACAAGTAGACCAAATATACATTCTGGCTCAAACTAAATCTTACCTGGGATATCTACACTGCAGGGGAATGTCAAATGGCATTTCTCTTAAAACTGGACTGGTGGGCTTGTAGTGGAGCGTATTGCTGATGGACCGATAAGCCGCATTACTCTGGAACATACAAACATATGTGTGGTTTGTCAAGTTAGGCAGAAAAAAAGTATTGAAAAGACAAACATGATTCACATTTACCAACCTGTCTCTTGAATCCACAGTCAGTTTTCAGAAGGTACAGAAGGTAGTAATGATTTTTGGTACCTTGGTTAACAGGACAGGTGCCTAGTTTCAAATATTTGTATGCATCCCTAGTTTTAAAGACCTCTCTCCTGATTCTTACATAAATTCTATCAACATGGCACAGAATTTCAACCAACTTTGGTTTGGCTGTTCCTGCAGTTGCAGGAGTAGTGGAGGCAGTCTTCAGTAACATTTCCTTGGCTGAATCAGGGAGGGGTCTGGCACCCTTTTCTGGCTTGAAAACCTCTTTCTGGTCCTTAGAGACAACCAGATACTCAGGAACTGTCTTTGCTTCAGGTGTTAAAGATCCATTACCTGATGCACTCTTCAAGAATTTAGTTTCAGGTGCAAGGGCCTCAGTCATTTCTTCACCTATCACCGTCTCCATTCTCTCCCACTCTCGTTCAGGGTCTTGCACAAACGGGTCATACCTGAACTGATAACTATAGGCAGAACAAAACAACAGTAATACAATCCCAGCGTGCATCAGATCCATTTTCACTCCAGCAGCTACCTCCCACTGAAGCTGACCCCTCACTTAAACAGATCAGATATGATAGTGGTGCTTCAGCTGGCTTTTATATTCTGCAATCAAGAGAGAACTCCCCACAGCTGCTGCAAATGCCAATCAAGAACAACCAATGAGAGGTGACCAATAACAATCAATCACCCTTTCTTTGTATTTGCCATACACCAGTGGTGGTTTGTAAAGTATATCATAATGTGACATTTCCTTATCCTAATCCTTTCCTGATTTACTCAATAAGTAGGGTTTACTGAGAGCATTCCCCCCAAAACTTCAATAAAACGTGTATCATATACAGAATACAAGTGACAGAACCAAGACATCATTTGCATCATTATGTTAAAAAACAAAGTACCTTATATTACTATTATATATGAATTCAATTGAGACATAAAATAACAATAAAGCTAAAATACAAAGCTGCAAAAGGCATAGTTACCTTACTAAAATGTTTTTTTAAATAATTCCCGGATTAGTTATATGTAGCCTGCACTCACTGATAAGTTAAAGAGTCTCGATATAATTTCGAAAATCAAAAGATCAATCAAGTTCAAAAGACGGGGAAGATTTAGAAAACTTGGGCTAGTGAATATTAAATAAAAAATGTAAATAATATGTTGGGTTTCTTTTATTTTTATTTTTTTAAACCTTTATTTAAGTCAGACATTCACAATGTGTTGTGTTGACAATGTAACACGATATATAGAACATTTGGTCTATATGTTTATGCAGTATGTAGTATAAATAAGTGACTTCTTCAGACAAACATCTCTGAGTACATTTTTGTAACTGACGGATTGAGACTCAAAATAACATTCAATTTAAATTAAAAACAGTTTAAAAGATGAAGTTGAGTTAAGAAATTTAGTTTTATGAATATGAAATTTCCCCACTGAGATAGAAAGGTTAACAATAGAGCAAAAACTGTTATCATCCCATTCAAAATAAGTGATAACATGTTTACCTTCAATATTAAAAGCATATGATTTTTTGCACAATATATAATTTCCTTTCCAAAATTTAATACAATAAGATAAGATAAGATAAGATGAACCTATATTAATCCCCGGAGGGAAATTCAGGTGTCAAAGCAGCAACATCAGCAAAAACAGAGTGAAACACAGGAGAGGTAAAGGTATACAAAAATTATAAAAACAATAATAGAGATATAAAAGATACAGAGTGAATGGGTGAACATAGTGTGTACAGTCTGTCAATAAATAAATGTAGTATGTACAATAAATAAATGTAATATGTACATATGTGCAGTCTATTTAGTGGTATATAGGATGTATAGTGTAAAGTAAGTGTATATAGGATGTATAGTGTAAATAGGTGTATATAGGATGTATAGTGTAAAGTAAGTGTATATAGGATATATAGTGTAAATAAGTGTATATAGGATGTATAGTGTAAAGTAAGTTAGGATGTATAGTGTAAAGTAAGTGTATATAGGATGTATAGTGTAAAGTAAGTTAGGATGTATAGTGTAAAGTAAGTGTATATAGGATATATAGTGTAAATAGGTGTATATAGGATGTATAGTGTAAAGTAAGTGCAAAGTGCACCAGTGGTTAGAGTCCAAGATGGTTGCAGATAGTGCATGTTTAAAGTTCTTAAAATCCTCATGGACAACCATAAAACGATGAATTATACTTCTTTTTCAGTCTTGCAGAAAGTTCATTTGTTATCAACGTCTGAAAAATGTAAATATACATGTTTGTTGGATATATTTTGTGATATATTTTCAGATGATGTTGGGTTTCTTTTATTTTAAAAATCCTACCCGGATGTGACGCAGCTCCTGACGTCAATACCAGGAAGTTCCAACACAGTCCATGTTGTTAGCATGTTGTCAGCTAGCTAGACGTGTTGCTCTGAAGCTGAGTATCTCTCGCTGGCTTTATTATCTTTACAAACAAAGTGAAACAGTCGTATTTGGTTTGCTAGTTCATCGTTTTATGTTGGACTAAACACACTCGTTTCTACTTTGAATCAGCAGTTTGTGCTATAATGCGTCATTATCGTGTGTGTTAGCAGGCTAACTAACGAGCTAACAGCTAGCTGAGGTTGTTTTGGTTTTTAATGTTAAACATTAACGTCACGTCCCCGCTGCCTGGACTCAGTCTACAGGGCTAATAACGCACATTGAACGATTCATTTTGCTATAATCCAGATTAATCAGGAGGTTATTGTGTCTGTGACTTTACAGAGGAGAGTTAGTGTACATTAAGTGAACCAGCTGCTTAGTTAACGTTATCTGTCGCTTAGCTACCAGAGCTGGACCGTCTGGTGGGTACCTTGCCCCGAGCAGTGGACGTCTGGCGAGCTGAAGAGGCTCCTCTGTGAACCGGATCCAATGCGTGGGATGATGGGCACCCAGAGTAGTCCAGTCAAGAGTTACGATTACCTCCTGAAGTTTCTTCTGGTGGGAGACAGCGATGTTGGAAAGGGAGAGATCCTGGACAGTTTAAAAGACGGATCAGTAGAGTCTCCCTATGCTTACAGCAGTGGTGAGTAACAAGCTGTGCTTTGTTCAGTTGTTTAGAAAATATTAAAAAGCACTGGACTGATCTGCACCTACTTCACACTACACATCCTTTATACCACTTACTTTACACTACACATCCTTTATACCACTAAATAGACTGCACATATGTACATATTACATTTATTTATTGTACATACTACATGTATTTATTGACACACTATGCTTGTGTTTTTATAATTTGTGTATACCTTTACCTCTCCTGTGTTTCTCCTCTGTTTGCTGATGTTGCTGCTTTGACACCTGAATTTCCCTCCGAGGATTAATAAAGGTTCATTTTATTTTATCTTAATTTCAGGGATTGATTACAAAGCCACCACAATCCTGCTGGATGGGAAAAGAGTGAAATTAGAGTTATGGTAAGTGTGTTTTTAGCGGTGTAGAATGATCAAGTCAAAAAGTGGCGTAATGGATGAACCCGTACCATATTTGGTGTACTTACCGTACGTGCTCGTGTGTGTGTCTTCAACAGGGACACATCTGGGCAAGGCAGATTCTGCACCATCTTCAGGTCTTACTCTCGTGGAGCACAGGTGATGACTTGTAGAGTAATTTTTGTGTTTTTTCCCCTCATTATGTAATTCTGTGTATATGTTAACTTGTATGGCCTTCATTCCATAGGGCATCCTGCTCGTGTATGACATCACTAACACCTGGTCGTTTGATGGCATTGACCGCTGGATACGGGAAATTGACGAGGTAATTCCATTCAACCCATTTCTGGCTGACAAAGAAATACAGGAAATGCATGGGAATGGGGTATATCCTGTGTCTACCATTGTCTATTAGTCAGTGCAATAGCTTTAAGAAATCCTCTTTAAGAGATACTGCAGAGATACTGCAGAATTTGTGTTACATGACCTAAAATATTTCCATATTGTTTATGTCCATTAGCATGCCCCAGGTGTACCCAGGATCCTGGTGGGAAATCGGCTTCACTTGGCTTTCAAGCGGCAGGTGCCGACCGAGCAGGCAAGGGCCTATGCAGAAAAGAACAACATGACTTTCTTTGAGGTCAGTCCACTGTGCAACTTCAACGTCATCGAATCCTTCACAGAACTTTCACGCATTGTGCTGATGAGGCACGGGATGGAGAAATTCTGGAGGCCCAACAGAGGTGAGCTGGTTAATATTTTTTCCATCCACTTCTGTCAGATTAGGAATGTATGCTTTTTTCTATTGTGTGGTACTTGGGAATCCACTTTTTAGTTGTTATATCAGTCAAAAAAGAAGCTACTTACTATTGGTTTGAATTAGGGCTGTTAAAATATATTATATTATATTAAAATATTTAATTGTCGTTAATCACATGATTGTCCATAGTTAATCGTAATTAATCGCAAATTAATTGCAAATTTTTTATCTGTTCAAAATGTACCTTAAAGGGAGATTTGTCAAGTGTTTAATACTCTTATCAACATGGGAGTGGGCAAATATGCTGTTTTATGCAAATGTATGTATATATTTATTATTGGAAATCAATTAACAACACAAAACAATGACAAATATTGTCCAGAAACCCTCTCAGGTACTGCATATGGCATAAACAATATGCTCAAATCATAACATGGCAAACTTAAGCCCAACAGGCAACAACAGCTGTCAGTGTGTCAGTGTGCTGACTTGACTATGACTTGGCCCAAAACTGCATGTGATTATCATAAAGTGGGCATGTCTGTAAAGGGGAGACTCGTGGGTACCTATAGAACCCATTTTCATTAACATATCTTGAGGTCAGAGGTCAAGGAACCCCTTTGGAAATAGCCATGATAGTTTTTCCTTGCCAAAAGGCAAGTTTGGAGCGTTATTTAGCCTCGTTCGCGAAAAGCTAGTATGACATGGTTGGTACCAATGGATTCCTTGGTTTTCTTGATTTATGTGAATTGCTCTAGCACTAAAACTGAGCTTGCTACAACCTATGAATGATTGTTGGCGTAATGCATTAAAGAAATGAGTTGCCTTAAAATGAATTTGCGTTATAATAGATTTTGTCTTTGAGGTGTGTTTTTCTTGCTAGAGACAAATGCACAGTTACCAAAATAAAGTTTAAATATTGATAACGGCATGAAACAAAAACTAAATTTATGTTGCAAACAGTAAGAAATGTGCAAGGGTGAAAATCTTTATCTGGCGGAGGGCATCAGCTTGTGATGTCTAAATAGTACAGTGTATGAGCAAGCTGAAAAGATGCATTATGGATGTCTCAGACCTGCAGTTTAGGTAGTATCTGACATGACACCCAGTCGGCACATCCCATATCCCCTCTTCTTGTTCCACAGTCTTCAGCCTCCAAGATCTGTGCTGCCGCTCCATCGTCTCCTGCACACCGGTGCACCTTATTGACAAACTGCCCCTACCTGTGGCCATCAAGTCCCACCTCAAGTCTTTCTCCATGGCCAACGGCATGAATGCAGTCATGATGCATGGACGCTCCTACTCGGTGGCGAACAGTGCAGCCGCAGGCGGTAGCGGCGGCGGAAGCAAAGCCAACAGTCTGAAACGCTCAAAGTCCTTCAGGCCTCCACAGAGTCCTCCAAAGGACTCGTCGTCATCCTCTAAGGGGAACTGTAAGATTTCATAGTGAAGGAGCGGACTAACGGTTGCCTCCAATAGGCCAGTATTAAAGGTGTTGTTGCTCCAAGAGGTCACGAGGCCATGGAAGAGCACGGAGAGCCCCCAGCAATCTCCACCAGAAACGGATATAGCTGTGAACTCACATTGACCTTTGGGAACTGACTCGGATGGTTGGATTGGTTTCTGTCGTCTTTGCGCTTGCCGGTGCCATCTTGCGGATGTCCGTTACTCTTTACTACAGAGGCTCACTATGATCAAGTAGAACAAGATTTCCCCGGGACCAACAGATGTGAATCAAGGATTATCGCTTACCTGTTAACACTACAAACGAGTGGAGGGACATTAGCTAGCCTTTATTCGGAAAAGGATTGTATTTAAAGTTGTAAATATGCTGTATGTGCTGTTTTGGTCTGTGTTTGGTGATTGCTACTCGGAGAGGAGCTTCTTATGCTTGTTTTGTGTTGAATGTTGTGGGAGACACCTGCTTTGGTGTGCAACTTATTTGTGTGTCTTATGCCTTTTTGTCTACCGTGGTAAATGCCCGTTGCAACCTCAAGGGTGCTGAGCTACTTATTTAAAACTCAGATGAGTTATGTTTTAAATAAGACTGGCTTAAATTGAATGTCATGAGAAGAGCAGGGTTAGTTAACCAGACAGACTAGTACTGGATTTAAGGAGAAAAAATCCATTGAAAAACACTCTTAGTCTAGCACTTCTCAATGTGTGAACTGTCCAGCAAAGTCGAGCCAAGTTTTGAAGACTTCCTGTGGTGCCCCCTAATTTCAGCCCAAATGAATTCACCCTCCATCTCCATCAGTCGTCGGTTTGAACATCTGTTGACTTTCTCAGGCCATTTGTGCCTCTAAATCTAATATCCTTAGTGGCATCATCGTCGCTTTAACTGCTTTCAACCATCAACAACATGATCACTTATCAATCTATTAACTCTTGGGGCGGCTATTCAGAGATTGCTTGGCGCTGATGAGTAAACCGTGTACAAACTCAAGATGTGCTGAGTGTTTGCTCAGTCACGGCGTTTTGCCTTCAGAAAGCACTGCAGTCATGTCTGGTCATGTCTCTAAACAGGAAACTCACTAGATATCTGTGAGTGGAATATTTTAATTGGCTTTTTTTTGGGATCTTTTATGTATATGCAATGTATTTATGAATGTAAAACAATATTCATCTGCTACTTTGCTGTGGCCATGTGGTAATATGTGTGAATCAGAGGTGGAAAGTTACAGGGTACATCTAATATTGTGATATTTTTATTAAGTATTTGTACCGTAAGTTCATTCTTATTTTCTAACCTTAAAAATGTGCGTATAACGATGTATCGTCAGATGAACTTGAAGACTTATCGAAAGGGCGCACAAAGTATTTTATAGGGATGCACCGATCCAACTTTTTCAATCCCTATACCGATAACAATACCTGGGTTTAAGGTATCGGCCGATACAGAGTACCGATCCGATACCAGTGTTTAATTAATAAGCTGTATGTCTCACTGTGTGGAAGTGACTGGGATCATTCTTTTATGTGTAAGGCAACATCAGACTTGACTTAAAAATTACTTTCTTAACTTTTTAAAACAAAATGTGATCAAATAAATACACAGATATAAAATTTATTTAATGGTTCATTATAATTAAAATAATAAATCGTACACCAGCTACTTGGTAAAAAGTCTTCCAAAATTAACCATATTAACATTTCAAGTGTAAACCTTTTTAATGCAGCAACAAACTGGTCAAAACTTAAACAGGAATTTAAATTACAGTATATAATGTATATAAACATAGAATTGAATTGAATAGATCGGCCCCATTGTCACCGATATCCAATCCAGCTATTTGAATTAGTATCGGCCTGATATCTGATCCAGTATCGGTGCATCCCTAGTTTGTTTTTAAATCCGAGCTGACTAATGATATTGTTTCTTTTTAATAATTGAATAATCTACAGAAACACTTTTATTCTGACATGGCACACACACACCACAGTTTTCTTTCCACCTCTGATTAATGTGCTGTATCTCCACTTCAACATTCCCAGAGTCACAGGCTACATGTCTGTGATAAGGTCATTGAGGGCATCAACAAAAAATGGTGCATGTTTTCTACTGGCGCCTGTTTTTTCTGTGTTGTATTGAGACCAGTGCAGCAGCACATTTTAAAGCACTATATTGTAAACGTTTGATAATGATTGTTGCTATCAAAGCTGTGTGTCTAAAAAGGTTTGGATACACAGAATCAATTCTAATTTTGTCTCCAACAAAAATAAAGGGTATAAAGCTACAGGGTTGCTTTGTATTTTCATCAACTTGTAGAATAGAATAGAATAGAATAAAATAGAATAGAAAGCTTTATTGTCATTGTATTAAATACAACGAGATTCACAGTTGCCACTTCTGGTCAGTGCTTTAAAAACAAATACTTGACAAGACTAAACGAGGCAGATAAAAAACATATAACAGGTAAAACACACTCAGTTATAAAGCAATATAAAACAGGTAAAGTAGATGTAATAAATAAATATAAACAGAAGTGTTACACTAGAAGTATAAAAATAGATGTAATGTAAACAGGTAATTGCACTTGTAAAATAGGTAGAGTAGATGTAATAAATAAAATGTAAACAAAGTTATACTTAAGGTGTATATTGCATCAAGGATATATTGCACAGATAGAGGTATTGTGCGTTTTGCTGCAATGATTTTTCATTCACGTTATCATTGTGGGAATATCTTTTGTGCCCTTTTGTCCAGTCCGGTGCTCCAGCGCAATAAAACCCGTGGGAGGCTTCTGAATTGATTATCCTCTCTCTCGGTATTGGCTAGTTTTTGGATAACCGGCAGCGCATGAATGCAGCGCGGTCAAAAGTCACCCAAAGGTTGCTTAGGGTCACTTCCAATGAAAAGACGAGGGGGGTTGCTGCTTCTCATCGCCTCGGAGCTGCAACAGGACAAAGATGAGTCGCACACTATTGAAACTGTGGCGCTTTTACGCCTTCCCACCTGACCGTGGCATCTCTGAGCTCCGTGTGAATGAGCGACGGCGCTTAAATTGACCGACGTCTAGACAAGAAAGGACGTAAACAACATGTTTCTGCTGCTAGACATGACGCGACACGCCCAGTGTTTGGGTTTCACGCTTTTGCGCTCCAGGCACAATTTGGTTTGCGCAAGAAAAAGTAGCGTCTGTAGAAATGTGTACTGCTTAAAAAAACATCTGGAAATGTAATTACAACTACAACAGCTCTCAGCTCATTACCTTATTTATGAATGACACCTCTATAATAAACCCTGTCTGGACGCATTTAACGTTGGATTTCTCACCGGAATGTGCGCACGGTTGTTGGGACAGCTTGCCACCACCAATTTGTCTTTGATGTGTTTCTTTTTTTTCTTTTTTTTTTTTTTTTTACAATGTTTGTCCAGTTGCTTAGCTCATGGTGCTGCTTCATAAGAGTTGCAGACACTGGCCGACCATGGGGGCGGTCAGAGAGGGCTGCCCTTTCCACCTCCATTCACACTCTGAAAGGCTGATGTTGCGTCTCTCTCCCGCATTGTGCAGTTTCCTTTCGCTTATTTCGCTGTTCGGGGAGACCTGAATGAGAGTTTGTTGCATTGTTGCAAGAGTTTTTGGTTATCAAGGCAAATATTTCATGCAAACAGCATTTTTACACGCGTTTTTTTTTTTGTCTGGGATATATTTTGCGCATGGACACTCGTCTTGATCTTTGGGATTAGCTATCTCCTCTCTGCGCAAACCTGCTAACTGTTCTCCACAATGTTTACGTGCAAAACGGACGACCACGTTTAAAAAAAAAAAAAAAACATTAGACTTGAAACCTAATTTGAAGAGCTTAAAGGAGGAATGGATTTACTCGGTGGGCGACTCATGCAAAAGCGCAATAATGTATAAAATACAACTTTTGGAGGATGGATGTTTAAAGGATGAAAGTTGGCATAATGCACCCAACTCCAATACATTAGGATGGATACGTGCGTATTTGTTGATGCTCTTGCTTTGCGAATTACCCGAACTTTCTTTGTGTGCAAGTGTGGCAGGATCCAAAGTTGAACACGAAGGATTTTGTCCCAACAAGCTGAATTCCAACCTCTGGGTCGATGCGCAAAGCACCTGCGAGAGAGAATGCAACGTCGATGAGGTGGTGTTATTTATGTTATCATGCATTAGTGAATTACTACTTTTTCATTTCTGTGTTTTGTTAATTTAAATCTGCTTTCATAAATGTGTGGTTGTGTGTGTGTGTGTGTGTGTGTCTGTGCAGGACTGTGCAGACTTTGAGAAATGCTGCACCAACGTGTGTGGTCTCAACAGCTGTGTGGCTGCTCGTTTCTCTGATGGCACCTCTGCCCAGCCAGATGGGCAGGCTGCTGGAGGAGGAAGTGATGCCCCCGCCTCCAGTGCTACCTGTGAGGGCTTCATCTGCAGCCAGCAGGGAGCAACCTGTGACATCTGGGACGGACAGCCCATCTGCAAGTGCCAGGACCGCTGTGAGAAAGAGCCCAACTTCACCTGTGCCTCAGATGGCCTCACCTACTTCAACCGCTGCTACATGGACGGAGAGGCCTGCATCCGTGGGGTGACCATAAACGTGGTCGCTTGCCGCTTTTACCTGGCCGGGCCCCACACCAGTCCGCTGCCTCAGGACACTACGGCTAACCCCACCCCGACATCCTCCCAGGAAGACCCGATGCCCCCCACGCTGTACTCCAACCCTCACCACAAGTCCATTTATGTCGGGGGCACGGTCAGCTTCCACTGTGATGTCATTGGAGCCCCCAGACCTGATGTAACATGGGAGAAACAGAGCAATCGGCGTGAGCGTCTGGTCATGAGGCCCGACCAGATGTACGGCAACGTGGTCATCACCAACATCGGTCAGCTTGTCATTTACAACGCCCAGGTGTGGGATACAGGTATTTACACCTGCATCGCACGCAATTCCGCAGGAGTTCTTCGTGCGGACTACCCGCTGTCTGTCATCCGCCGGTCAGACGATGATTTCTCCGAAGATCCCGAGATGTTCATGGGGAGGCCGTTCTCACCAGCGGACTGCCTGGCTGAAGTAGACCTAAGAGTGTGCAGCGGTGAGCGTCACGTGGACTGGTATTATGACGGCAAGCTGGGTTCCTGCATGGCCTTCAGCAACGGCGGATGCGACGACAGCCGCAACCGATTTGAGTCTTATGAGGAGTGCAAGGCGTCCTGTCAGAGAGAGGGGATGGGCTTCTGCTCCCTGCCTGCTGTCCAGGGACCCTGCAAATCTTGGGAGCCACGTTGGGCCTGGAATTCCCTCTTGAAGCAGTGCCAGGCCTTCGTCTATGGTGGCTGCCACGGGAATGCCAACAGCTTCCGCACCAAGAAGGAGTGTGAGGCGAACTGCCCGCAGCCCAAAAGGAGACCTTGTAAGACCTGTCGGGTGAAGGGGAAAATGGTGCCCAGCTTATGCCGGAGTGACTTTGCTATTGTGGGGCGGCTGACAGAGCTGGTGGAGGATCTGGACTCTGGGTTAGCCCGCTTTAGCTTGGAGGAGGTCCTGAGAGATGAGAAGATGGGATTGACTTTCTTCAATACCAAGCACCTAGAGGTGACTATCGCCAAGATAGACTGGAGCTGTCCCTGTCCCAACATCACCATGGAGGAAAACCCTTTGCTGGTGATGGGCGTTGTGCAGGATGGCATGGCCATCATTCAATCAGACAGCTATGTCAGAGCCATAACTGAACGAAGACTCAAGAGGCTACGTGAGGTTCTGAATAAAAAAAGCTGTGAGGTATTGTAGAAGTCCCGGGACTTCTGTGGTCACCTTAACCTTTAGCACTGAAGATGAGCATCAGGATTGCAACAAGAAAAGCTGATATTTAATAACAACTTAAATCAAAAGACCCAAATATGTTGTGTTAATGAAATTATGAGAAATATTTTGTATGTACAATGTATATTCATTACAACACAGGTTGTACTACATTCCAGACGTGTTGTGAGTCCGTTAATACCAATGCTGAAATGTTCTTTTTAAATAAGTTAAAGTGGCAGTAGGCAGAATATTTTTGGCATCATTGGGCAACAATTCCATGATAACCTTTCAGCATATTGTAATTCAAGTGTTCTGAGAGAAAACTAGACTTGTGCACCTCCTCATGGCTCTGTTTTCAGGCTTTAAAAAATGTAGCCCGTGACGGGAGACTTTGGCCAATCACAAGTCATTTCATTGAGAGAGATCGTTCTTATTGGCTGTTCATCCAACGGAGGCAGCTGTCAATCACTCACAAACTCCGATCAAACTAGGCAGCGATGATAAAATATGAATCAATATTCTTTTACTGTAATGCCTATTTTTCACCTCAAATGTTTTCAGAAACATCTTGTAGTGTACTGTTTAGCTGTAAAATGAGAAAGTTTGCTCCGGCTGATGGGCGTTGCTTGGTATTTCCTTACCTGATCCCAACATGGCTGCCGGGTCACAAACTTTCTCATTTTACAGCTAAACAGTACACTACAAGATGTTTCTGAAAACATTGAGGTGAAAAATAGGCATTGGAGTAACAGAATATTGACTCATATTTGATCAGCTCTGCCCAGTTTGACCGTTGGATCGGAGTTTGTGAGTGATTGACAGCTGCTCAGAGACGACAGGCTCTCCAGCTCGGCTCTGATTGGTTGTTTTCCTCCGGACTGTGAAATCTTACAGATGTCATTGGAACACCATTAGATTTTTTATCTGTCTCATGCATACAGTGAGGATATAGTGACTTTTTTAAATAATATTTGCTCCAATTCTACCTACTGCTGCTTTAAAATATACATGTTCTTTTGACATGTATTATTCTGTATGTTTCTGAACAATAAGATAGTAGCCAGAATAGCAGCCACACATGTAGATCAACTTGCAAAAAATGCCTAGCTTGTGATGCTAAAGACATAGACACCTGTATTACCTCTATATTGTGTTTTTTCTGTATTATTGTATTATGTTTATTTTTTATTGGGCTCTTTATACTAGTCATTTTTATTTCTGTTTGATATAGGTTTCCTTTTGTTATGTTTCTTAATGTATGATTTCAAGATCTAATGTGCAGCACATTCTCTCTTAAAGGAGCAGTGTGTAGGATTGGGCGGCATCTAGCGGTGAGGTTGCAGATTGCAACCAACTGAAACTTCTCTCGAGCGTGCCAAGCATGTAGGAGAACAACGCAAAAGCGTGAATGGCCCTATTTTGAGCCAGTGTTTGGTTTGGTCATTCTGGGCAAGGGTAGAAATATGGCGGACTCTGTGAAGAGGACCTGCTCCTTATGCAGATATAAACGTCTCATTCTAAGGTAATGAAAACACAACAATTCTTATTGTCAGCTGATTATACACTAAAGAATTATTATTATTATATTTCATTTCTGCTAATAGATCCTTCTAACTGTTACACACTGTTCCTTTAAAAACCTCCCTCTGCAAAGCACTTCTGCCAACTTAGTTTTACTGTCAGTCTCTGCAAACTGAATGAAGAAATAGAAAGAGTAGGTGGCTGCATCAAGGTAAATATAGTACAAAGACAACATATCTGTGAGCCTGTTTACTCAAGTGTGCAATACAGAAGAATATAGTGTTAAATAGATTACAGCATTTCAGTTCAGATTAAACAATTTAATCTTTGTCAATTTTGTATGAGAATATGGGGAAACGGTTCATTAAAAGTTCTGGAAAATTTGGCAATGTATCTGAGCTTCAAGTGTAAGTTAAGGCGGTATGACCATCCCGCTCCGATGCTGGTCGGCACCCAGAGAAGG
This sequence comes from Sebastes umbrosus, assembly GCF_015220745.1. Lineage (NCBI taxonomy): Eukaryota > Metazoa > Chordata > Actinopteri > Perciformes > Sebastidae > Sebastes > Sebastes umbrosus. The sequence continues at coordinate 28,842,106 of NC_051271.1, read as the reverse complement.
AACACCAGAATACTTCACACCAAACTCTCCTTCCTGAACAGAATACACTTGTTGTTTGCAGGCATGTCCACCTAGCAAAGAAAACATTTAAAAAAAAAACACATTAGTAAACCGATATTCTCATTACTGCATTGTTCACATTGTCACAGTTTTTACATTTCAAAGATAAAAAATTGTGTTTAAATGAGCTGTTTTACTTACTATTTTCTCCAGGAATAAACCATTTCTTTGTGCTGTAGAACTGAGGAGGGAGAGATCCCTCAGTCCCCACTCTGAGTTCCTATAAGATTAAAATACATATCCTTTATATATATATATATCTATGTCCCACAGCCACCTTTGCATTATTTATTTTATGGGTGACAAAAACACATTTAACTTTAATGATTATGGATACAATGCTGCTCTCTCTGACAGCAAACAGACGCTACTGTATGTCCAAGTTAAATTCATGGCTGCCCAATATTTTTGACAAGAAAAGACTGTGACCACTCAATTCTTCCGTGAAGCATTAAAAAAAGATTTTAAAACACTTTACCTCTGCCGTAGGCTGTAGTCAAAGTCAACATTACTTTGTGGGGTGATCTGGCCATTCATTGCATAGGGCTGAGGGTAAAAACAAAAGATGTCATGAAGCATTGGAGTTATAAAAATAACATAGTATAGTATGCCATAAAAATGTCATAAAATAGCATAAAATGTCAAAGTAAAGAAAACCATTAAAATATCATAGTATAATATGTCATGAAAAAAAAAAAAAAAAAAAAAAAAAAAAAAAAAAATATATATATATATAAATATATATATATAAATATATATATATATATATATAAATATATATAAATATATATTATATATATTATATATATATATATATATTATATATATAATATATAAATATATATTATATATATATTATATATATATATATATATTATATATATAATATATAAATATATATTATATATATTATATATATATATTAATATATTATATATTAATATATTATATATATATATATATATATATATATATATCATAAAAAAAATCTCATAAATCTCATAGTAATGTAAACCATTAACACATCATAGTATAGCATGCCATAAATATATCATTAAAAATTATCATAGTAGAGCATGTCATAATAAAATTGATAAAAATGTCATAGTAGAGTATGCCATAAAAATGTGATAAAAAAATTACAAAGAAGTCATGGAGCATTTACTGGCAGGCTTTTATGTTGATGATAACGTGTCATGAATGAGGTAAGTGCATGTTTATGACAACATGTTTTTTTCCACTCACCCCGTATGTCAATAGAAGACCTTGCGGCTTCAGCACAGCTCCAGCCCCTTTGAATAAACCCTAGAAGAAAAATAGTGATCACATCACATGCGGTGGGGGTTGAGAGGCAGGAGGGATAACTACTCCAGCCCTTTATGCTCTGGGTCTCTTTTATAGACTAAAAGACCGGAGGCAGAAATCGTAAGAGGGCATTGCTATACAGTTATTATCTGAGGAGTTATGAGTCAAAAGGGTCATACTGTGCATATACTCTGGGGGGCATTCACTGCAATATTTCTGCTTTATGGAAACTGAACACCAGGATCAGTCAATAGATCACTGTACAAAACTAGCCACACTAATGAAAAGTTGAATTTATAAACAATAAAACACACACAAAGGTTTTTGCTGCTACAGCATTACTTGGTCTGGTATGACCAGTAACTATGGTGGCCAACGTTAGCTGACTTAACATAGGTATTGCTGTGTAACTGACATTAAGGATGGTTGTAACGGTATACTGGTATCGCAGTACACCGTGGTATTGAAATTGACGGTTCGATTTGGATCGATAAATCGATTCAATGATCAACGATCCAATATCATCGATGCAAAGAGAAAATACCAATACATATCGCCTTTATTTTGGAAATTCCCAATTTATATTTATGCTTTTTATTTAAAGAATAGATTGTTTTTCATTTAAATGTCTGGACGTTTAATAGTATAAAATTGTCAAATCATATTTTAGTTGCTCTTTGTGAGTTGGTATAAATGTAACTGATTGTATTTAATGGACATATAATATTGTCTCCTATTGATCGCAGGCCCCTGAATTAAATCAAATCAACATTTTAACGTGGCAGACTTTGTGATATCAGTGATGACATTTTTATCATACCATGTACATTTGCATATTTAACGTATTGAAAAAAAAACTGCCATAAGTGAGTGTGTGAGTTAAAGGTACAGACAGGAGCAGTCTGGCTGCGCTGTCGAGCACCTACAGTTTTAAGTTGAATTGTTAATAATCATATGACATTAGTTTAAAAGCTCACAGCTGATGTTATTATTCATCTAGTAGTTAATTTAACATGTTATAGTGCTGCTGACGTGCAAACCAACATCCTTCAGTTATATAACATATTCTGTTCTCAGTCCTTTAAGGATCATTGTAACTGATAATAATAATAATGATGCATTACATCACTTAGTGAACGCAAGTGGCTGAAAAAGCTTAATGTCAAGCCCTGTGATGATGATAATAATAAAATCTCATACCGTTACAACCGTATTACTAAGTGTTGTGACTTTTGACTCGTCCATATTTGTACTACAATAACACAATTTCCTCATCATCATCATGTAACTGCCACTCGTGGCCACATTGGTCCCTGTTCCAGTTACATAAAGCTGCTTTCAGTAATAAAGCAAAACATCTATCTCTTAGCACTGTGGGCTTCCCCTTGTAGAGATTTAAACCACAACTATGTTTGGGTAGGATCAGGGCTGGATTAACCCACTTGGGGGGCCCAGAGAGCAAAAATGAGCCAACCGCCCCGTATTTGTAATTAGTTTGTGGTGGCGTTGATTTATTAAAATTTTTTAAAAGATATATGCACAGTGAAAGCACAATATAAACCCAAATTATAAAGCCTGAAGCTTAAAACTTGATTTTTATCTAGGGGCCTCTCTGCTACATGGTCCTCGAGATTAGGAAATAATGCAGGTGCTGATGAGGCCTAACATTTCAGTTTGCTTTAGTGGTGCATACAGTATTACCAAATAAATGTGCAATTTATCAAATTACCACACATTAAATCTGGGGCTTTCGGGGATCCTGAGGGGCCCAGGGAAGAGGTTGCCCGCTTTGCCAATTGGTAATCCAGTTTTGGGCAGGAACCTTAGGTTCTTGGGTTATTTAAGACCAATCACAACACCATGTCTATACTCTCCAACACGGATGACAGTTTAGCCATCAGAGAGGAGGATGATGGCTAAGCTATCATCCATGATGGAGAATGACTCCCACCCCATGCAGGACATCATCTCAGCACTGGAGAGCTCCTTCAGCGACAGGCTGCTCCACCCAAAGTGTGGGAAGGAGCGTTATCACAGGTCCTCCCTTCCTGCAGCTGTCAGACTCCACAACCAGAACTGCTCCCAGTAGACCACAACCAGCGCTGCTCCCAGTAGACCACAACCAGCTCTGCTCCCAGTAGACCACTTACACACCAAAAAACTGACAATAATCTGATATTTCCAGGTGGAATTTCATTCATTCATTCATTCTCACTGTGCATTATCATTTTCCACTTGTGCAATTTTGTTAATAGTCTGTTTATTGTCAATACTGTATATACTGCTCCTATTTTATACTTCCTTCTATTTAAATGGTTCATATTTTGTTACACTTTGTTTAGCTCTTTTTTACTGCGTTAGCTGATGCATCTTGTTTTTTGTATTATCCCCTTTGCTGCTGTACACTGCAAATTACCCCACTGCGGGACTAATAAAAGGAATATCTTATCTTATAAAACATACTTTATATTTGCCCACATTGGCCACAATCTGGTAAGACGAAATAGCATCTTGCATGTAGTTATATCATTTATATAGTTTTTTTAAGATTGAGAAAGACAACATTGATCTCTTAATCACTTAATCTATCATCCAGGAGCCACACAGATAGAAATAATTTGTTATAATGTACAGTATTGTGTATTCTACTAGAGTCTTAATAGTCTGTTTATTGTCAATACTGTATATACTGATCCTATTTTTATACTTCTATTTAAATGGTTCATGTTTGTTACACTTTGTTTAGCTCTTTTTTTACTGTGTTAGCTGATGCATCTTGTTTTTGCACTATCCCCTTTGCTGCTGCACACTGCACATTTCCCCACTGCAGGAGTAATAAAGGAATATCTGATCTTATCTAACAGCATAAGCATTTATAAAAAAAAATAAAATCAGCAGCCCTACCTCTGTGCAAGCCATTGGAGAAATGTGTATCATGTTGATGTTGACCACCAGGTCCAGGCTCTCTGGCTGGATGCCTCCCCAGTACTGGTAGGGCAGAGAAGCATCCAGGTGGATGGCAGGCCTCACATTGTGCAGCTGGTAGTGGGCTCTGTACGCTTCGATACTGAGAATGGGAACAAAAGACATCATTATGTCTAACAAAACACATCCATGCAACAGCAGCATTAAATGCCTTGCTTGAAGTTTGCTGCGCAGAAATGAATCCACACCGTTAACCGAGTCTGTTCACGTTATGTAACAGTGACGTGACTATTTACCAGCTGATGCTGTGTTTACCTGGAGAGAGACTGGCGGTCGTACTCTGAGGGCTGCCAGATGATGTTCCTCAGGGCCTGAGCGAAGTGTGTGACGTGCTGCCCGGTACCGGAGGAGATCTCCAGAGCCTGCAGGGGTCTCCCGGTGTTCACCGTCTCCCGGAGCACCGACAGGATGGGATCCTTGTTCCTCTCCGCGGCGGCGGCGTTCAGCATCGTGCCAACACCCGGGTACAACCGTGGAGTTATGCGGTACAGTTTATGAAACCACTCCAGTGCAGAGCAGCTAGGTATAACGTCAGTCCAGATTGAATAACTCAACACCACCACCCACGAATGTTTGGTTTTTAGGCTGAAAATGGTCCGCTTCCGCATGGTGTCACGTGACTGACCTGACATCCAATCCACCTGCCTCATTCTCAGGGGCGGTGCTCGAGAGATGTTCTTTTAATACAGGGGTTCTCAACCTTTTGTAACTTGAGGCCCACGTGTGATTGTTAAAATAATTCTGAGGACCAACTCCAAAATAAATGACAAACTGGGCTATAAATATGTGTTTTGCCACTGTCAGGTGTAATGACCCACATACATATTCAGCTTACTCTCACCCATCACTGCCTGACATTATGAATCCAAACTATTCAGGGTCATATTTCCTCACCACACGCTTTGGAGCTTTTACTGGTTGCAGAGTTGTCTCCAACATCACTTTTCATATAACAAAAAAAAACGCTCCATTTTGTGTTACTGCATCCGAGACAAATGTCTGTAAAGGGGAGACTCGTGGGTATCCATAGAACTCATTTTCATTCACATATCTGGAGGTCAGAGGTCAAGGGACCCCTTTGAAAATGACCATGCCAGTTTTTCCTCGCCAAAATTTAGCGTGACTTTTTGAAGTTTTATTTAACATCCTTCCCGAAAAGCTAGCATGGCATGGTTGGGACCAATGGGTTCCTTAGGATTTTTAGTTTCATATCATTCCAGCATCCTTCCTCTAGCTTTAAAACCCACCCGCTACAACCTCTGAAAAACAAAATAGAGGCTGTTGGATTTTGAAGAGGTTAATTTAACCATTTGTCAGTACTTTTGCGGCCCACTAGGTGGCGCTCTGAGGCCCACCAGTGGGCCCCGGCCCAAGGGTTGAGAATAGCTGTTAAAAAATAAAAAAGTCATAGTATAGTATTTCGAAAAAATAAAAAAGTCATAGTATAGTATGTCAAAAAAAAGTCATAGTATAGTATGTTGAAAAAAGTGTTAAAATTCATAATATAAAACAGACTGCACTGGCTGCACGTCTGTAGAACTGTCCGCTTTTTGCCATAAATGTGAATGAATTCATTGCAGGGATATAACATTTTCATAGAATAGTATGACATCATGGAGACTACATCCATATTTTATACAGTCTATAATTATACTATGACAATTTGTATGACTTTTTTTTGGCATACTATAGTATGTCATTTTTATGGCATACTAGACGGTGGTATTTTTAAAAACTTTTTTATGACATTATTTATGGCATACAATATTATATTTTTTTGTGACATACTATTCTATGATATTTTTTATGTCATTTTTACCCCATACTTTACAATGAACATTTTTCATGGCATACTATACTATGATATTCGCATGGCATACTATACTGTGACCCTTTTTTGTGGCATACTATACTAAAGTATGACTTTTTTATGGCATACTATACCATGACTTTTTATGACACTTTTTTATGGCTTTTATCAACATACTACACTATGACTTTTTTCAATATAGTATCCTGACTTTTTTATTACTCTTTTTGACATATTATACTATTACTTTTTAATTTTTTTGACATACTATACTATGACTTTTTTATTTTTTCGTCATATTGTACTATTTTTTTTCCCCGACATACTATACTATGACTTTTTATGACGTTTTTCGACATATACTAAGACATTATTTGTGACATACTATATTGTGAAATTTGTTAATGACTTTTTATGGCATACTATACAATGACATTTTTTTTGACATACTATATAACTTTTTCTATGGCAAACTATACTATGACATACCATACTATTTTCTATGGCAAACCTTGTCATGACATTTTTCATGTCATTTTTATCGCATAATGTGACATTTTTAGGAAATTTGTAATGGCATTTTATACTATGACATGTTTTCTTACATTATTTTTCATGGCATACTATACTATGACATTTTTTTGGTATACTACGATATTTTTTATGATATTTTTATGGTTATGGTAATTTATCATTAGTATAGTATTTCATAAAAAATGCCATAAAAACGCCATAGTATACTATGACAATTTTCATGCCATCTTTTATTGCATAGAATACTATGACATTTTTTTATGGCAGACTTTACCATGACTTTATTGGCGTACTATAATATTACGTTTTTCAACATAGTATACCATGATTTTTTTTTATGCAATACTATACCATGACTTTTTTATAACTTATTTTTATGGCATACTATACTATGGTAATCTTTATGACCATTATCGACATACTATAAGCTGACTTTTTCCGACATTGTATACAATTACTTTTTGAACAGGTAAAATAATGCAAATGAGTCATAATGCAAATAACAAAATGTCCAATCAATGTGAAAAGCTGCTCTTGTGGAGAACATATAATAATTACCTATTAATTTACTTATATTGACTCAATAAACAATTTAGTATAGGTAAGGCTTTGCCCACTCAGATGGTCCCAATATCTGGTCTGGCTCATGGAATATTAGAAAACAATGACAACGCAAGTACATATTTTACATAGAGGGTTTCTTTATTTAAGGGAAAATAGCATTCAGGTATACATCAATTTTACAAGATTTACAGTTTCTCACACATGAACGTCACATTTCCTCCAGGCTCACAATTAAATCTAATAGATACAGGAATCAACATATAATAATTTAAAAGATCTGTCTGAGTGACAGGACATAAATAGAAACAGCAGAGATGAACAAACTGTTTTGGCAAACACAAATATTACATAACAGGATTGTCAGTGTGGTAAAGTAAAGATAAACAAGCTCAAGTCCCAACACCAATCTAATTTTTAATGGGCAAAAGGGGACATCTATCCATACATCTTTCAGTCAACTACTCTAACTTTCACTAAAGGTGTGTGTGGAAAGAAAATCTGAACCAGAAGTATCTAAACATATTCTTATATACACCTCTTAAGATTACTGTATACTCAGGTAGTCAGAGGAAAAAAATGCAAACATATTAAATTACAGTGACTTAAACTCTGTGCTTCGGTTGATGTGATGAAAAGTGGCCTCGCAGCTACCTGCTTTATTTGAATAACACAATATCCAATGATGTGGCAGCTGCTTTCATGCAATTGTGAGGGGCTTGTCCTTCTCCTCCAACCCAACTGCATGTTCTGCATTTTGATTCTGCTCATTCTCTGCGTTGAGCAGTGTTTGTGGTGTGTTAGGAGTGGACTCCTGGCTCTCTAGCTGACAGTTTTGCACCAGAGAGGAATTCAGACAGAGGAAGGTCTGGTTGTTGTCAAGGGCATCCAGACTGGTCATGGTCGTGACCACAGAATCACTGAAGATCGTGTTTGAGAAGACAGAGTTGAAAGTGAACGAGGAGCCGAAAAGGGACTCCTGCACTGGGGATTTGGGGCCGTCTGTGGGAACAACAACTGTTGGGTCTCTGGGAGGTTTGACTGGAGGAATGGGCTCAGGCTCACTGTTATTAGTCTCTGGGTCAGGTTGACTCATTGCTTCCTCCTGATTACTGCCCTCTTCTGAAACCTGGACAGAGAGCGGGTCAGTCTTGACTGTCGCCCTGCAGTCACTGTTTACACTGGAGCGTCGGGACGATCCCTCTGCTGTGGAAATGACGCTGCTGGCTCGGGGGAGCCTTTCTGGCGACTTGATCCCTTTCAGTCGCCCCTCTTTCCCCAAAGGGGTGGAGAAACAGTTGAGGCAGCCAGACATTGAGGATGACTTGCCCTGAACATACAGCACTGTGATAGGTGAACAAGCTAAAACTTGGGTAGTTTCAGCTTTGCTAGAGCTCGTCGTTTTTGAATTCATCCTGTTGAGCCCTGGGATCACTTTGACTGTGCCCGCTGAATCCGAGGAGCGACGCGTCACTTTCCCTCTTGACCCCCTTCGAATGCTCTTTGTACCCCTTGTGAGCCAGAAGTCCTGGGAGAGCCCAGAATTCTTCTGTTTTGGCATAGACTGGATATCTGAATTCTGGCTGTTGGCGATGGGCAGGGTAGAGGCTCTCTCCTTGTGCTGCTGCTTCTGTGTGTGTTGGGGTGTGGAGGTATCACTGGGGGGCTGGAAGGAGGAGGAGGAGCGGCGTGATGGAGGCTGCTGGACAGGGCTGCTGCCATTTGACCATGGCTCATTTTCCAGGCTCATGCTGAACTCACCGCTGCTCTCACTTTGAGCTCGACTCTGGACGCCATTCAGCCCTGGAATAAGATTATGGTGTTTTTTTTTAATTTTTAATAAATCTACAGTACAATCTATACACAAATCCTCCTTTTTTTATCATGAAAACATGTAATATCCTTCATGACCAACAGGGGGCAACAGAGTTAAGGCTTTCTTTAACAGTTGTTGGCCTCTGTGGTCAGCATAGAGATTAATATGAAACAAGGTCATGATTGCAATTTGATGGATTTGCTCTAATTCCCGAGCTGGTAATACATCTGTATGCTGGCTGAATCCTCTAAACGAGAATCCACAGGGCTTTACCGTGATTTTGCAGCTCGTCGTTGTCCTCAAATCCAGATGGCACAGCGCTATCATTTGAATCCTTGTCTGTGGGGGAATAAAATGAGAAATCAAACACTGGATGGTTATAAGCGATTGACACTTTTCAACATTTCTAGCTTCTATGCTTAAAACAAGAAAAGCACACAAAGAGTGCCGTTTTTGCTCTCCTCTCCTCTACACTTTATTCTAGCATCTAACTAATGAACATGTTATCAAACAACACAGTGGGTCATGAATGCCTCTACCTGTCACCCAGAGCTCAGAAACATCTGGAACAGTGTCGGTTGTGTCAGTGGTTGTGGTGATGACGTGGCCAGATGGTAGAGTGGTGGGAAGATTAAGGTGGATGATGGACAAGATGGATGTGGTAAGGGATGAGGACAATGCGTTCTTCCTGTCCTCCTCAACATCAGCCTCTGACCCTTCCAGCCGCTCTGAGCTTTCTGCCCACCGCTCCTCCTCGAACAGGGTCGAGGGGTACGCCAAGCTGCTCAGGGCTGCGTTGTTGGACCAAGGAGTGGAAGAAATGGGAAGTGGATGAGGGAGGGGGACAGACGGGAGTACTGGTCATGGAGATTAGGAGGTATTTTTGTTCTATGGCGTGGAAATCACCGAGACCGGGATGGTTTGCTTTCTCCATAGACCACACATTCGCCTAGAATTGTGGTTTCAAACAGTTAATCCCTACAGTGCAGCTGGCTCCTGGTAGGGCAGAGCTCATGCAGCACCAGTGTCCTCCTGCAATGCAGCATTTCTTTGACCTCTGATAAAATACCCCAGATTGTGTTCAAATATAGCCACTCTGCTAGAAAATGACTGCTGCAGATGCTTAACAATGTAATATCATATCTAATTTAGTTAAGTTAGTGTGGTGAAATGAGGTTGGCATGGACACATCAAAAATAAAGCATAGATACATCTAGTATTATCAAGTTAGCAGTGAAATAAAAGGCTACAGTCAAGATGAGGGTAGACACCGGACCGCAGTCTTTCTTACACATGGAACGACGGAAGAGGGACTTGACTTTGTCTCTGTCCTTCAGCCTGTTCCTCATACGGGGAAACATTTTGGTGGCTATATGTAACAGCAAAGTGCAGCCACATGGGAGGTAGACAAAGGAAAGGATGCAAGCGGAGAAAGAGTGATGTAAGGGAGGGGAGAGGTAGGAAGGGATGAAAAAAGACAAGGGGAAGGAAGGAAGGAAGGAAGGAGTGAAGAAACACATGAGGAAACAAGAAAGACACAGGGAAGACATATTGAGGACTGTTCACACACACATCATGCATCGGGAAACAAACAAATATGCTTATTTTTAAACACATTGCAATATCTGCATTATTTATGTATTCATTACACAGTTTTTATTTAAAATCTATTTATTTTCATTTTTGTATTTCCTTGAAAAATGCTGAGGTGGAGGGGGAAGATTTGTCAAATTTTGGGAAGATACAAATACGGCTTTGTGTACAGATGAAACTGCTGTCGGTTCCCCCATGCCGCTCTGTCCTCAGGCTGTGAACTGGACTTTACATGAACACACTCCTGAATGATCTCTGTGCCCTGCCTCTGATGATGATGATCTTACTTCCTGGTCTATGGCTGAAACAGTGAAGGGGGGACTTTGGTACTTTGATGAGACCGGTTCCGCCAAGTCAATGAGAGATGATCTGGTGACTTCAAGAAGGTCATACTCACTGCCGTGACGTTGGGGTGAGATGGCGTCACCTGCGGAGGTGGAGGCTGAGCCTCCAGAGCCATCTGAGCTGATGAAGGAGCTGTTGTCGTGACAGGGGAGGTGTGGCTCAGCGACGCCCGAGTGTGTGGGTGTGGGTGGGCAGTCGGGTCCGTGCTCACGGCTGTTGGATTTAATCAACTTCTTCAGTTTCAGAGTGATCCAGTTTCCACGTCTGTGGTAGGGCAAATATACAAGACGAAATCAATCAATCACCAATCACACAGAGGTGAACTAGACTAGCAATGAATGTTAATGTTTGTCTGATATTCAGATACTTGAAGGTGCTAAATGCTAGATTGGGAGCATTTCTATAAATCTGCACGGCTCTCAACAGCCAGCGGCTCGCAGCTAACAGTACTAATGGTGCTAACAGTGAAAACAACAGCAAAAGTGCTGACAGAGCTAACAGTGTTAACCAGAGGGTGGGCGCAATGCTTCCGCAACGTCAGTGTTGGTCGGGATGGTGTTATCAGCCGTAACCGCTGTTTGAGTGCAGTGTAGAGCGGTGGCCGTGGGCGAGCCCGTGGGGCACGCTCACATGCACAAACATGCAGTAAAAGGCACGTGTAGCCAGCTCGGCAAAGTCAACAAAGCATGAAGAAGCTCAGATTACAACACACACAGAGGGAGAGTGACTTCATTAACAACTCTGCAATTCCTCTCTTTACGGAGCATTTTAGCATCTTGCAGCTCATCGTTTTGGTTTTTACAGCCCGCGACTTTAATGTTTTGGTTCACTCTCACCGCTCTCATAGCAGCGTTTTGGGCTGCAGCTATTTTCAGTGAGAAAGCTCTGATCAACCCACAGTACTCTACCTGCCCAGCACCAAACAGTTAGACACAGACAGACACAGTTCGCAACTAGCTGTTGAACATAGTGGAGCATTTAGCAAGTTGGTGGAGACCAAATACAGAGCAACAAAAAAGCTTCAAAAGACAATTAGCACATGGATAAACATGTCCTGCTATACAGAGATACAAAGAACTATGGAGCTCACTGTATTACTGACTACACTATGAATATGTCTTGACTGATCAAATAACTGTGTATATGAACTGAAATGACGTACTCTTGTCAATTAGCCAAGTACCACATTAAAATGTATAAAGTGCTGAATGTGAAAACAGAAATTTAATGTGTCACAGTCATTTCACCATAGTAATGGTAAGAATCAATCATAATTATCATTACTACAGGCAACTTACCTGCGAGGAGGTGATGGCTCATAAAACTTGTACTGGTCCATTATTTTTTCCTCCAGCTTCTCCTTCTGCCTCCTCAAATCATTAAGTTTGTCACTGAACAGAGAGGCAGAGAGAGAAAATAGATGAATAGATCATCAATTATAATTGCAGGGATTGTTGATTGTATTTTGGTGTCCTAAATAGGGTAAATTTTTTGCTATTTGCAAGTATCGCTTAGCCTTAATGCCATTAACAAATGAGAGTAACATGTTGTAAATCAACACAGAAGATCCTGTTTAATGCAGCATTATCTTGTCATGGTGTCAGACCCGGCGGCAGACATAAATCCGTGGCCAGGCATTTGATTTGTCTGAGCGGGCCCAATGTAAACATAATAGGCAGCGCCGGCATGTGAGTGTATTGATCTGGCTGATTATACATTTATAAGTACATTCTCCCTATCTATATCTATACGTAAAATATCTGGAAACGACATAGGTGAAGTATATTAGTGAAGTAATATATTTAGCAGGTCAGTGGAAATGCAGTCTACCTGGCCTGGCGTTGATAAATAAGCTCTATTTGTATGCTTTCTTATGCACTCTGGTACCATATTACATTCAAAGTAGGCTACACGTCTTAATAGGCTAACAAAACAGATAAATGTGTACCTCAAATACTGTTGTTTACTTTCCAGATTAATTCTGCGACATAAAAATAATTACATTCACATATTTTTCCTGTAACTTGTGTCACTCAGGGCTGACCACCAGACCCCCCATACAGTTAGTTTAGAGACCTGCATGTATTTTGACAGGCTGTTATTACGAAAATCATTTTAAATGTAAGCCAATGTGAGATACAGTACATTGAGCAGCAATGGCTCCAAGGGTCTGAAAAGTTATTAAATCCAGCTAAAAGGTTGCCAAGTTGGCAACGCTGTGCGCATGTAATACCCACTACATTTAACACATTTAACTAGTCCATCTTTGGGGACGGGTTAAGCCCTGACACAGGTAACTCAGTGGGCGGGCCCAGCCCTCCAATGCACGTTCATGCCGCCGGGACTGCATGGTGTTGCCCCTATTTGCTTACATATACTGTCGCTCTTCAACGTGAAACAGATCCTTGCTCTCCATAGTCTGCTCCAGCAGAGTTCGGTTCTGTAGCATCAGGGTCTCGATCTGGCCGAGCAGGTGGCGATTTTCTTCCTCCAGGTTGCCCTTCAACTGGCCCAGCAGCTACACATCACATAGACAAGCGGCCATATGTGCACATGTGTAAGCATGAATGTAGAAAACACGCACTATTGTGCAATTATATAAAAAAAAAAATATTGCACTACTATACATAAAGTCAGCTTATTGAGCATGTATATAGCCCCAACTCTGAAGAGTGTTTGTCCAGAGTGTGCTGAGGTTAAATGTATTAAATTTATATTATTTAATAGGAAATACTACACCAGCTCAACCTGCTTAATGTCAATACCTCACACTGGTTGGTGAGCTTTGTGGAGGTGATATCCAGCTGCTGAAACTCCTTCTTGAGTTTGGAAAAGTCGGCCTCCCGCCAGGTGTGCTCCAGCTTGGCCTCATTCAGTTGGCTCTTGAGCTGCTTGTGATCTGCTGTCAGCATCTCGTTGTCGTTAAGAAGCTGACGGTATGTCTTGTTCAGCCTTAAAAAAAAGATGTACGGAGATGTTTATCCCCTTGTATAAGCCCACCTCCATGCATTCGTCTGGGTGCACATTAGTGTGTACATTCTCCAGTGGGTGCATGCTTGTGCCTCCTCACCAGTCCTTCTCGTCACGGAGCCGGTAGCACTCGGCAGCAGTGGTCCTGTGCTGTTCTTTCTCCAGAGCCATCCTCATCTGCTCCTCCTTCAGGGCTTTCTCCAGGTCTTCTAGCTTGGTCCGCTGCTGCAACAGGATATTGTACCTAAAGATACACACACAAATACATGCATGAAAACACAAACACAGGAACATGCAGGGATCTCGTACCACATGGCATGACAATAGTGCCTTTCCCCCACCTGTCCTGCAGTGTGCGATGCTCCAGCTCCAGTGTGCGATGGGCGTTTTTCACACAGCCATGCTTGCCCATTAGGGCCTCGTACTCCATGGCTTGCCGCTCATGCAGAGCCGCTAGCCGCTCGTGATCTCGCAGCAGCTGCTCGTGAACACCGCGCAGCTCTTCGCGTTCCCGCATGGCACTGTCCCGCTCGCTTTCTGTCCCTGACTGCTGCTGCTGCAGCTGAGCATTCTGGGCCATGAGGGAAGCACTCTGTGAGTTCAGAGTGGATTTTTCCACCTGGAGAAGAAAGGGATTAGTGTAGCATTTCAGTGTGTACTGTCTGCATGCATACCGATGCAGTGGCTTGTTGATTTTGGCGGTCCCTGTGGACAAAAGGTGTGTTTCAGAGCACCAGAGTTCCTTTAATAAACCTCTCATTTTACAGAAGCAGGGTCTGACAACCGGGATCTGGGAGGCCCCAATGGAGAACCTGCATGATTTTGTCTGATATCGCCAGAATCAGACCTGGTGGCACCGATGACGAGCATTAAGAATAACTATACAGAAATAGCCAATCTTTTAGCTGATGGTCTTGTTTACTACTCATATAGAGGCGTCAGTATTAAATTGACACTGCTTCGTAACCACTTAAAAGTTCCTCAGAGTAACTTTAAGTGTACCACAGAGAATAGTGTGTGCTGTAGTGGCACCTGCAGGTTAGCGTTGTGTGCCTGCAGGGTTGTGTTGTTCTCCTGTAGCGAGGCAGCCTGCCTCTGCAGGGCGAGGATCTGAGCCTGCTGACTGTCACACTGACTCTCCAGCTGCTTCAGTTGGGCCTGCATAGCCTGGCGCTCTGCCTCAAGTGTCGCATTCTGGAGAGGAGAAGAAAAGATTATTGTTAAATGTAACTTCATGCCCTCAGCACATTGTTAAGTCTATTATTAACATAGATCAACATTGAAAGCAAGGCCAACCACTTACATTCCTCTCCACTTCAATGAGACGGTCTTTGAGCTTCAGCAGTTCCTTGGTGGCCTCTTGGCTTCCACGCAGCCATTCGCTCATCGCCTTGCCAGTCTCTCTGGGTGGGGTAGAACTTGATGCTGTCCACTCTTCCTCCTGCCTCTGTTGCAAGGCCTCATAGCTCAGCTTCACCTGTGGGGGTCAAAGGTCACAAACACTTGGATCTGTATTAAAATACAAAACATTGTGTCCAAAATCATTCACTCAATCAATCATTCACTCAATCATTCACTAGCCCCTTCCCACTATCTAGGGAGTTCTACGTACAAATTGTTACCATCAAATCGGAGATACAGGGTTCCACGATTTAATAAGGTTAGACTGAAGCACTCTTTTGTACCCCAGTCAATCCTAAAACTAAATATGGAGCCTAATCCCAGATCAAATGTACGTTGAAGGGCCCTGAAAATTGTCTTCTGTTATTGTATTATGTTAAATGTATGTATCCTTGTTTCTTGTCTTGATTTTTTGTCCTTTCTGTGATGTTGCAAATGGAGTGATGCAAGACAAATTTCAGACCTGTCTGACACAATAAAAGTATTATCGTAATTATCGTATCATATATATATAGTGAGATCATCAGCAAAATAAAAAAACAAAAAACACTTTCATTGCTGTCGCACAATTAAAAGGTGCCAGATCAACGTCTGCTGCTGCTGGTAGACCATCACATCACCGCTCACATTAAATACATTATTTTCGCGCCGCAACTCATGGATTTGTCTCAGTGCTGCTCTCTTTCCTCTCATCTGTCTGCCATTTTACCTTAAGCGCAATGCATGATGGTATATAGTGCTCAATTAGTGACCATCGTTGTCCACTACTTTTCACGATGCATTGTGGGACACTTTGAGTCCACTATATAAGGTATAATAACTCTCACTATACATTCAGACAACACTACAAAATGGCAAACTCACTATATAATCCACTTTATAGTCAGTAGTGAGTGATTTTGGGCACAGCCAATGTATTTTGTTTCTCAAATGCGACACTAACAGGCCTCCAAAGGTGAATTTTTATGACATGACTTACAGTCTTGAGCTCCTGGCGCAGTTGCTGGCTCAAGGTGGAGGATTCCTGTAGACGAGCTGCCAAAGCTGCCATCTTGTCCTCTTTAATCTGAAGAGATTTTTTCAGAGACGACTCCAATTGTGACTCCAGCATCTTGAACCTGCTGCATAGAGGAAAGAAGGAATTATGCACCAACTTTGGAATTACAACACTCTTCGTTTCTTATCATGCTCACTTCAAAAGTTACAGGATGGGAGCTCCAAACAGTATGTAAGCACCTGTTGTCTGGTGCCTCTTGTTCAGCCTGCTGTGCACTCTCCTGGTTCAGGACCTTCATTTCCAACTCATGGGCCAGCCTCTCCAGTTCATTGTCTCTCTGCTGGGTCTTCAGCTTCTCGCTTACCAGCTCCTGAAGATAAACAGTATATGTGAATTACACTAAAAAACATTTTAAAGAGATTAGGGCTGTCAAAGTTAATGTGATAATAAAGCATTAAGGCTAATTCGTTTTAATGCCACTAATTTCTTTAGTGAACTAACGCAACTTGCGAATTGCAACTTGTAGCGGGCGAGTGAAGATACCGGTATCATATGAAACAAGGGATCCATTGGTACCAACCATGTCTTACTACCTTGTCGCGAAGGTGCTTAAATAACGCTCCAAACTTTGGGCAAGGAAAAACTTGCATGGCCATTTTCAAAGGGGTCCCTTGACTTCTGACCTCAAGACATGTGAATGTAAATGGGTTCTATAGGTACCCACGAGTCTCCCATCTACAGACATGCCCACTTTATGATAATCACATGCAGTTTGGAGCAAGTCATAGTCAAGTCAGCACACTGACACACTGACAGCTGTTGTTACCTGTTGGGCTGCAGTTTGCCATGTTATGATTTGAGCATATTTTTTATGCTAAATGCAGTACCTGTGAGGGTTTCTGGACAATATTTGTCATTGTTTTGTGTTGTTAAAATTTTTAACCCACAGACAAATTGCCATTTGTGGTAAAACTGTGCATTCAAGGTTAGGACATAATTCCATATTCACAGATCCAAATTGTATTGTTTTCTTGACTATTTTAGGTTAAATCTCCAGGCCTGGTTAAAAAAAGAATTGTCATAGAATCAGCAGACCATTGCACGCGTGACAGCCTTCATATTAGGACATAAAATGGCATTCAGAATAGAAGAATACTTTCCAAACATCTGGCTAAGTCACTGTCATTGATGCAAAAAAAAACCAAATGTTACAAAACATACATTTTACATTATCTTTACTTGCTTTTATCTAATTTTTCAAAATAAATATTTTAATATAGCTAGTTCACGTGTGTTCAGATAAAATCTAGCCAAAAGTAAAAAACTGAGAACCAATGTGAAACACATGTACACTGCTGCTGTGAAAAAACAACACCAGTGCATTATCAGTGAAACGTCAGGGTGGGTCAGGGCAGATTATTTATTCAGTCAGCATAAACTAGACAGCACAGACTTCCTCCCCTCACCTCTCTGAGGGTGGCCAGGGTCCTCTGGTCGATAGCAGCTTGCTTGGTCAGTTCTCTGTTGTCTCTCTCCAGGCCTTTGACCCTCTCAGCAGTCTCCCTTAACCCCTCCACCTCCTTTACTAGAAACCGCATCTCCCTTTCCAGGCTGGCCATACAGACATTGCTGCTGTCTAAATTGGCTTCCTGGATTTCAGCCTAAAACAGAGGAAAGTAGAACAGTAGCCATTTTATTCAAGGGCAACAAAGCAAGTCTTCCAAACATTATCCTACCTTACGTTAGCTTTAGAAAACGAGCCTCCCTACCTGCTGGCGGAGTCGTCGATTCTCTTTCTCTAGCTGCCTCTTTTCCCTCTCCAGGACTGTGGTTTCTTGCTCCAGGCTTTGCTTCTCCGTTTCCAGTTGCTCCAGGCGCCGAGCAGAGATCCGAAGTTCCTCTAAAGTGGCCTGCAGACTCTGGTTCTCTGCCTCCAGCTCCTGAACCTCCGCCTCCAGGCGCTGAACTCTCCGGTCTAAAGACATGGGGAGAAAAAATAAACTAATTGGTAAATTGTATGCTTGGATTGCTGTAATCTTTAATGTTGATTTGGTCCACAGAACCTACCAGTGTTATCCAGGGAAGTCTGTAGATGCTGGTTAACTGTGTCCAGGGCTCTGCACTTGGCCTCCAGCCGCTGTGTGTGCTTGCTGGCGTAGGAGGAACGTGTTGGCAGACCTGTGAGGATGCTGTCGTGGCAGGGACTGCTGCCCTTCGAGCCAGGGGAGCGATCACGTGATCCAACAAAACAACGGAGCCTATTGTGACTGTTTTCTAAGGCTTCCAGATCAGACATCAGTTCTTTGAAACGGTCTCCACTGCTTCCATCCTCTAGCTGTCCTTTCTCCTGGATATGAAGGTCTGGATTATCTGTGAGGAGGATCTCACTCTGGACTCCATCCAGATTGTCTGCGTGAAGTGGCTGATGGCAGTTTGAATATCCATTCAGCATCTGCTGTGTTAGTGCGCTGAGTGGGAATACATTAGTGCGGTTTTCTATATTGGAGCAGGTGGTTTGCAACCCAGCGGGTTCATCTGTTGATGAGGTACAGTTGTTGGTGCTACAGACCACCTGGCGGACACGGTCACACTCGAGGTGGTGGCCATGTTTGGGTTGCGTGCTGTTGTTAATAGAGGCAGCTCTGAGTTCCTCTATGGTCCTTAAGAGACTTTGGTTCTCCTTCTCCAGCTTTAGCATCCGACTGCGGGTCCTCTCACTCACCTCCTCGCTCAGAGTCTGCTGGCCTTTACACAAACACATGGTGGCAATTAACTGCAGGAAATGAGGACTTGAGACAGACAGAATGAAAGATTAGTTGTAAACGTTTAAAGGTGTCGTGTGCAGCTTAAACCCCCTTAACACTCTGATGGCCCACTGGTGGGCCCGGCTGCTATTCTGTCTTTCAGAAGTTGTACCAGGCTCAGTTTTTAAGATAGAGTGAAGATACTGGTATTATATGAAACTAGAAAAACCCTAAGGAATGGATTAGAAAAAATCAAATCCATTGTTATCAACCATGTCATGCTAGCTTGTTGGGAAGAACGCTAAATAACGCTACAAAGTTAGGCTAAATTTTGGCAAAGAAAAACTGGCATGGCCATTTTCAAAGAAGTCCCTTGACCTCTGACCTCAAGATATGTGAATAAAAATGGGTTCTATGGGTACCCAAGAGTCTCCCCTTTACAGACATGCCCACTTTATGATAATCACATGCAGTTTGGGGGGAAAAACCATGCAGTTGTTTACATGCCTTACAGATGTGTTATTTTTTTATAGTTGTTGATACCATATCACAGCATGGCTTTTTCTATGGTGTTCCTCAAGGTCTTGGTGTCTTAATGTGGTGTTTTGGAGGGATTCTTGATGATTTTTATCAATTTGTCACCAAATATGTGTAACAAATGGTATCAACCTAAAAATTGCTGCAACAACTTATAAAAAATAATAGAGCGTGAGAATGCCCATCATATACTTCTATCTTAATGTTCTAAGCCATTATACACTTTAACAATTTATTTTAATTAGTCATTGAAGATGTTCATTCATTTGCATTTTTTATTTCTGACTAGAACAACTTGACACACATCTCAAATTAATCTTCAGGTTCCCAGCTTTCAGATGATGTACATAGAGGTATGTGACATAGATAACTTAGCTCAGTTAGGCTATTAAATGTCTGTAGGATCAGTAGCAGAATGGGAGGGACATACAAGTGTTAATCTGTAAATCACAATTTACAGTGTTTGGTGAAACATCTCCTGATCTGTGGACATCTAGTAAATGAGCTTATACTCTAGGTCATGTTTCAGCATACATTCAAACTGCATACAGAAACATCAAAAATGCATACATTACTATTTCCTGAGAAAAAATCGTAAAAGTGGATAAAAAGTGCTAATAGATTAAAGCACTTATGCATGCATGCATCCACGGATGAACACACTTCCACATAATTTACATATGTATTTCCTTACTTACCCTACCGTTCCAATAATTCTCCCATTACATCATTTTACTGTATGACCAGCTCTTACCCTGAGAGTTCTCAGTGGTCTTGGAGAGCTGCTCTAACTCCCAGCCCAGGTGCTGGGACTCCTCCATGCTCCTCCTTTGAGCCAAACACAGAGCCAGGTTCTCCTCCTGCAGCTCTTCAGTGCGCCTCTGATCTGCCTCCCTCTCCTGAAGTGGAGACACAATGTCAGAGGTCAGCAGAGGTGTGAGAACAGATTCTGTCCAGCTGCAGAAACGACTGGATGATCATTAAAAGTAAAAGAGGATTTAGGCATCTAATGTTGAGTTCTAGATGTTTTTGAATTATACTGCCACTGATCTCCTTGTGTGCAGTCTGACCTGTTCCATGTCATGGACCCGGGCCTTCAGCAACAGACTGTGCTTCTCCAGCTGGTGGATTTTATCAGAGCGGGCCCTCCAGCCTGCCAGCTGATCCTCCAACACCTCTTTGGTCTCCTGTAGAACCCTGTTATCCTCCTTTAGCTCCTGAAATCCACACACACACACACAAATATATCAATGAGTGATTGTTGCATCAGAGGATTCAGTGATTTCTTAAGTTCAAAATTTAGATCAAAATTCATGTCTCAAATTTCACTGGTAAAGCTTTTATAAGACTGCATCAACCTCCACTTTGGCCTTGTAGAACTCCATCTTGTGTAGTTGCTCCCTGTAGCGTCCCACTTCACTCTCCAGCTTGTCTGCCTTTATTGCTCGCTCTCTCAGGGCGTCCAGCTCGTCCCGGTAGGTGCGGGCTGCGCGTGCGTCTACAAGCAGCTGGGAGTTCTGGTGACGGTTCAGACAGAGGCATGGTTTATAGCGAAAACTTTAAAAACATGGAGCTCTGCATCATTCTTTCTCAACTAGTCCCAGACATACTAACATATGTCAGTGTCAGTTTGTTGCATTATTTGTATTTAAAGCTGTATTGACCAATGTTTTTTTATATTAACCATAGATCAAATGAGTACATGTATTGTGAAAGGGTAGTGACAGGCCCTCAGAGAATTATCACCCAACTCTGCAGTTCCCCTTTAGCTTTTTTTGCTTTAATTTTGTGTCTTTCAGATCATTATTTTGTTTTTTCATGGTACGCTACTTTACCGTTTGGTTTTTACTGTTTACGGTTCTGTCTCACAGATCCCATCAACCTCATTTTGCAGGCAGCTTTGATAAACCCACTGTACACTCTCGGCCCAGCACCAAAGGGCATACAGACAAAGTTAGCAACTAGCTGGTAGAGTATTTATCGGCTAAAAAGATTCAGGGCTGGAGGACGATCCCCAGGCCGCCTGGCCTTCTTCCAATGGCC
The DNA here is from genome assembly GCF_015220745.1 of Sebastes umbrosus. Lineage (NCBI taxonomy): Eukaryota > Metazoa > Chordata > Actinopteri > Perciformes > Sebastidae > Sebastes > Sebastes umbrosus. The sequence goes on along the minus strand of NC_051271.1, from coordinate 28,820,405 downwards.
CCAAGAGTGTCTGACCAGCCCCAGAGATCCATCCATTGGGCTCAAGAGCTGGAGGTGGGTCGTCAGGACCCCATGGCCTTCTTCCAATGGCCCCAAGAGTGTCTGACCAGCCCCAGAGATCCATCGAGATCCAGAGCTGGAGGTCAGTCCTCAGGCCCACTGGCCTTCTTCCAATGGCCCCAAGGGTGTCTGACCAGAACTAGAGAGACATCCATCAGGCTCCAGAGGTGAAGGGTGATACCCAGGCCCACCAACCCTATCCCAAAGCCCCGAGGGTCTCTGACTGCTTTAATTTCCAACAAATGTCTGGTTGTTGGAAACATATGAAACATGCTAACTTGTGCAGCCACAAGGCTTAAACAGAGAATACAATTCGAGATCTCCTGTTCAGACAAATCCATATAAGCTTTTGGTTGTATCTCTGAGTCCAGAGGTTTAAATTTACTGCTCTGCAGCAAAGTGTGGCGCGCAATAATCTGTGTAATCTGCAGAGCGATCAGTAGGTCACTGTGTGTCATCATCAGAAGGAGCTGCAATTTATTCTTTGTCTTTTCTGACTTCTAACCTCCTGCTGGATCCTCTTCAGCTCAGCCTCCATGTTCTCCAGCTCATGTCTGCAGTCCAGCATCTGCTCACTCTTCTCCTCTCTGGTGGGGTCAGATGTGCAGTGCAGAAAGACAAGCAGGCGGGCCGGTTAGTGTATACTACTTTTCTGCATATATTTAAATAATGATCAAATACAAATCCCCCCTTGAAATTTTATGTTTCAAATGCTCTCAAATTCAAAGCGATAAGTAGGCTATAATTACTAATGTTGGTACAAACACTGCACAAAACACCCATACTTGATTCCAACATAAAGCTTCCAACATAAAGCTCCTTAAACCCCATTTTATTTTATTTCCCACGTGGTTCAGATGTATATTATGCACATGAAAGAACTGTCTAAGGCCAGAGCTATACATGATGCTTTAAGTGATATTGTGTTTGCTCAGAGGCAGCAGTATGTGAATCTGAGCATCACAACAGGACAATACAGCTGAGAAGATGGGACGGAGTGCAATGATGGAACTGAGATCTTGATCGGATCAGGGGTTAGTGTGCGCGTGTGTGTGCATGCAGTATCTGCTGAAATGCAGGGCCAATGTGGGTCAGTGGCGGTGCACAGCCATTGAACCTGCCAAGCAGGCCGTAATGTGGGCCAAACTCCCAGGGGCATCTCTTATCCTGTAGTATCTCTCGCTGCTTCTCATTCACTCTCTATTGGCAGTTCCCCCAGAGGACAGACCAACGCTTTACCAACATGCGTCCTGGGGAGATACTCGTACTATACCAAGACACTATATAAAATTCAACAATCACTTACTGTGGGAATGGACAACTTCTACCAGTGTGTATTTTTGATCTCATGCCGTTGGTGTTGCATTTAGGTCTCAGAACAAAATTTTTCCAACGCATTGGCATGTTTGCTGTAAGATGCTTTTATGACTGTGAACTTGTAAAAGAGTGAACTTTTTCTGTTCTCCTGATTGTGTAAACTTTATGTTAACCTTTTAGCCACAAGGATTTTTTTTTTTACCAATTTTTCCTCATGCTTTCTTGCTTAAAGGACCAATATGTAATATATTTACTGTAATAAATCATAAAATGACCATGATATGTCATCAGAGATTAAGGAAACATTCTGAATTGAAATACTGGCTTCTCCGACAACAATGCTACGGCCAGTTTGTTCTCCTTTGAAATTTCCATTCCGGTCCGGAATGCCCGTTTTTGTTTTGGCCGTTGTGATCCCGTCCACTGCCCATTTCAACACCCCGTTGACACATATGAAACAAATTGTCACGCAAACACAGCCTTCTACCGCCATGGAAGCAAGAAAACTAACTGTATCAGCAGAGATAATGTTAACATTAGATTCTAACGACCTGAAAAGCCTCGGCACATCTCTCTGACGTCCGTGTGCAGCTGAGTTATCAAGGCAGCGAGAATTTGAGCGGTGAAGTGATTCAGAGTCTACTGCTGGCCAGAGGCTAATGCGGTCGTGTCTAGAAGGTAACCCTCAAATTGCGAAAACATGCGCTGCTATCAGTCACACCGGAGGAGCGGATGGGCCACGGCTCCAATGTTTTGAATTTGGACTACTGTTATCCATTTTAAAAGCTAGCTGTCAGTCCTATATATTGTTCCTTTAACTGCACTGTATTTTTAAAATTTTTATAAATAAAATAACCATTTAATACTTACAGTTCTTGTCTAAGTCGTCTGATCTTGGCCTTAGAGTCAGCCAGCTCCACTGCCAGGTGTTGCTGAGTCCCCGTCTGCTGTTGCATGCTGGGAGAGTAGCTGCCGGACATCGGGCTGGAGGGGCTATTGAGCAAGCTAACCACACCTTCCTTTTCCTGCATTAGCTCGGCTATAGTCTGCAAAAAGGACAGGTGACAGATTAGCATATGATTTAACATCCAACGTACCTCTTAAAATCGGTGCAAACATGCAGTAAATATTAGGGCTGTCAAAGTTAACGCGATAACGCAAATTTGTTTTAACGCCACTAATTTTTTTAATGCATTAACGCAACTTGCGATTCATAGGTTGTAGCGGGCTCAGTTTTAAAGCTAGAGTGAAGATACTGGCATGTGGAACTAGAAAACCAGGATGGAAGGAATCCATTGGTACCAACCATGTCATACTTGCTTGTCGTTAAGGTGGCCAAAGAACGCTCCAAACTTGAACTAACTTTTGGCGAGGAAAGACTGGCATTGCCATTTTCAAAGGGGTCCCTTGACCTCTGACCTCAAGATATGTGAATGAAAATGGGTTCTATGGGTACCCACGAGTCTCCCCTTTACAGACATGCCACTTTATAATAATCACATGCAGTTTTGGGCAAGTCATAGTCAAGTCAGCACACTGACACACGGACAGCTGTTGTTACCTGTTGGGCTTGAGTTTGCCATGTTATGATTTGAGCATATTTGTTATGCTAAATGCAGTACCTGTGAGGGTTTCTGGACAATATTTGCATTGTTTTGTGTTGTTAATTGATTTCCAATAATAGATATATGCATATGTTTTCATAAAGCAAGCATATTTGCCCACTCCCATGTTGATATGAGTATTGATACTTGACAAATATCCCTTTAAGGTACATTTTGAACAGATAAAAAATGTGTGATTAATTTGCGATTAATCTTGATTTACTATGGACAATCATGCGATTAATCGCGTTTAAATATTTTAATTGATTGACAGCCCTAATTAATATGCATGCAAATTAAATATACCTCTAAATGGGTGTCTCTCTGGTCCAGCACATGTCGGAGGTGCGTGGCCATGTTCCTCGCTACGGCCTCGAGCTCCTCTGGGTGCACCTCGCTGGACTCCAACCACTGCAGATCCAGCACGTTCTCCTGACTGAGGGTCAACTGGTAAACATGGGAAGGGACAGTCAGGGAAGCAGAGAAAAGCACAATATAATGTGAAAGAAAACAAAGTGGCACAAGGATACTCAGGATGCAGCTACAAAATGATAGACTGTTACTTCTTTCACTTTCCAATAAGTCCTTATTACTTCCAAGAATTTCATATGAACTGTGTTTCTCATATTTAGCTAACAAGAAAATATGCCATGTGACCTCGGCTGGCTACAAACCTACTGTATCTGCAGTATTCTTTACTTGTCCCAGATACAACCACGACTACACACAACATGATTTCCGGTACATCACAGCTGTGGCATTTCAAAGCTCATGTCATATAAAGTCAGATACCTCCTGAATATGTGCAGCTATGGCAGCTTTTGTGTCAAAGTCAAGCGTCTGGATCCTCTCGATGTACTCCTCTTTTTTCTCACACTGAAAGTAAAAAAGGCAAACAGATTTAGATCTCCACAGCTCATGCAGTCTTTTTCCGGTTTTCTGAACAGAAATGGTCAGACAGTCAGGGTTTACCTGGACTGCACATCCCAACAGCAGCAGCAAAAGCTTCTTCATTTCCTCCAGACTTTGCTCTGTGGAGAGTAAAAAAAAGTTCATTATCTGAAATAGAACTTATCAGATTGAAGTACTGAGGGCTGCTGACATAGATTTAAGTTGAATAGGGCGCTGGCTGCTGAATTTAGGTCACCACTTGCCAAAGCCTTATCATCACAAGGCAGTGTGGTTTATCAGACTGATAGAGTGCAGTTGAATTCATCAGAAACGGTATCAAAGAGCTAAAGCAGTCTGTCAGTGAGGAAATACTGTAAACGTTTTCAGCGCTGGGAAGCCTTTTTTTTGGGGGAAAATGCTACCTGATTTTCATTGTTCACTACTTAGAAATCACGTTTTGCATTGATGCCATTTTCTAAATGCAATTAACAGTTACATTATTGCTGCTAGTTAACTTCAGTTTCATTAGCAGAGCTGTTTTAAAATTCTTTTCAAAATAATAATATATCACTTTGTTAAATTAACTTTTTAAAATCTTTTAATCGACCCGTTTAGCAATGACACTAAGTCTATATTACACATAAGTCCTAAGTAAGGGATAATATACAGCGAGCCAGTTATTGTTGTGAAATAAACCCTGGCAGGAAGAGGACAGGTCTTGCATTGGGGTTTATTTCACAACAATGACCTGCTAGCTGTACATTATCCCGCTTATTACACAGCGACTTACTTAAGAATTCAATAATTTGACACAAAAAATGTCCTCCAGAGTCCGAGATCAGAACTGCGTCCATAGCAACGGCATGTTATACATGACGACACTATTTCTATAAAGAAATAACAGACCGTGGAACGCCGTGATTGACCAATCAGAATTGAGTATTCAACAAAGCCGTGTAATAATCTTCAATAAATCAATGCAATGCTTATTGAGGATCACCAAACAGACTAATCAGGCTTCCAACCACATACTGACTTAGCAGCTCTAATAGAGAGGAGAGACGAGGAATAAAACAGCATACCACAGTAAGGAGTCCTGCCAAGCAGCAACACGTTTGGCAAAGGAATCATGATTAATTGTCTCAGATTATCCTGCAAAGAAAGAGAAACAGAGCAGGACGAGGGAGATGGGTGGAGGAAAAAAAAAGGAAGATAAGCACATTTTAGGCCACACTGAAACAAGGATAGGATACAATACTTCTTGCGGTCTAGCCAAAGTGCTTGAATGGACAGGGACGTATGTATGGACAGCACATAGCGGCTGCTGAAACACATGTATAGAAACAGAGCCAACTAATGGAGGAGCGCTCTGAATGGGTCGGCGACAGAGCCAGTTTCCCTGGCGCAGTGGTGGAATCCACCAGAAGTGTTTGGGTGCAGCCTTGCATCAGGATATAAGTGGCTTGCGTTCATGTGTGTGTGCAGTCTGTCTTCCGGTGTGTATGCACAGTGTATTACTGATTGTTAATAGCTCCTAATGAGGAAAAGTGACCCTGTAAAGTTCAGGAAACTATTACTAATTCCCATATGGAAGGAAAGCTACAGATGACTGGAATCATTTAGTCTTTGAAGCTATACAGTCAACCCTCACATTTTCCAGTGACTGCCACTGTGACCCTTTAAGGAAAGTTCAACTGACTGAGACCAGGATGGCAATGTCGATTGGTCCACCACTTTGGTCCGGACTGAAATATATACAACTATTGGATGGATAGTTATTGTGTTTAATCTGTACATTTCGTACGGACATTTTTGGCCCCCAGAGGATGAATCATACTGACTTTTTCTCTAGTGCCACAATGAAGATGACTTTTTTGTTTTTTAGTAAAATGTGTTGACAACAAATGGATGGATTGCCATGAAATTTGGTGCAGACATTCATGGTTCCCAGACGATGTATCCTAATGATTTTGGTGGTCCCTGACATTTCCTCTAGTGCAGTGGTTCCCAACCTGGGGTTGTGCCAGGATTTGTCTGCTCTGAAGTTGTCAAAATGAGATTTGCACATAATACTCTATAACTAAAATCATCATAACAGACTTACTGAATAATGTAAACAGACAAAAGTCTGTAAAACTATAGACAGAGATAAAGATATATGATTTACTACTTTGTAGTTCAAATTGAGGATTCTGTTCGAGGGATTATAATTTTTCTTAAGGGTGATGACTTCAGAAAACTTTGGGGGAGGGGCTCAGCTTTTTTTAGATACAAGTAAGGGGGGCTTCAAGGAGAATAGGTCGGGAACCACTGCACTAGTGAGACCATGAGGGTGACATTTGGGGGTTTTGACTGCAATATGAAGTTTGATACAGACATTCACGTTCCCCTCAGGATAAATTGTAATAACTTTGGTGATCCCCTGACTTTTCATCTCCCACCATCATCATGTTTGTCCAATACTTTGGTTTATGACCAAATACCTGCAAAACTAATGACATTCAGCTTTATGTTTAGTGCTAATTAGCAAATGTTAGCATGATCGAGCCCTAAACCAAGTTGGTGAGCATGGTAAACATGATACCTGCTAAACATCAGCATGTTAGCATTGTCATTGTAAACATGTTAGCATGCTGACATTAGCAAGTAGCTGAAAGTACCATACAGAGCAGCTAGCATGGCTGTAGAGACTCTTCAGTCTTATTTTCCAATCAGAAGAGAGAGGGAGTCAAGTCAGTTCAGATGACAGCAGTTAAAAGATACAAGGGCTGCCCTACATCTATATTTACTGCAGCGTACTTGAGTAAGAGTTCTTTTAATTGGAGCAAAGACATAAATAAAAACTGCCGTCGGTCTCAGGGCATTAATTCATTTTGAAGATTTTTCTGTGACGTTTTTTCAGCAACACTGAGTGAGATCAACGTGACTAGAAGTACCCAAAACTTTGATTTTACTAAGAGTAAACACAGTATAAACAATGATTACAGTAGATGATATCAGATATACTACCAATTAGGGCTGTCAATCGATTAAAATATTTAATCGCAATTAATTGCAAATTAATCACACATATTTTATCTGTTCAAAATGTACCTTAAGGGGAGATTTGTCAAGTATTTAATACTCTTATCAACATGGGAGTGGACAAATATGATTGCTTTATGCAAATGTATGTATAAATGTATTATTGGAAATCTATTTACAACACAAAACAATGACAAATATTGTCCAGAAACCCTCACAGGTAGGCTACAGCATTTTGCGTAAAAAATATGCTCAAATCATAACATAACAGGCAACAACAGCTGTCAGTGTGTCAGTGTGCTGACTTGACTATGACTTGCCCCAAACTGCATGTGATTATCATAAAGTGGGCATGTCTGTAAAAGGGAGACTTGTACAGTCACATATCTTGAGGTCAGAGGTCAAGGGACCCCTGTCAAAAGGGCCATGACAGTTTTTCCACGCCAAAATGTTGCATAAGTTTGGAGCGTTATTTATCCTCCTTCGCGACAAGCTTGACGTTGATGGTTGGTACCAATGGATTCCTTAGGGTTTCTAGTTTCATACGATGCCAGTATCTTCACTCTAGCTTCAATCCGCTACAACCTAAAAATCGCAAGTTGCGTTAATGTGTTACTATAGCGTTAACATTAACAGCCCTACTATTAACCTATGGTAACAAAAATACATACAGTATAACCCCATCATTCCTTTGCTAATCTGAAGAGCATGATTGTACCGTCCTCTGTGAAATTACTTTTCTTGTGATCTTAACAGTTCTTAGTAGAAGAAAGCTTAGCTCGAATCGTACTTAATTACTCTGACACAGACACAGTGGTGTGTCTGCCCATGAATCTTGTGACTTTGTGTGTCATTCTAAAGCTCTGCCTGTCTGACTGCAGCTTTACTGTGGCTCTCTGCTGTGCTCTAACCTCGCTCCTGTGCTGATTACACAGATGTGAACACGGCTGATATTTAGGGCACACATCTTAAGAAGAACAAGTTGATCTGCTGGGACACAAGTCCTGCCAACTATCTGGTTCGCGCATGTGTGAGCTAGTTGTGTGTGCGTGTGACAGATGAGGCAAAAAATAGGCAGAATTGAAAAATTCTAAATCAAATGTTCAGATATCATAATCCCATGTAGAGAGAGAGAGAGATGGAAAGCTTAGTTTGGATACATTATATAACGTATGGTTGCGAAACAAGGGGAGGGAACATCCAAAACTCACCAGATAGTACGCTTTGATTTGCTGGACAAGGAAGTTCAGGTTCTGGATCCTATGACTTGGATCCCTGCTCACTTTGTTTGCACCCTGAGGTGTAGCTGAGGGATTTCTAAAGACGGAATGTACAAAAGGCATTTTATTTGACATTTCTGCTATTCACAAACACACAAACAGCTGTCAGTGGAATGGAGTGAGAGGAAGCTGCAAGCTGGTTAAAGTCTTGGCTCAGGGATCGCCCCGAAAACATGTATGAGGTCTCTCTATTCATTCCTAACTTTAGCCTGTGTGACGTCATTCCTTTCAGCCAAAAAACTGCACTGTTTTCGAGCCAAATGGGGTGGCATTAGACTTTCCACCCAAAGGAAACCCTTTAGCAGGATTCTTGGGCTGTTGGCACGGGCCTAATGTAGTCTGTGGTTGAACTGACTGACATTATAGCTGAAATGCCATCACCTTTGTGCAGTTATATAGGTCAGACGTCACCTTATTGCTCAGGAAAAGACACCTGTTGTGTGCAGACTAGCTAGCAAAGTGATGCTGACCCTTGCATCACATGTTTTAGTCTGCCTGTCTCCATCTCTGCGCTGTCTGTCCTGTTTCTGTGCCTCCACCATCTGTGTCCCAGTGCCACTAAACACCAGCAACAAGGCCCTAATCCCAGAGGGTCTCCCAATCCAGGAGATTATCCCGCCTCGTCTCCTCCCTTCCCCTCCCCTTGGCGCAGCATTGTTTTGCATTTAGAGCTGGTTATTGTGACCCTGGGGGGATAAGTGGGATGATGGATACTGTAGACTTGAGATGGCTAGACAGCATTATCCACAAGTGCATTGGGTCATCAGTTTTTTTTACCCGTTCTTTGCAACTCTTCAATTTCAGTTCTACCATCAATATCTGAAGTGTCATCCCAACATGAAGACTAAAGCCAGGGTCTCGCCACCTGTCAACTCACAGTAGTTTGTGTCACATCGTAAACTGCCAGAAGACCATCGGTTCATGTTTGTTAAGGGTGAAGGTAATTCCCTCAGAACATAAGGCCCCCAAATCATAATCTCTTAAGTAGCATCTTGACAGTATCTATGATGTCCCTCATGTCTTGGCAGATCTTCTCCCTCAGTGTCTGTAACTTTCATGCTAATTCTAACATTTTTTGAGAAACCCTAACCTGTAAGTAATGAGGAAGTTGCATTTAAAGACGGCTGGCAGACTACAAAGATCCCCTTTATTACTGCAGAGTGACAAAGCCAGTACTGTTGGTGCCTGGATAAGAATGTTAGCAGATGCTTGATACTGTATCAGTAGCTGCTATAGATGGCATGAGGGGGGAAGATACCTATTCCTAATAAAAGACTTAATTAAGACTATTTCTAGTATTTGAGTGATGTTCTTATAGCTGAAGTGGGTAGAAATGGAGCAAATATGATTAAAAAAAAGTTATTTTTATATAACGGTCACTATATCCTCCTGACAGTAGTGCATGAGACAATTAATCTGAAAAAAATGATGTGCCTCTCTGTGTCCTCCGGTGCTCCTAATGGCATCTACGAGATTTCACAGACCGGAAGGAAACAACCAATCAGAGCCGAGCTGGAGCCTTGCCGTCTCTGATCAGCTGTCAATCACTCACATAAACTCCAATCAAACGGTCAAACTAGGCAGCGCTGATCAAATATGGTCAATATTCCGTCACTGTAATGCCTATTTCTCGCGTAAAATGTTTTCAGAAACATCTTGTAGTGTACTGTTTAGCTGTAAAATGGGAAAGTTTGTGACCCGGCAGACATGTTGACATAAGTTGAGGAAATACCAAGCACCGCCCACCAGCTGGAGCAAACTTTCTCATTTTACAGCTAAACAGTACACTACAAGATGTTTCTGAAAACATTTTACGCGAGACACAGGCATTACAGTAACAGAATATTGATTCATATTTGATCAGTGCTGCCTAGCTTGACCCTTTGATCAGAGTTCACGAGTGATTGACAGCTGCCTCTGTTGAATGAACAGCCAATAGGAATGCTCGCTCTCTGAAATGACCTGTGTTTGGCCAAAGTCTCCCGTCACGGGCTAGACTTTTTAAAGCCTGAAAACAGAGCCATGAGGAGGTGCAGAAGTGTAGTTTCCTCTCAAAACACTTGAATTACAATATGCTGAAAGGTTATTATGAATCTTTCTCCCAATGATGCCAAAAACATGCTGCCTACTGCAGCTTTAATCATCAAATGTTTTGATTCAAGTCTATGACAGCCAACAGCATCAACAACACACAGGCTACTAATCTGAATATCCATCTGGGACACTGTTCACAAACCTAGATTAGAAATGAATGAAATATTAAGCTGCAAGAACAAAGCTGCATGAAGCATGAAGTGACTTACATTTGTGTCATTATGTCATTCAGAAAGACTCCATCCAGTAATTCAGAGAAGTCCAAGTGCATGCCCCCATCATGTGGCACAAATGTCCTCACCTAAAATAGCAAAGACAGGATGGATGAAAGGTTGATATCATAGTGAGTCATGGCAGGAAATCAGAGGTTTGTGCATTACTTACCCAAGTGACAAGTGGGCTCAGCATGAATTGATCCAGACAGGGCAGAACAATTCCAATTTCCATCGTTACCAAATGCTGTGTGATGAATCTCAACAGAATATGTGTCAATCAGGCAGAGAGTGGTACAGCAGCCCAGAAACTACATCTTCTGCAGAAGTGAGGCAGTCTTGCACGAGTGCACCATCCAAACCATCCCATCCATCTTATGTAAACTAGTTGGAAATGTCCTCTCGGCACTGCTATGTAGATTGTTGTCGTGTTTTGCTCACAGCCCGTCGCTACACATCCACGACATCCTGCAGTTTAAAACGTCGCCAAGTCTGTGTTCAAGCACAGTCCTCTCTGTCCGCATTTTGTCCCGCAACACCACGCACACACACGCACAACATCCTCCTTGGTCCTCCTCTGCTGCAAAGGCATCTGCCGTCAGTCCCCCCTCCCCAACCCGTCCTCCTCCTCCTCCTCCTCCTCCTCCTCCTCCCAGCCTCCACAGAAAGAGTTAGCACCACTGAGTGGAGGATTTCTAAAAACTATTTAACAACCGAAAATTGAGCCAAATGTGCTGATTCCTTAAAAAACTAAACAAAACACTCTCCTATTCTAGACACGATAACATGAAATGCTCCTCCCTTCCTTTAGTCTCCAGCAGCAGACGTCCTAATAGAGCTATCTGAAATATCTTTGCCTTTTAATCTGTCACCATGACAACGGCGCCCCCATCCCCTCCTCCCCATCAGCAGCAGCCTCTTTCACATGACAACAAAAGCACTCACACACTGCTGCTGACACAGACACACACACACACACACGCGCGCGCACACGCACACGCACAGCCACTTAGCTAGACATGATATTTTGTTGTAAGTGTAGAGACATACAAAATAGGATCTATAACAATGTGCAACAACTTTTTGTAAAGTTCTGAATGTGTTTTTTTAAATGAGTATTTATTTTAGTTTGGCTAAAGTGTGTGAAGTGTGTGAATATTTTCAGGTGGAATTGCATTCATTCATTCTCACTGTGCAATATAATTTTCCACTTTGTTAATAGTCTGTTTATTGTCAATACTGTATATACTGCTCCTATTTTTATACTTCTATTTAAGTGGTTCATATTTTGTTACACTTTGTTTAGCTCTTTTTTACTGTGTTAGCTGATGCATCTTGTTTTTTGCACTATCCCCTTTGCTGCTGTACACTGCACATTTCCCCACTGCGGGACTAATAAAGGAATATCTTATCTTATCTTATATTAGTTTAAGAAGGTTTAGCAAAATGTATCACCAGATAAACAACTACAAACATAACATGCAATTACCCTAATTCATTTCCAAGTGAATCCCCTCAACATGCCTTGTATGATTTGGCATAAAAAGTTTGGTTCAGCTCAGGGATCCTGTTCAGCACTAAAAAAAACAACATGACAAACTGAATTTCAAAGGGTGCACTTTATCCGACAGATAGCAGCTATGACTGTGATGAAGTTCTTCCCCTCAGAATACAAAACCTCCAAACTCATCATGCAAAACTTCCAGCTGCCAAATCTAGCATCCTGTGATGGTGATACGGTGCCTCCTTGTGTTTAAGGCTGGAAGCAAATCTGTAACTCTGGCATAGGCGTATGTTACAAATACCATAAGAAATATGTAAAAGTATACTATGATTTTACAGAATACAAATAATGTACATGCTGGGGTCTTTAGGGCGAAATAGCAGGTCAGCAGTATATGTCACATAGAAGTGGTGTACATCATCTGAAAGCTGGGAACATGAAGATTATTTTTTTTATTAATTAATTATTTGAGATGCAGCTCAGCACTGTGTGTCAAATTATTCTAGTCATAAATCAGAAATAAACATGAATGAATGAATCAATGAATTAATGAATGAATCAATCAAAATAAATTGTGAAAGTGTATAAGGGCATAGAACATTTTGATATAAGTGTACAGTATGATGATCATCCCCATGCTCCATTATGTCTCATCAATCATTGCAGCAATGTTTGGATTGATACCATTTGTTTCACAGATTTGGTGCTAAATTTAACAATTTTTTACCACTCGAGAACTCATGAAAATGATCAATAATCCCTCCAAAATACAACATTAAGACACCAAAACCTTGAGGAACACCATAGAAAAAGCCATGCTGTGATTTGGTTTCTGGACCTTCATTGTAGCCCTAAAACTGAACCTGGTGCAGCCTCTAAAAGACAGTAAAGTTGGTCGGGATAGCCCTCGATCCTGTGGGTCTCAGGGGGTTAATATAAATGGGGTGGATAAAATAATAAAAGTGAAACACAACACAATTAAACAACACCACAAAAATGTTAAATTGTTAAGTGTGTTAAGAATAAATATTATTTTAAATGGCTGTACTTGTTTGCAAAAACATACACTCATAATAATAACAATGCAACATTTAATATTATTATATGATTTCCTTGGAAAAGAAAATATTTTCAAAAATTTCAATCTTAATAAACTTGATAAATCTGAAAGTCAGATGACTGTTTTCCCTCAGTAAACAGCCAAATAAACAGTATATAGTCCAATTGTATTAACAGAAGAACAGATAGTTTGTACTGTTATTTCACATATTAAATCTAATTATTCCATTTAATGTGGAGATTAAAATACTGGACCTTGACTGATGATAATTCTGTGTGGTTGTGGTGTGAACTGTGAAGTCCACTGTTTGCTAACACTCACATCAGGTATTTTGTAAATCATCTAGTTTTGGAGTTTGTCTGTCCTCTAGTGGCCACATTTGGTTCATGCAGTCTGCCTGAGTTCAATACAGAGCATCAGACAAACTTTAAATTAAACTGAATTCAGGTTTTATACTATTTCTACTGTAACAGAATCATTTCTTGGACATACTGTTTTGTTTTACCAAAAGGTGACTGTAGAATTGTAATGATGCAATATTTAAAATGTGTTGTGGGTGCAATTTGAGGTTAGCCTCTATAATACACACTGACCTCATTAGATACAGTATACCTATCTATCCTACCTATCTAAATAAAATGAAAGGCCTTTATTAAAATCCAACATCAGGAAATGCTTCAGTGATTAAAAGGCCTCCTTATGTTCGAAAACTTTTTTCATTTTCCGTTTGCATGACCTGACAAGAGGCACACCTTACAGCTTGTTAGTGGCTTTGATAAAAGGAGAATGTGAACGGTTGGGCATCACTATATTAGTCAATGCTAATTACATTCTGTAAAACAGGAAACACGGCCATGAGTCTTACTGTTATCTGTCGGGAAGCACCTGACCTTGTTTTGTTGGACCTTGTGTATAAATGTAGGCCACTCTGTGCTTCCCAGAGAGGTGATGCTGAAATAAACACAACAACAATTAAGAAAAAGATATATTTTATAAGGTCAGATGATCATTTTCGATAAGATGATAAACAGCTGTAAAACTACTGCTTAAGCTTGTGCATTCAAGAAACTGAATTCATTACAATTGAAGGCAATATAGTCCTAAATGCTATGCAAAAAAAGTATTACAAAGTTTATAAAATACAAATTAAAACTGTAAACAAAAATAGTGCGTCATCATTAAATACTAAATGTGATTTGTTTTGAGTTTGATGGGGTATGTTTATGGATTTAGATAAGTTTCACATAGAGCATATTGATTTTATAATCAGCATATTGCTTGTCCCAGTATATAGTTTGAATTTGAATATTGCTTTCAATATTCATGCAGCATAGCATGCTCATATAGTGTAAACATTTGATTAAGTAGATACTATTACTGTAACTTGCAACTTTAGTGAGTCAAATTATTACCTCAATGTTGTCGTTATTGACTGTAATTGAATATATTAAAATAATGTCATAAAATTAAAGTGAAGTCTAATAATGTAAGTCACATTCTCATATTGTGTACATGTGCTGCAAAATCTAGAGTATTTATCCTTCCGAGGCTTTCAGATATAGGAAGACATTCTGTGCTTATAAAGATAAAGGGTAGTTCCACTTGTTTTCCTCATTCGACTCCGTGTGAATTTTCGTTTGTAGCAGGTTTCTGTATTTGCCCTGCTGCTCTTTGCTTCCTTGCAGGCTCTTAGCGTAACGTGACCTCCAGTCTCTCTCAAACGCAGCCCTGATGTGTTCCAGGATTGTCACTCCTCTGTCTTTAAGACTGTCTTTCATCTTGACCACCAGTCCAACTCCTGTGTTAATGGCAAAGTCACTCCCAACCCAGTCGTGGTTACCTGTGGACAAACGGCAAACCTTAGATATTGTGTCTGAAACTGATATTATCTCATGAAATAATGACTTTGTGCTCCACTACTGTGCTTTTCTTCATGTTGTGCGTGTTCAAATTGACAAACAGTTTGGTGCTTGTGAGTCCAAATGTCTGTGTGTGAGTGGGCAAACGTTTTCTATTTGTAAACTAGAATCACCGCATTGTGGTTGTATGCCTCCACCAACCAGTCTAGTTGCAGTATACATGCATGTCTGTCCAAAATGTCATCACTACATCATTTTGTCCAATCAGACATTTGTGTAAAATTCTCATAATTAGCATAAGAAATCTCGAGTTATGGCCAAAAACATGCTACCAAGATGGCACCGCGAGTGGCAGCCTCGGTGTTGCACTCTCTAATACTTTTTCTGTTTTTGTTTGTTTATTCTGTTTTTTGCTCTCCCTCTCTGGTTACGTACACCAGGGAGGAACTTTTGAACATCCGACAAGAAACTTGGCAAACCTTTTCACCCTTTTTCATCCAAACGGAAAGTTTTACAGAGCTTTAATTTGTAGTGTCCTGCCCTATTTTACACAGTTACGTCAATATATTGATGTTTTTATTTTATTTTTTATTTTATTGTTGGTCATTGGTGCTTTATATATATATATATATATATATATATATAAATATATATATATGTATTTATATGTATTTTTACAATATTTACGGTATATACGCACCTATTTCTTTCACTACTTGTGTACATAACAGTCCTGTTTATTCCTTACCTTTATTTGTCCAGCTTTGCTGTCCTTGCCCCTAGCTTTCTTTTCTACTTCTGTGTAAGTACGCTTAGAGAGATGCGTAAAAAGCCCAAGAGTCACATTCCTTGTATGTATGTACTTGGCAGATAAAACAGATTCTGATGACCATCAAATTCTAATTAGTTCATCCTTAAGTACAAGTGGAGGTTAGTGCCAAATTTAAAGAAATTCCCTCTAGGCGTTCCTGAAATGGACAGATGTACAGACGGACAAACAACCCGAAACATAATGGCTCTATCCACGGCTGTCGCTGGCGCGGATGCATAAAAATACCCTTAATTTTCTTGCTGAGAGTTAGAGGAGTGTTCTAAGTCCCGACAAGAAAGAGTATACGCCTATTTCCCACTGGCTTTGCTCCAAATAACCTACGCTACTCTTACAACAACTGGCTCAAGATGGGGCCATTCACGTTTTTGCGTCGGCCACCATAGCTCTCCTACACGCTTGGCACACGGGAGATGCTTCAGTTGGTTGTCATCTGCAACCTCACCACCAGAAACCTCCAGATCCTACAAACTGCTCCTTTAAAGAACAACACTGCGTAATCTCTTTAAAATAGCAGTCAGTGTAAAAACAAGACATTCTGAAATACCTGAAAACATGTACAGGCAAATAACATCAACAAAAAAAGAATTAAATAAAAAAAAGAATTTAAATATAAATTGAATTGTTTGCAAACATTGCCTACCAATATAGACAGCGTTGTCGGTCACCATGTACTTGTTGTGATTGAGCCCATGTTGAATATCATGCTCTCGCTCCTTGTGACTAAAAAACCTCTGCAAAAAATGTATTAATAAAGATCAGTATGTAAAGACAACACACCAATTCTCAATGTAATATTTGCATACTGAATAAAAAAAAATCCAGAAGTTTACTGTAAATACTAAACTACACCTTTCATGACACATATTTGGAGGAATAATCACGTACCACCTCTAATGAACAGTTGTGCAGCTGCATGCAGAGCGACTTGAGGGAGGTGACAAAGTTGAAAGTGAGGGGGTGGGTCTTCTTCCAGAAGCTTATCAGCAGGCGAACTTGGATTCCTCTCAGTACCACAGCCTCTCTGATCATCTCATCGATAACTGACCAGTACCTATCGATGCAACCATTATAATTAGATACAGCTTTACAAATTAAAGGCAATGATACACATAGTGTGTTTCTCAAATGTAAGTTATTGAAATATTTGATTTCATTCAATTTTACGTCCCTAGACCCCAAAAAATACAATTTTTTTATGGACCTTCTCTGTCACAAGAAACTATGTTTGAATGTCAAAGGTCTTCGGAGTATTAATGTACCTTGTGACTGAGGTTCCTCTGAAACTCCTGCTCACCAGAGGGAGGTAGTCCGTCACGGATATGAAGATAAATGTCTTTGCACTCTGGATGACTTGATAGATGGCATCTACATCTTTGGTTCGATCTTTAGCGCAGAAGATTTCAGGAGAGGTCTGCAGAAGAGATACATCACTCAGACAAGTTTGTACCCAAACTGTAATAAAAAAGTATGAAAATCAAAGTACTGAAAGTTGGGTTACTGCCCTCCGGACGCAGGTACAGAACACTGAGGTGCAGAAGTGCTCGCTTTGGGGAAAAGCCTGATCCCCACAGCCCAACAGGCCTTGCTGAATAGGAGTGTGTGCTGTTGTCTGTCTGATGTGCTGTGGAAAGGAATTTCCTCTTGGGGGACAATAAAGTCTAAATAATTTATCAGGGCTGTCAAAGTTAACGCAATAATAACGCATTAACGCAAATTCATTTTAGCACCACTAATTTCTTTAACGCATTAGCGCAATTTGCGATTTTGAGGTTGTAGCGGGCTTTAAAGCTAGAGAGAAGATACTGATGTCATATGAAACTAGAAAAAGAAAACCTGAAGGCTAGAAAAACTAACGAATCCATTGGTACCAACCATGTTATACTAGCTTGTCGCAAAGGAGGCTAAATAACGCTCCAAACTTGCGCTAAATTTTGCAAGAAAAAACTGGCATGGCAATTTCAATGGGGTCTTTTGACCTCTGACCTCAAGATATGTGAATGAAAATGGGTTCTATGGGTACCCACGAGTCTCCCCTTTACAGACAGAGTTTGCATGTTATGATTTGAGCATATTTTTTATGCTTAATGCAGTACCTGTGTAGTTGTCATTGTATGATTTCCAATAATAAATATATACATACATTTGCATAAAGCAGCATATTTGTCCACTCCCCTGTTGATAAGAGTATTAAATACTTGACAAATCTCCCTTTAAGGTACATTTTGAACAGATACAAAATTGTGATTAATTGCAATAAATCGCGATTAAATATTGTAATCGATTGACAGCCCTACTAAAAATATGATATAGACGACTTTTAATATTCACTTTGTCCCAGTTTGACAAACAAAAAGTTTACAACCGTATCTTTTGATGTCTGACAGCTTCAGTGTAACATTTTGACAAAGGGCAAGAAAAACAACAAGGCACATTTCTCCAACCATGTATCCCCGCTAGAAGAAGCGAGGCACCAGATCAGGCTGGCGTTGTCAGCAGCTTGTGACAGCATGGCTCCATTAGTTCCTATAGGATGATAAATGTCCTGAATGCAACTGATAAGCGTCTTGTCGCTTTGAGGGTAACAAGATTCATTACTGTCAAATTAGGCTGAGGTACTGAGATATTCAGACTCAAGATGCTCCTCAGCGTGATATTAACATGATTAATCGCCCCCTGCGTGTGTCTCTTATTAGTTGGTAATGAAACTTTTATAAAGACATTCACCATCTAGTCCAGAGCGAGGTGCCTAAGGAGGCATATAAAGAATTTATTAGACACAACCTGTCGTTTGTGCATTTTGTATAGAGTCACGTTATGTGTTAACATGCAGTAAATACTGCTACGTAACAAAGTCGTTCCTCACAGACACATAAGCAGCGGCCTCTGTGGCGTTGAGTTGCAGCTCCAGGGCGCTGTGCCTCCCGTAAAGGGCTGTAACTCTCTTCGACCAGATGGAGGGGATGTAGTCCCTCTCATGGAGCTGCCAGTAAAATGAAAAGACTCGATGGAGGTCCAGAGCCAGACAGCTGCAGTTATACACCACCACCCCCAGTTCTTTCCTCTGTGGGGTGTCAGAGAGGAGCACAAAGAGAAGAGGGTGATGCAGCAGAAAAGTTTCAGTAGGTGTGATGCACTCTGGATAGACATGCTTAAGCAATGTGAGAAAGGAAGTAGAGTTAGATATTTGGCAAAAGTGATGCTGATTTTAGAGCAAGAATAATCACACTCTGTGAGAGGATTTGATAATCTAATAGAAGTTATTGATCCTATTATAATAGGATCAGTTTTTTTTTCTCTACAGCCATGCTAAGCCATGTGAGGCTAGGCACAGTGGTGCTTGATGCCAACATGCACATTTGCTAACAAGCTCACAATGACAATGTTAACATGCTGATGTGTATCAGGTATAATATTTATCATGTATGGTGGTGAACACAGTAAATATTATACTTTCTAGCTGGGCATATAAACATGTTATCATTTGTTAACTAGCACTAAACACAACAGCTGAGGCTGATGGGAATGGCATTAGTTTTGCATTTGTTAATTAATATGTATATTAGGGCTGTCGAAGTAAACGCCATAATAACGCGTTAACGCAAATTTGATTTAACGCCACAAATTTCTTTAAAGCATTAATACAACTTGCAATTTTTTAGGTTGTACCAGTACTCAAAGCTCGTTAAGATACTGGTATCATATGAAACTAGAAAACTTGCAAAGGAGGCCAAATAACGCTCTAAACTTACACTAAATTTTGGCGAGGAAAAACTGCCATGGCCCTTTTCAAAGGTGTCCCTTGACCGCTGACCTCAAGATATGTGAATGAAAATGGGTTCTATGGGTACCCACGAGTCTCCCCTTTACAGACATGCCCACTTTATGATAATCACATGCAGTTTTGGTGCAAGTCATAGTCAAGTCAGCACACTGACACACTGACAGCTGTTGTTGACTGTTGGGCTTGAGTTTTTTATACTTTATTTTTTATGCTAAACGCAGTACCTGTGAGAGTTTCTGAACTTTATTTGTCATTGTTTTGTGTTGTTAATTGATTTCCAAAAATAAATATATACATACATTTTGCATGAAGCAGCATATTTGCCCACTCCCATGTTGATAAGAGTATTAAATACTTTACAAATCTCCCTTTAAGGCACATTTTGAACAGATAAAAAAAAATGTGCGATTCATTTGCGATTAATCGTGATTGAATGTTTTAATCGAGCGACAGCCCTAGTATATTATTTAATGGCAAATCGTTGTTGAGATACTTCAGTCTGGACCAAAGCGTGGCTAAAAACAGTGAGCAAGAGACTTCGTTATTAGTCGTTCTACATATATTCTCGCCTGGTCATTAATTCCACAGCAGATATTTGTTTTGTGTTAATTCTATTTCGGTGAGTGACCCAGAACAAAGCACACAGAGTTGCAGTTTATTCTTCTACTATGTATGTTGAATTTCTAACTTGCTGCCTTTTTGTCTCTCTTCTTACCTGCCCCTTCTGTCATGTGTGTGTGTGTGTGTGTGTGTGTGTGTGTGTGTCATCATTCATATACGAGTCCCTTCCTTCCCTCTGGCTCCTTAGTTAATTATACCTAACAGTAGTTCTACCTCCAGCCAGCGCTGATGCATGAAAAGTGCCAGGTAATCACTTCAAGTAGTGGTATGCTAATGCTCCCTGGTTCCTCCTCTATTGTGAATTACATACTAAATGCAAAGTGAATTGCTTCTTGCCTCTCTGGCCCGCCTCAGACAGCAATCTTAAATCATCCCTGATTCTCATTAAGAGTTGCTGGAGTAATTGCATATAAAGGTGCAGGTGTAGAGTGGAACTAATCCAGACTCTGTGTTATATTTTAAGTCCCTGTGGGGTGCAAATGTTATCACCTAATTTAATTTGTCCCGCTTTTATTTCTGGAGAGAAAAAAAAAAATCTACTGTAGCCATTTTGAGGCCAGAAAAGAACTGCAGACCCGACCGCACCCGACTGCAGCGGCTCATTTACCCACCGGTCTGATTTTACTCTGCACACACTCATGTTGTCGATGTTTGCTGTTACCTTGGAGAGTGACCTCCAGTCCATATCAGCGCTCCCGATGTAAATGTGCTTCCGATCCACTATCCAGAATGAAGAATGTAGTCCTCCTCTGTTAAGAGCTGTCATATTAACAAAATGAACCTCTGCATCTAGACAACGTGAGACAGAGAGACAGACAGACAGACAGACGGAGGGAGAGTGGTGGTAGTGTGAAAAGTTTGAAAGAATGAGATGGAGAGAATCGTGGAAATGTGCCAATTGGCCTCGGACTGTCTGACGGACATATGGGGCAAAGCAGGCAGGCAGCCTGAGAGGCAACGGCTTCGAAAGGAAACCAGCCAGGTACATTTGCACATTCATGATTTTCCGACCTCCGTTGTGAAGCCTGGCAGATGTGAAGGTTGCATGACCCGTGCTGTGGAGCTGCTGGATGGGGCTGCATGGTGTCAATGAGCCTACATCTGTCAACTAAAACATTTACTACAATTCTTCTTCTTTTAAAAACTGGTTTGTGCACAGGAAATTAGGGATGTAAGAAAATATCGAAAAAAATAAAATATCGCAATATTATGTTTTGTGATACTGTATTGACTTTTAATAAATAGTTTACATGCAAAGATTAACTCAGTCAATACTTTATTTTATTTGTAAAAATATGCGCCCTCTCAGTGTATGTGCCCTCTCAAAGTAGTGCTATGATGTTGGATGTTACAGGGACTGTGATAAATGCGAATGCAGATCCAACTAAACATAATATAACGCCTTATTTACAGTAGCAATATAATGCAATATATTGAATCGTGATCATGAAACGTATTGTATCGCCAGATTCTTGCCAATCCACAGCCATACAAGAAATGTTGTCAGGTGAGTTGTTAGGAGCTATAAATCTTCATTCTGGAAAGTTACAGTGGCATAACAAATTGCTTAGATCAAATGAAAATATGACAGCCACTCACTGTGTGCTGCCAAGGTCTTCAGTTCAGCAGAGTTAGTCAGACTGCTGGCAATCTTCAGTTTAACCCCCCGAGATTTCAGGCTGAGCAGTCTCTGGAACAACAGCTGACCCTGAGGAAGAGAGTGATGTGCTGTATTACTGTTGTTGAGCAGTGTTTCCCCATGTCCCTTAAAATGGTGATGCTTCGATCTCAGCAGGACAAACCTCATTAAAAGATTACATACAGATCTACTAGAAAATAATTGCATTTTCCTCTTACAGAACACCTGGGAAATGCAGTTGGTTCATGCTCTGCAGGAATGTATAGGGGGGTATATCCAGACTGTGTACCTGTTTGGCAGTGCTTGGCGTTGTTTCCAGGTCCCAGGGGTTTAAGGCCCATACAGGTGACACCACCTCAACTGAGTGCTTTGCCAGGTCCAACAATGTATGAAAGCCAACTGAGAGAGGGAGGTGGTGTCTGCCATCCACGAGGAGAGAGAGGTCGTCTGGAATATTCTCCACCAGCACGATGCTGAAAGTAACACATGCTTCTTGAGCTTCTGGAGCTTTAAAGTAGAACTCGTCTGTTTACATGTCTTTAGGAGAATCTCTGGTGTTTTTGGACAACAGCCGCTGCCATTTTGGACTGAAACGTTTGTTTCATTTTTAATATTTTATTGTTCAACACAGGCCATTTCGGTAGAATATAACAATCAAATAGAAATAATTGTGTTTTACTCTTGTACGGCACTTTTAGGCGGAACGCTGTTAAAAACCCCCCCATCTCTCAGTTGGTGACTTTTCCTAAAAATATGAATTATGTAGTGAATCATGGGAGGTGAGGGATAAAAAGAAAAAAAATATGATCATTTATACCTAGAACCGCCATGGGGTCATTTTTTACCCTTAATGAAAACCGCTGTATATTGCTGTGCTCAACAGATCGCGCCACGCCTGGTTGCCGAGCAACACCTTTTTTTAGACGTTTAGGCGTCTTTTGATAAGCAGCCTGCCATATTGCGAGCGAACTAGCTAGATAGATAGATAGATAGATAGATTTGGATATGGAAACACGAATCGGAGCAGAAGATGGATGAATGTCCAAGTAGCTCTGGCAATGCTCCAGGACATGAGTGAGGGAGAATCGGATGGGAGAGAGATCAATGACCAGTCGTTTTCACCGGATGAGGAATCCTCATCTGAGGACATGGAGCCGACCTCCCGAAAAAGGCCCAGGTGAACAGATGAAGAGTGCTGCCAAAGCACTGTGTGTGTGTGAGAAAGAGAGAGAGAGAGCAGGTGCTCCGTTTCTTTATTCCCAATACCGTAACTAAAACAACAAGTTATTATTATGGTTGTCAATTGATCAAAATATTTAATCGTGATTAATCAGATGATTGTCCATAGTTAATGGTGATTAATCGCAAATTAATTTAACTTTTTTCTGTTCAAAATGTACCTTTAAGGAAGATTTGTCATGTATTTAACATGGGAGTGGGCAAATGTGCTTGCTTTATGCAATGTATGTATATATATATATATATTACTGGAAATCAATTAACAACACAAAAAACTGACAAATATTGTCCAGAAACCCTCACAGGTACTGCATTTAACATACAAAATACACTAAAATCATAACATGACAAACTCAGCTGTCAGTGTGTCAGTGTGCTGACTTGACTATGACTTGCCCCAAACTGCATGTGATTATCATAAAGTGGGCATGTCTGTAAAGGGGAGACTCGTGGGTACCCAGAGAACCCATTTTCATTCACATATCTTGAGGTCGGAGGTCAAGGGACCCCTTTGAAAATGGCTTCGCCCCCCCCGGTTCTAAGGTTAACAGAAGGTTGTCGGTTCTAGTGCTAATCAATCATTGTTGTAGTTCATAGATATTTTGCACTGTGCATGAATGCAAAACTTTTTTTTTCTTTCCTTGTTATGTTATTGTGTCACACTTGCAGAGCATCTTACCGGCAGTCTCTGCTACAGTTTTCCTCCGTGATACCGTCCTCATCGTCCCCCCAAATGTCCACTGATGAGAAGATCAGCGCCAACAGCACAGCAGAGCAGCAGAGAAGGGCAAAGATGGCGATGCACTTCTGCTGGGTCTGGAAGACGAGTTAGACACACAGATATTAGGCAAAAGTCAGACTTTTTGTTAAGGATGCATGATCTGCAGCACTGTAGAGCTCAACTCTTCCCCTGTTGTTATGCAGCTCGCAGTGAAGACACTGACATGGCAGTTAGTTTTGGGTGGTGTACAAAAGAGAAATTATCAGCCCTTCACCCTCTGAGATCCGCGGGATTGTGGGTGATCCCAACCGACTTTACTGTCTTTCAGAGGCTGTAGCAGGTTTTGGCGCTAGAGTGAAGGTCATACTAGCTTGTTGGAAGGGAGGTGAAATAATGCTCCAAAGTTTGGCGAGGAAAAACTGGCATGGCCATTTTCAAAGGGGTCCCTTGACCTCTGACCTCAAGATATGTGAATGAAAATGGTTCTATGGGTACCCAAGCAGTACAGATGTGTTATTTTTGCCTATTCTAAAAATGGTGTGTTTGAATATTTCTGCATACTGGGGTCCCTAAAGAGTCTTGGAATTGCATAAATTGGGTATCACTGTAAAGCTGAGACTCTCGTGGATCCCATGAGTCCAATTGTATTCATGTGTGATGATGTTACTCCCCATAGTAGCCATTTCATATAGTGAGACCATTTGACCTCACTCTATAAACTGACCTGTGGTGACCTCCAGGATAATCACAGCCTCGTGAAACTTTACAACCACAAACTAGAGAAGTAGAGCATTCAGAGGATGGATGGCTTTCCTAGCTAAGTTGACAATAAGGGGGTTTCTGAGCAGTTTCCAGAACAGAAGTGCTCGCCATCCAATCTCAAAAAATGCAATTCTTGCAGAAATCTCCAAATGTCAAAAGTTTTTGATGGCTTTTTCTGTGGTGTTCCTCAAGGTCTTAGTGTCTTAATGTGGTATTTTGGAGGAATTATTTATCATTTTTATCAATTCTCGAGTGGTAAAAAAAATGGTTAAATTTACCACCAAATCTGTGTAACAAATGGTATCAACCCAAAAATTGCTGCAACAACTTATGAGACCTAATAGAGCATGGGGATGGCCATCATATACTTCTATAATACTGTTCTAAGCCCTTATACACTTTCACAATTCATTTAAAATAATTAATTAATTGATTCATGTTTATTTCTGAGTTATTACTAGCATAAGCTACAGCTGCATCTCAAAATAATCTCCAGGTTCCCAGCTTTCAGATGATGTACATAACTTCTGTGTGACATCTTCTGCTGGCCTGCTATCTCCCCCTAAAGACCCCCACTCCCCTTCCCCTAAAAAAGGGTCTGCGTGGGTCTCAGAGGGTTAAATGCGAATGTCCTGATTCAGTATCATTGATTAGAGGTTCGGATTCACGATCAATACAACGACAAATATAGGTCTTCTTTCAGAGTGTAGAAACTCTTGATTTGACAACCAGGCTGCAGAGGGATTCAGAGCTCTGGAGCAAGAACCCCCGAGCTTCACAAATCCTACTTTATACCCCGGGGCATTGGACAAGTGAAGTGGAACGCTCTCCAGCTGAAGGCAGATTGATACACACTAAAGCCCAACTATGAGGAATATTGGAAACTCTGGTTTACACTTTTACTGCCTGCTTTATTGTTGAAGCGAATCCCCAGCTGAAAGGGATTTTATGACCTCTGTGCCAGCATGAATATGCTCAGTGTCGCATTTATGACAAGCAATATTAGAAGCTATATTAGTGTGCATGCATGTGTGTGGCAGTATATGGTATATACAGTACTGGCTGTAATAAGGCTGGAGTGACAGTCAGTGGGGTCAGTGGTTATGAAGCAGCAGCCTTATTGCCCCCGATGCAGCCCGAGGAGTCTTGATTTCCACTGTTTTAAAAGTGCAGTTAGGCAATTCTGTTTTGCTTACGACTACAGATTTTCCCCATCTCATTCCCTGCCCCGTTCGTGTCGGTTTTGTGAGCTGTCATCACATCACATTACATATTCTCTTTTGTTGTGTTCAATCAATCAAATGTATCTCGCAGAAAGATGACTCCCAGTATGATTTTATTTTAATATATTTATATAAAATTTGACTATTAAACAAAAGAAAAAACACAATTCCACCAAGTCAGAGAGAAGATGGGGGTCGAAGGGTGTTTGTCAACTTCATTTCCCACTCTTCCCCACACTGTCTGCCTAAGGCAATGAGGCTGAAAGCCTGGTGCCAGCCGGATGCACCTCACACTCCCTCTGCTATCCACTGAGATCACTGAGCTCTTCATCACATTTAGCAGAGGCAAGGACCATGCTTGACTTGTGGATGTGTACATGGCTGCTAGGAATTGAAGCCTCATGATACAGAACGAGACTGTCGGAGTGAGACAGGTCAGTGGACGTACAGCTAATGCAGTGAGATACGATATTTCCTTCACTTCTAAAGTACAACAACACACTGGATACTCGACGGGTTTCCACAGCTGTTTTCAGAGCAGTTTTATTTTGTGGTAATTTCAACATCTTTGGGTTTTTGTACTATTGTTTGGTAGGAGTGTAAGAAAATATCGATACATAGGAGTATTGCGATATTATGTTGTGTGATACTGTATTGATTCTCCAAAACACTATTGATTTTTAATTAACATACTTACTTACTGGCATCATATGAAACAAAAAAAACTACGGAATAACGCTCCAAAGTTATGCCAAATTTTGGAGAGGAAAAACTGGCATAGCCATTTTCAAGTCCCTTGACCTCTGACCTCAAGATATGTGAATGGAAATGGGTTCTATTGGTACCAACGAGTCTGCCCTTTACAGACATGCCCAGTTTATGATAATCCCATGCCGTTTGGGGCAAAAACCATGCAGCTTTTTGCATGCAGTATAAATGTGTTATTTCTGCCTATTCTAAAATGGTGTATTTCTGGTGTGTTTTTTATACTATGACAATTTTCTTAACATTAAATTTTAAAAAATTGCAAATATATCGCCTTGCTTACATTATCGCAATATATCACAATATATTGAATCGTTTCCTCAGTATCATGATACATATTGTTCAGATTCTTGTCAGTACACAACCCAATTATTTGGACAAAACAAGCAATTTGAAGACGTCCCCTTGCATTCTGGGAAACTGGGATGGCCTTTTTTTTCACAATTTTCTAACATTTTATAAAGTAAATCATTCATTGAAAATTAATTGGCAACAATTTTGATAATCAATAGAATCGTCTAAGTCATTTATCAAGCAAAACGCCAAACATTAGCTGGTTCCAGCTTCTCAAATGTGTGCATTTTCTTCTTTTCTCCATTTTATATCATTGTAAATTGAATATATGGAATTTGAGGATGGCCCCTTGGATACTGGGAAATTGTGACAGGCAATTTTCTGACATTTTACAGACTGATTAATCGATTATTCAAAGAAATCACTAATTGATAATGAAATCGCTAGCCCTAACTGTGTTTATGGACCGAATTAAAGGTTTCCTCCAAATGAATCAAGGAATTAATAATGTAATGGAAGCCAGCATGAAAAGCCGAAGTCAAACAAACATAAAATCCCACCAACAGACAAATTGAGAATAATATCACATATTAAATAGATGCAGCGAGTGTAGTTGAGGGCTGTAAACATCACCTTCAAGGGCTCCTGTGTGGGCGGTCCCGCCATGAGAGCAGCACTCCTTCAAACTTCTCTGACAGGTGGGGAAACTGCAGCTCAGTCACACATCTTTGTCCGTCTGTCTCTCTGTCCACCCCTCAGCCTGTCCCGCTCTGATGTCTTCACTCTTTGCCGCCGTCTTCATCCTGCTGGTTCCTCACTGTCTTGCAAGGTATGTGTGTGTGCACCTCGAGTTCTGGTCTGTCCCGTGTCCTGACATGGTCCTTCCAGCCTCTCTGTGTGTGTGTGTGTGTGCGTGAGCTGTGTGTGAGCTGCTCACTCTGCTTCTCAGTGGAGGTGGTGAGAGAGATGGAGAGAGACCCAACCCCTCTCGTTCAAACGGCCAATACAGAGCTGTAGCTCCGAGCCCCAGCAACTCTCCTCCTCCTCCTCCTCCTCCTCGAATCCTCCCTCCTCTTCCTCTTTATCTTCCTCTTTTATCTGCCTTGTGAACAAATCTCCTCTGGCAGAATGCAGTCGGCTTAGAGAGGAGGGATGCTGAAACATGCCATTGGTGATCCACTGTGTGACAGCTGCTGCAAAACTCTCAAATTGTTCTGAACTCATTAGGTGGGACGTACACACACACACACACACACACACACACACACACACACATATGCACACAGTTCTGCCCAGCGAAGACAAAATAATTTAAACACCCCCATAGCTCCCATTAATAACTTCAACTAATGACATAATCATAAAGACAGCAGTACTGTCTGCTTTAATCCCCACTGTGTTTAAACCGTTGTAATAAATGTGCTTTTCAGTAAGGCACCAGAGCACAATCATATTTCACTTCCTCAGTGTATAGCTTCATACGTGCGTACATTACAAGAGGCTGTGCACTCAGCGGGGGGAAATAAAATATGCAAACACTTTCTTCCCCCATTTTATTCACCCCAACCCTTTTCTCACAGATGAATATAGCATCGCCTAATAGCAGAAAACAACATATGCTGCTGACTGCAGGCAAGCTGCTGCTGTGTTTACGAGTCCAGCGGTGTACGGGGAGTAAAGGAAGGACCTAATGGGGGACGAGAGAGAAATGAGGGAAGGATAAAAGCAAGGTGGAAGAGTTTTTTTAAAGTTACCCTACCCATCTCTGTTTATAATGCTTCAATTTAACTGTACGTATAAGATTTCACTTTGCTAGGTGTAATATATGTTTTAAATTAATCCAGACTAGGGCTGCCAAAGTTAATGTAATAATAATGCGTTAACGCAAATTTGTTTTAATGCCACTAATTTCTTTAACGCATTAATGCAACTTGCGATTTTTTTTAGATTGGAGTGGGCTCAGTTTTAAAGCTAGAAAGCTAGAGTGAAGATATGAAACTAGAAAACCTAAGGAGTCCACTGGCACCAACCATGTCATACTAGCTTTGTTGAGAAGGAGGCTAAATAACGCTCCAAACCTGTGCTAAATTTTGGCCATTTTCAAAGGGGTCCCTTGACCTCTGACCTCAAGGTATGTGAATGAAAATGGGTTCTATGGGTACCCACGAGTCTCCCCTTTACAGACATGCCTTCTTTATGATAATCACATGCAGTTTGGGGCAAGTCATAGTCAAGTCAGCACACTGACACACTGACAGCTGTTGTTGCCTGTTGGGCTGCAGTTTGCCATGTTATGATTTGAGCATATTTGTTATGCTAAATGCAGTACCTGTGAGGGTTTCTGGACAATATATATCATTGTTTTGTGTTGTTAATTGATTTCCAATAATAAATATATACATATAGGCATACTGGCCCACTTCCATGTTGATAAGAGTATTAAATACTTGACAAATCTTCCTTTATAAAAAATGTGTGATTAATCACGATTAAGTATGGACAATCATGCAATTAATCGTGACTAAATATTTTAATTGATTGACAGCTCTAATTCAGACACTGATTCTTGCAAACCGTCACTTTGGTCACATGAGGTTGAAACGGGTTACCATGGTTACAGGTCTCCAACCGGCAAGGAGGCTATCAGGAAGTGACGACGTAAATTACTGCTCAGTGTGTCAGAAAAGATACATACTGCTGTTTATTCACACAAAAGTATGTTGAACGATAGTACACATCTTGGGTCTGTAGTGCATAGTATGCGATTTTGGACGAAGCTCTATTCTCGTTTACATTCAGTATATTAAATTGCGGAGTAACTGCATTGTAAAAAGCTAAATTTATCTCATTTACATACTCATGAACAAACTAGTTTTTTAATCAATGTCTGACATTTCAGAGAGAAATTGGTAGCAACAAGGAACAAAGTCGTAGCAGTGAAACCTGCTGTGTTTGTCTGGGGCAGGTGCCCTCTGCACTTCACCCTGTCTGTGAGCGAAAAAGAGAGAGCAACAGAAAGAGACAGAGGGGACAGAAATGTTTGGACCACTTCCCAGGAGAGGTGAATGTTTGTAGAGCTGCACATATGGAGTCAAACAAAAACACATTACAAACTGGATGGGATTTTCACTTCAGCTTCTCTGACCATCATGAGCACAGACCGTCAGCTGAGACAGAACCACCGGGCAATTTATAGCCGAGCGATGACATGAACGAGATCCCCGGCTTAACGGTCAGCAGCGGTCACACAATGAAACTGTTGATGTAAACAATTCACCGACTGCACAGTCACCACCATGATGCAACATTGAATGCTAATGTATGAAATGCCTACCAGTCCATTTTCTATTCCATTGTGTTGAACGGCTGTAAGAGCTCTTTTTGATCTGTGCACTTTTCAAGCGGCGCTGTTTGCAGGCGAGCAGTTCAGAGGTCACAGCAGCCTTTACAGTTTATTCCTATTCCCCCCTGACTCTCTGCTCAGGGCATCATTATCTGATAATATACAGCACCGTTCTCCAACACAAGAGACCAATTATAATTAGTCCTCATCTTTAAGAGACACTCTGCAAGGAACATTCAGACTTCACACACAAATGAGCAAGTTATTATACAATGGGCCTAAACCAGGTAAAGGATTTTATGCGCAGTGTAGGTGTGTGTGTGTGTGTGTTTGACAAATATATGGTGGTGAATGAACCCTGGGGTCTATATTTTTACTAGTTTTGGTCAGTTATTACTTTTTTAATTCAAGAATGGGAACTGGATCTTGGGTTTCATGTCTTTGCCATTTTAGTTTTTATTACGTTGTTTCAACATCTTTTTAGATACGCTATCTCAGTATGTAGTTGGGTCCTACTTCGTGTAGAAATTAGGGCGGTCAATCGATTAAAATATTTAATCGCGATTAATTGCAAATTAATCACACATTTCTATATCTGTTGAAAATGTACCTTAAAGGGAGATTTGTCAAGTATTTAATACTCTTATCAACATGGAAGTGGGCAAATATGCTGCTTTATGCAAATGTATGTATTTATTTATTATTGGAAATCAATTGACAACACAAAACAATGACAAATATTGTCCATATATACTTATTATTAGAAACCCTCACAGGTACTTCATTTAGCATGAAAAATATGCTCAAATCATAACATGGCAAACTGCAGCCCAACAGGCAACAACAGCTGTCAGTGTGTCAGTGTGCTGACTTGACTATGACTTGCCCCAAACTGCATGTGATTATCATAAAGTGGGCATGTCTGTAAAGGGGAGACTCGTGGGTACCCATAGAACCCATTTTCATTCACATATCTTGAGGTGTGAGGTCAAAGGACCCTATTGAAATTGCCATGCCAGTTTGGAGCGCTATTTAGCCTCCTTCGCCACAAGCTAGTGTGGTATAGTATGGTATAGTATGGTATGGTATTTTTTGGCCTTCAAAGCTATGGTGAGAAATATTCGCAGCTATTTGAAGCTTTGGGACGGTGCAGCTGCCACACTACTATACACACAGCACCTCTACACATAACAAACAGCGATATCCAGCTGAGAATAACTAATAATTTATGTTAAATATGAATAATGAATAATGTTGTGGGATTATTCCTTATTTCACGGGCTATTTTGGAATGTATACATTATTATTAGATACTTAGTATATATTAAAAAAAAAAAAAAGTATTCGAATACTGATTTGGAGGTTGATTACCATGGCAACGGTCAAAGCATTCGGTTGTAGTCAGTTGTACCAATGGATTCCTTAGGTTTTGTAGTTTCATATGATGCCAATATCTTCAATCTAGCTTTAAAACTGAGCCCGCTACAACCTAAAAATCGCAAGTGGCGTTAAAACGAATTTGTGTTTGTTTGTGTGCTTTACTATTGCGTTAACTTTGACAGCCCTAGTAGAAATATAGTCATTGAAATGTCATGTAAAACAGTCGTTATATTTAACTGAGACATCCACAAAAGATGTTGGTTTTGACCTGCAAACCCCCCCGTGAGTGCCAATGACGGACGCCTCAATGTGTTTCACCTTCACACCAAAAGCTCAACAGCAGGTTTCCATGCGTGCACAGGACATGGTGTTTGTTTTTTTTTATATCTATATATATATAGTCAGGGTGATATGTGCTGAGTGAAAGCTGACTGGGCGCTATGCCACGGGAGACAGCTGGGCCACATGCCAAAGGGACTGTGGATGGGGTGCAGATAGGAATCAAGCAGTAAGAAATGACCCTGTTAGGTTGTCTTGTTCAAAAAGCTCCATCAGTGAGTGCCTGTCCACAGCAGAGCGCTGAAGCTACTAGCTCAGCCTCTGCAACTGTAACACACTCCTGGGTGAGTACAACTCGCTCTAGGTTCAGAAGGAGCAAAGTTTTGAGTGCAACAATCATAAACACAACAACACAAGTGAATTCAGTTAACTGCAACTTAGGTTTGCCTATGAATGCCCTTTAAAGAAGCTTGGTTTGGTTATCACCTTAAAGGTCTTATTGATAACA
Source organism: Sebastes umbrosus (assembly GCF_015220745.1). NCBI lineage: Eukaryota > Metazoa > Chordata > Actinopteri > Perciformes > Sebastidae > Sebastes > Sebastes umbrosus. Next base: position 28,788,113 of record NC_051271.1, on the reverse strand, counting down.
TTTTTATGTAGATGAATATACAAAAAAAATACATCCACAAAGCTTTTAGAAAGGTGCTGAATAAAATGTTTTTTACTGAAAAAAATTATTATGACTATGAATTAATCATTTAAAAATGTTGGTGGGTCCAAAATGAATGTTTTGTTTATCTCTGTGGAAGATATCTGATGTTTGGTTCCAACTTCTAACAAGGCTTGTGAGACGATAGTACAACGACGTTGGTATCATGTGGGATCATCAGTTAGCTTTGAAAAAACGGATAAATGGCTGAGATTGACGGTAAGTGCCTGGCAACAACTTTTTGTAAAGTAAATGCAATGGAACAGGGGAGGGAGAATGAGACATCTAGTGGCTAAATGTTATCAATGTTATCAATAACACCTTTAAGTTAACTTCCAAGTCGGTGTCTGATGGCCTTGTGGAAAACTGGTCAAAATCAACTTCGTTTGAGTTCAGATCAGATGGAGGTCTACTCTGTCAGAGTCTGATGAGTACACTCTCTAAAGCCGAATTTATACTTCCCATTTCCGCGAGAGTGCCCACGAGTAGGACCAAAACACATGAACATTCCTTTATCCCTCGTGCTCTTAAATTATTTTATTCATGATATATTTTGCACCTTTTATCCCTCATGCTCTTAAACTGTCTTAATGGTATTGAATTGTTTTATAAAATTGTTTTAAACTGTCTTAAATTCCAAATATTTAGATTGTAAAATGTTGATCACTGTGTATGTTTGACGCATTTCAAGTTACACGGTTTATGTTTTTATGCTGCTGTATCCTGCCCTGTCAAGCTTTAATAACTGAAACTGAGTATGACAGGATCCGTGGGACGTAAATTTCGTCATCAGAGGGTGTACTAGTAGGCTCTGTGCGGACGTCCGTGTACCGGCAAATTTGTTGTGACCTCTACGCTACAAGTGGTAGCATAACGATCTGCTGTGCATGAGTGGAACGGGTGCTCTAGGCTTGCCGCGGTAGTCAGTGTTACCGGTGTCACACAGTATTCGGGCATACACCGATTACATTACTTCCCCACCGCCCCCACCGTTGCGTTTTTTTATAGAAATAAAATCCATTAATTCATTTTCACGTATCAGCACCATGTTATCAATACATAGTCAGACAACAGACACTACAAATTGAAAGTGAAATCAGAGAGTAGCAGTCGGAGTCAGATTTCACACACACGGGACGAAAGAGAGTTGACAGACGAGACGATGGCGAAGGATTTGGTGTCAAAGCAAAAAGCAAAAGCGCCTATTTGGCAATATTATGGATTTAAACCCAATACTATAAGAGGGGAAACATAATCGGTAACACCGGTGTTTATTAACTGGTGGGAAAATTTCCTCACAATGACATCCCTAACATGCTCAAAGCAGACAGTATCAACAGAATTACTAAACGTCCATGGTGTCCGCAGCTGTTCGTGTACGCGTACGCTTGGGAGTATAACAGAAGCTTGAGTGTACTGTATGTTCGAGCTGGTACCAATTCAAGTGACTGGCACGATCCTACCACAAAGCAGATAGTTCATCCGGCTGGTTCAGTGGCAAAGTAGATCCAGGTTACTGGAAATCAAGCTGGGAATCTCGCCATCTACTGGAGTCGTTGGATCTTCTTCACTGGATCTTCTCACTCAATAAAAGATGACCTGCATTTACAAACATGCGAATAGTCTCTGTTCTGCTTTCCTTCATATTTCATAAATGTTTCTCTTATGTTGTACAACATCATACTAGATCATAACAACATCAACGTAAGCGCTGACTGAATGCAGATACTTAACATATTGAAAATCATTTGTTACTCTCTATTTCTCAAATGATATTGGAATTATTTAGTTCAGACGAAATATGCTTGACATAAATACAGTATTGACACAGCAGAATTATCAAACATGAAAACAGAATTAAACTATTTCAGCTCAGCCATTATTTGAGTGAGCAATGAAACACGTATATCTTACACAATGAACATTGTCATTAACATAATTATAAAAAAGCGAGCTTACAGAGACTTCAGGTCGCATATAATGATATTATATATAATAATATTACTGAAAAGACCAAGATGTTCCAGTGCAAGTGAAATGTTTGTGTCTGCAGGCATAAATACTTTTCAAAGTGTATTCAAACTATATAAATCTCATGTACAAATGTATATGCCGGCTTAATCACTCTGAGAATGACATCATCTTGCGGTTGTCTAACATCAGATTTAGCACTACACGTTACCAATCACAGCTGTGGAGGCACTGGTATAGTTCTTTATATGTAAGGCATTGATAAGGCATATACATTTATATTAATATTAATATTAATATTTTTAATATCTTTTAATCTTGACTTTTTATAGTGCTTCCTGTATTGTAATGTATTATATGTAATGTATTGTTTTTTGTTTGTTTTTTCTTTTTTTCTTATCTGGACCCTGAGCCTGCAATAAAGTTTGAATTCAATTGAATTAATTAACACAGTAATTCTGACAAATACTCTTTAGCAGTAACAGTAAAAGTAAATTTCGTAGTTCAATATTTCTTATCAAACATACTGCTTGACAAAGCATTTAATCATCTCTAGCATGAGCATCATCACTAACATGAGGAGTTGAAGTGATTAACAGCTTACCGAGTGAGCTTATGTGAAGAACTGAAACAGGCACTTCTGGAGGTCTCATCGCTTCTGCAGAGAAACCACATCACTGTCATCTGATACCTGCTCCACTTCAATAACCGGTTTCACTTAGTTCCTGCTGTCTCTCAACTTTTGTGAAGCTCAATGTTGTTACACGGAGGCAACTAGTATATTTCTAGGTCAACAAGACAACTCGGGTGCTCGCAACAACTGCGCTGCAAGACTTCCGGTTAAATTTAGTAACTGTGCTGCAAGACTTCCTGTTACTTTTAGTAACTGTGCTGCCAAACTTCCGGTTAACTTTAGTAACTGTGCTGCAAGACTTCCGGTTAATTTTAGTAACTGTGCTGCAAGACTTACGGTTAAATTTAGTAACTGCGCTGCCAAACTTCCGGTAAACTTTAGTAACTGCGCGGAAGAACTTCCTGTTACTTTTAGTAACTCCGCTGCAAAACTTACGATTCATTTTTAGTAACTGCGCTGCAAAACTTCCGGTTAATTTTAGTAACTGTGCTGCCAAACTTCTGGTTAACTTTAGTAACTGTGCTGCAAAACTTCCTGTTACTTTTAGTAACTGCGCTGCAAGACTTCCGGTTAATTTTAGTAACTGTGCTGCAAGACTTACGGTTAAATTTAGTAACTGTGCTGCAAGACTTACGGTTAAATTTAGTAACTGCGCTGCCAAACTTCCGGTAAACTTTAGTAACTGCGCGGAAGAACTTCCTGTTACTTTTAGTAACTCCGCTGCAAAACTTACGATTCATTTTTAGTAACTGCGCTGCAAAACTTCCGGTTAATTTTAGTAACGAGTATAGAAGCAAAGAGACGAAACTCCAGTTTGTTTGTTTTTTACAACAGCCGCTGCCGCCATTTTGGATTGAAAACGCTTATTATATTCACAATATTTTATTGTTCAACACAGGCCATTTCGGTAGAATATGACAGTAGAATAGAAATAATGTTGCTTTACCTTTATACGGCACTTTTTAGGCGGACGTTTTACGGGCGTCCGGTAGTCGCTTTCAGTCCAAAATGGCGGAAGCATAGCTTTGCTGCTGGGCGCTGATGTTGCAATGGAACGAACGACTGTCTTTCACAATTGGCATACTTTCTTTGCTTTTAGTAACTGCACTGTAAAACTTCCTGTTAATTTTAGTAAGGGATGTGGATGGGTGAAACAAAAGTCTTGACTAAGTTATCACAACTGCAGTGTCTAATAACAGAAATAAAGGCATTAAGTTAAAACTTCAGTCAGTAGTTCTATTGTTTATGACTTTAATCATTTCTATTTCAACCCGTTTTGCTCAGCTGGGTTACACAACCAACAGAGAGAAGAGAAGAGAGCAGAGGAATTAATTGGTTAATTGATCATTTGATAAAGGATTTTTTTTTTCATGACTAAGCACTTGCTGGATGAAAAAAAAGCTAGAAAGCACTCAGTGGAGCAATTTATTGACAATCTTCCCTGTTTTTCGTTGCATTTCTTAAGTGAATTGCACGTAACAGGAAACAAAAGTGGGGGTAAAATGAGGGTGTAAAAGGTCATGCTTATATGCTGTTCAAAGGTATGTGATGGAGGAAGACATGTATGTTTGGTTTTATGGCCTAACTTTCCAACAACCAAATTTGACTGAAATCTGTTAAGTTGGTGTTGAGATATGCTGCTAACTGACAAACATGCTGGACTGAAAACATAACCTCCGTTGGGGAGATGACAAAATGAGGAAAACCACCTCTTCTGCAAAAAGAAAACTATTCATGTGAACAGTCACATTGATAAAAATGCATAAAAAGCCTACAGATTTAGGCAACTTGCCTCAGGTGGATGCACTTTTCCTGAGGCAGCTCTGGTTCCCCTCCACATATTATTCATATTTTTGTTTTGTAGAATACATTTATCATCAGCCCTTGTTTGCACTCTTGGCTAATCCATCCCTTCCACCTCGTCCTCCACAACAACACACACACACACACACACACACACACGACACAACATTTCATTGACCAGAAATCCTCATTTGTTGGCAAAAACTTCATAAACAGTCACAAATAAAAAGTATTAAAGGTGGACAGGTATTTAATCTCTATGTTATTAATTTCAGTGTCCACAGTGTCACAATTTCCCAGAGCCCAAGGTGATGAATTCACAGTTTACTCTGTCTGAGCAATGGTCCAAAAACCCAAAGAAATTAAGTTTACTCTTGTTTAACACAAAGAGAGGCAGCAAATGTTTGGCATTTTCTCTTGGAAAATGACTTGAAGGATGAATCGATTATCAAGGTTGTTGCCAATGTTTTTTTCCTGTTGATCGACTTATCGATTAAATGGCTAATCATTTCTGCTCTGCCCTGTTTTAGCTTGTGTGCGTAGAAGAGAGTCCCCAGCTCATGAAAATGATCTGTCCGTAACTAAAATAATTTGATATATATATATTAGGACTGTCAGAGATGTCATTCTAGCTTGTCGCCAAGGAGGTTAAATAACCCTCCAGCGCTAAATTTTGGCGAGGAAAAACTGTCATAGTCTCCCCTTTACAGACATGCCCACTTTATAATAATCACATGCAGTTTGGGGCAAGTCATAGTCAAGTCAACACACTGACACACTGACAGCTGTTGTTGCCTAGTGGGCTTTTTTTTGCCATGTTATGATTTGAGCATATTTGTAATGCTAAATGCAGCACCTGTGAGGGTTTCTGGACAATATTTCCTCCCATGTTGATAAGAGTATTAAATACTTGACAAAATTTCCCTTTAAGGTACATTTGAACAGATAAAAAATGTGCGGTTCATTTGTGATTAATTGCAATTAACTATAGACAATCATGCGATTAATACGCTCTGTAAGCTAAGATTGTTATCCTTGGTGTGCGTCTTTTTTTGTACACTGGGTGTGTGGCAGCAGTGAAGAAAGTGGTAATCAATTCTCATCGGAGGCACCAGAGCTCAATTGCACACTTCTCCAACAGCAATTCTCCAGAGCTGAGGCTGATGCACCACAGTCATGAAGAATGAATGGGTTTCCAGAGGATGAAACTAATGCCTCTCCTGGGCTCACAAGAGGCCATGTTGTGGCAGGTGACTAAATCCCTCTGAATATACTTTTACACACCTCTATAGATACTTCTACTCGTATTTATCGTCATACGACCCCTTTTCAATTTCCAAGTCTTAACGTCACCTCTTCGCATTGCAAAAAGCCGATTCACAGGTAAACAAATCATGGCATGATGTTTGAGAGGTACCTAACAGTTATCTCACCTGTTCCAGCTTGTGTTTGCGTCGCGGATAGATGGATGCGGAGTAGCCTCGTTGTTGGAAAGCACTGGAGCTGCTGCTTCTCATTTGGGACACACAGGGCAGGGGCACTGGGGGAGCCTCCTCTTGCCCCCTCGACCTTGGATCATCTGACAGTTCCATTGATGACCTGTGTGCTGCTGTCTGCTGGGGTACAGACAGTCTGATGTACACACACACACACACACACACACACACTCAACCACAAACACTCACAGCCAAGCACACATAGAGATGCTGTCACTCCCGTCCTCCCGCTTTTCTATCTATCATTCAGTAGCTGAATCAGCCACTATTGGTCTCTGTGCCGCCTGAGCTACAGTGTGTCTGTTTGTGGCTAGAGCACCACTGCGTCCTCACACTTGTTGGGAAGGATGTGTGTGTGTGTGTAGTACAGTTTCCCAGGCGGTGTGGGAGGGGCAGGCAATGGGCTTCTGTGGGCTTATTAGACGGGGCCGAAGTGTAACAGGACTGGACAAGACAGCAAGAAGCAGACAGTGATGAGAGTAATCTGATTGAGAAAAGCGTGAGGAGACATGAAGAAGACACTTACACACTCTCTCTCTTTCTCACACACACTCACACAGCTGTATGAAATCTAATTTCTCCCATTTGCACCTCACACACATAATGGCAGAGACGGAACACCCTGAAGCACTGTAGCCTCACCTTAAGAAACCTTTTGCACAGGTCGAGAGAGACACCATCTGCCTTCTATAAAAGGGGCGCACACACACACACGCACACGCACGCACACACACACACACACACACACACACAAACAAGGTGACTGAAGATTTTTCCAGCCAGCACAATTTATATTATGGGTACAAAAAGGTGCTGGTGTAAGAAAAATTGACTTTGTACTGATCTAATTCAAAACACAACCCCCCTGTGGCCACTGTGTCAATACTAGCAGAGCTACTGGAAGTAGTCTTTCAGATTCACTAATTCAGCCCTGATGGAGTATTTTAAAGAGGCTGTCAGGCTTATCTTCAGGTACTTGTATTTTGGGCTTCTACTAGAACATGTTTACACACTTTAATGTTCAAAAAACACATTGTTTTTCTCATACTGTCTGTCTTGTCTGTCTGCGCTGCAAAAAACTTCCGGTTCATTTTAGTAACTGGGCTGCAAATCTTCCGGTTACTTTTATTAACGAGTATAGAAGCAAAGAGACAAAACTCCAGTTTGTTTGTTTTTTACAATGGCCGCTGCCGCCATTTTGGACTGAAAACACTTGTTATAATTACAATATTTTATTGTTCAACACAGGCCATTTCAGTAGAATATGACAATAGAATATAAATAATTTTGTTTTACTTTCTAAGGTAGTTTTTGGGCGGATGTTTTACTGGCGTCCAGTAGTTGTTTTCAGTCCAAAATGACGGAAGCGTGTTGCAATGGAACAGTGGCTTTCACTTCTTGGCAGTTCTTTGATATGATATTTCATCATAACATTGCACCTTGAACTTTAATAATAATAATAATAATAATAACTTGAATTTATATAGCGCCTTTCAAGAAACCCAAGGACGCTTAACAAAGACATAAATAACACAACAATAGAACATAGCAGTAGCTAGAGGCCATAGGCCTTGGTGAAGAGGTGGGTCTTGAGAAGTCTTTTGAATGTGTCCAGAGATGGTGCGTTGCGGAGCTCAATGGGGAGGGAGTTCCAGAGGGTGGGGGCTGTCACACTGAAAGCTCTGTCCCCAAAAGTTCGCAGTCTTGTGTGAGGGATGGAGAGCTGACCTGTGCCTGAGGATCTGAGGTTCCGGGGCTGTGTGTAAGGGTGGAGGAGGTCAGATAGGTACTGAGGAGCCAGGGCGTTGAGGGATTTATAGGTGAGGAGGACGATTTTGTAGGTGATGCGGGACTTGACCGGGAGCCAATGGAGGTGGATGAGGGTGGGGGTGATGTGCTGCCAGGGCTTGGTGCGGGTGAGGACCCTGGCAGCTGAATTTTGCACATACTGGAGCCTGTCCAGGGCTTTGCTGGGAACCCCGGACAGAACTCCATTGCAGTAGTCCAAACGGGAGATGACGAAAGCGTGGATGAGGGTTTCTGCCACCGAGTCAGAGAGTGATTGCCGGAGACGTGAGATGTTTTTTAGGTGGAAGAAGGCGGATTTGGTGATGAACCTGATGTGAGACTGGAATGATAGAGTTGGGTCCAGGATGACACCCAGGTTGCGGACTTTGACCCTCTTGCTAATATATCCGCTGCACAGAGGATTGTGGGTCAGAATAGTCAGAAGAGCATGCTGGCTTGCATACTGCAAAATAAAACCGTATGCAGTAGAACATCCTTGTATTTTTGGCATACTGCATTTGACCTACATACATACATACATACTTTTTCTTGCACACTAAATAGTATGGTAATATGGGAATTAGAACGCACAGGTCGTTCTCAAGGCGTGGGTGTTGTATTCTAATGAATGAGCCAGCAGGTGACATAGGAGGGGGAGCCAAATCTGAATGTCTTGTGGAATCACATGTTTTCTGATCTAGGCAGCCCACAAAAAAACTGACTGGGTTGTCTTATTTCACAGTTTGTGGGTACAGCTGGTCAGTCACGGCGTGAGGTGGGTGTGAATGTCGGCTTGTCACTTTTGAAAAGTTACAGAAATTGTTGGACACTTTTGTGAGTTAGCTTTAGAGGTGCTGGTAGGCAGAATTTGTTACCGTTAGACAGAGCCATGCTAGCTATTTCCAGTCTTTATGCTAAACTAAGTTAACTGCTTCTCATCCAATTCTCAGTAATTTACCAAAATGTTGTAATTTTTACGTCGAGGTGGCTAATCTTTCAGCAGTAAAGGTCAATCAGCCATTACTTTTGATTGACAGTGCCTACGTAACTGTGTTTTTGAACTACTTCTGCACCACCATGCTGTGGATTCAGTTTGCTGACAAAGCATTTTTGCCTTATCCTGTTGTTCACCTCCATAGTGCCCATTAAGTTTTGATGGTGAATCATGAAGGAGGTGCAGAATATGTAAATACCTCCAGTATCCTGCACACACACACACACACACATACACACACAGCGCAGCATCATACATCTTATTCACTCTGAGGCCGCATAGGTGCTAAATCATCAATGACAGTTCAAATTACACCAAATAGTGCACAGAGCACATGCTGTGCATCACCTGGCAAGTACTTCATATTAATTTTTAATTTGTCTACCTGAGCAAATAAACACATCATTCTTATTCCAAGGAGGTCCAGACTGACAGCTCAGAGCCAAAAAATAGCTGCAGTGATATGAATATTTTATTTCTATGCAATAAATGCAAGCAGCGAGTGCGGCGAGGAAATCTACAGGGACCCCGAACTTAATAAAACTAAGTGGGAACAATTCGGCCAAACTGTTCCCACTTAGGTGAACACCTGCAGAAGCGTTGATGTGCACCAGCAGCCGCGGTGAAAGTTGTTCGCAAGGGAGAAAAACCCTGACACAGCTTTAAGGATTAAGGAAGTGGAGCAGAATATCTGGACACATACAATTAGTAGTGCAGTGGCTCTGGCAGCGGGGCCTCTAAAACCTAATTTGTCGTATGTACTTGCCTCTGCAAAGAATGAGAGAGAGGCCAAATAGGGAGGGGGAGATTGGGCTGCTTGTGCAGGAAGGATCTGGCGGGTTGTAGCTTTTGGATGATGGCTACCAAGAGTAGTTTCTGGGGTGATGAAGAAGAAGTAACTTAAATTAAGTAATCAGCTTTTTGCGAGAGCTAGACGAATCAAGTAAGTTTGACCTCGATACAATTTTATCTTACTTTATCCAACACCTTGTTCTTTTTTTCCCTTTAATGTAAAATAGAAAAACGTCAATACCAACATCGTTTTACTATCGGCTCACAAGCCTTGTTAGAAGTGGGAACCAAACGTCAGATATCTTCCACAGAGATAAACAAAACAATCATTTTGGATGCGCCAACATTTTTAAAATGATTAATTTAAAATCATTTTTTTTTAGGAAAAGCCATACTTTTATTTGGCACCTTTCTAGAGGCTCTGTGAATTTTTTATTTATATTTTAAAATGTTTGTCTATATAAAAATGTTATCAATAAGACTTTTAAATGTACCGAGTTACTTTCAATCACTGTCTAAAACAATTTCAGCAGAAATTTGATCAACACTCTGAACTTGCACTGCAGTGGAATTAATGTAAAAAAAAAAAAAAGCACAAACAAAATAGCTCATGATAATCATGCATTTTATTGGAAATGAGACAAACAATTCACAGGTATTGCAAGGTTTAACCTAACATCATTACAAAGAAAAAAAAATTCATACAAAACATCCAAATGAAAATTCTCCAAATGCTCAAACAGAATTAAAGACAAAGTAGCAGTAGGTGCTGAGCACAAAATGCAATTATCAACCTTTATTCAAGTTGTTTTGGCTAAAATGTTTCAACAGTTCTGATCAGGTTACATTCATGTGTAAACATTGGTATGAGGCAAGACACTGGAAAACCTACAGTCATTACACCGTCCATCGTTCTATTGCATCGTCAACAATAAAACGCAGCTGCAGGACGTGGAGGTAGCCCCCGTCAATGCTGGTTCAAACGCAACATTTTGTTTGTGATCAGAAAATAACTTGACAAACTTGTTCATCTCCAGGCAGCTGGCTTTCACCCTGCTTTGCTTTTCAGTCGCGGACAGCAACGTGATAAAGGAGGGCCGTAGGAGCACGTCATGTCCCGGCCCCTCAGAGATGAATATGTACTTAATATATCAGCTTTGTAATGTGCAAAACAAATTTCACCTCCACCTCACCGTCTCCTCTACACTCTCCAACTGTAATGATTGTTTGATCCAGGGCACTTGTGACAAAATACATTTGGAAGAGGAAAACCTTTCTGGGAGCTACATTTGATTTGATAGTTTCTATTATCACACAGGGTCTATCTTTGATATACTGATTTCAAATGACATCGCCACAGGAAAAAGGCATGGATGGGACTTTTTAAATTTAACTATAATAAACATTTACACTGGTACAGACTGTACATACCCAGTTCATTCCCCAGTAAATAAGCAACGTGGCATTTTCTGTTGGAAAATCATCACTGAGGCAGGTTTGGGGATTGCAATTGCAACAGGCCAACAATATATTTATTTTTATAAATAACTCTATGGCAGGATAGAAGAACACTTTTCACACGCACCTCTGCTGAATCCTTTTTTTGACACCTTTGCACCTTTCTAGTTTAGGTCTCTGCATTGGCCTTAAGTCAGCTTGTAATAAAAACCAAACAGTAAAAAAAAGGAATTTAGAATTTGGAATCTTTAACATCTTTTACATCTGTTCTTTTTTCAACTGTTTTAAGGATAATGGATAATAAGATGATTTGCAACACAAAAACACAGATGGGTTACTGTATATTATGTCTTCATAAGCCCACCAATTAATACTGTTATGTTTTCATATTGTATATCTGACAAGAGCTGCTATTTGGTAGTGTTGGACTTTAACAAAGTCTGATCACGAGTCACCTTGTTTGACAGTTAGGGCAGTCAGGCTCTCCCACCGAACAGGCATCATTTTTCTTCCTCCTTCCTCTTTCGTCTGAAACCTTCTAACCTCACACCGTCAGGATATGTCCAACGTAAAGGACGCATTCTGCATTATGTCCTTGGTGTGTCAGTTGTAGGATCTAGGGCTCTGTCGGGACCCTGGGTCTCGCTCTGCCACCTCACCTGGATGGTCTGAAGGTCTGCATGATTCAGTGGCTCGTCCTTCAGGCCGTGAGAGTGTGCTGGAGGGAACTTCAGCTCCAGGGTGCAACACCGACACTCCCGGCTGAGTCCCAGGGCTGATCTTCTGGTCAGTCAGAGGGCTGGTCAGGCCCATATTGGACAGGGCATCCAGGGTGCCGTCTGGGTCCACCATCATGTCGATTACTGTCAGATAGTCGCAGAATAAACATCTGAAATTAGTAGGGCTGTCAAAGTCAACGTGATAATAAAGTGTTAACGCAAATTCGTTTTAACACCACTAATTTCTTTAATGCATTAACGTGACTTGCGATTTTTAGGTTGTAGCGAATTCAAGAGGAAGATACTGGTGTCATATGGAACCATGTCATACTACCTCCAAATTTATGCTAAAATTTGGTGAGGTAAAATTGGCATGGCCATTTTCAAAGGGGTCCCTTGAACTTTGACCTCAAGATGTGTGAATAAAAAATTGGTTCTGTGGGTACCCACGAGTCTCCCCTTTACAGACATGGCCACTTGCAGTTTGGGGCAAGTCATTGTCAAGTCAGCACACTGACACACTGAAAGCTGTTGTTGCCTGTTGGGCTTGAGTTTGCCATGGTATGATTTTTTAATTGATTTCCAATAATAAATATATACATACATTTGCATAAAGCAGCATATTAACCCACTCCCATGTTGATAAGAGTATTTAATACTTGAAAAATCTCCCTTTAAAATGCATTTTGAACAGATAAAAAATCTACGAATAATCTTGATTAACTATGGAAATCATGCGATTAATCGCGATCAAATATTTTAATCGATTGACAGCCCTAGAAATAAGTGCTCTTGAATTTAACACAGTATATAATACAGACACTTGTAATTTGATGTGTCATAGTTCACTAAAAAATAAAACAAAAGCATCACATCCATACCGAGCAGTTGTCTTTCCACTCTCCTCAGGTCTTGAATAATGGTTGAAATCTCCTGGTAAGAGAACATAAATAAACATTTAAATCGGTTGATGTAATTATGTGAGTGAAAGTTCATACACCAAATAAATCCACTCAATTAATCTCTTCGTTGAAATAAGTTTGGAGTCGAGCCATGTACGTTCAGTAATACTTTATGAGCCCTGTTACTGTGTGGTGGATGGACGTATCTCTTCAGGGGTTCACATGAGGCCGGGCTGGGTTGAAGGCAGGATTTATGACCCCGCACCCCGATAACTTTTTGCACCCACAACAGCTCATAAGTCTTTTTTTTTCTCCATCAAAACAACCGTATTTGGTGTGCTCTGCTCTCCAAAAAGGGAATGAGCAAGGCAATCTAAATGGTATGCTCCCTGACTGAAGTGTCTTTGATTTCATCCCCCAGACAGCCGTAATACTGTCAGCACTCACTTTGATTGCTTCAGTAAGTAATCAGATATTGTGTGGTTTGTACGAGTACAGAGAAAAGAGAAGGATTTAAAACTGTATGGCATTAATCTTACCCTTTGAAAAGCTAATGCATTACACATTCTTACAGTAGGCAATTTAATTAATTATTCTAGCCATATCAAATAACCTTTCAGTTTCTGTCTTTCTGTATTCATTTATGTTAAACTAACGCCAAAAAGCCAACACTATGCTGATTAGACTTCCCTGAAATTGATCCGTCTGATGACTCTAACAAAAATGTCTCTCAGTTAACAGGCACAATGCACTTCTTTATACTTTCAAAAATGATGGTTGTGCAGATTTTGTTCTAGAAGTTAGCAGACAATACCTTGTGTCATCATTTGGTGTTCATCCAAACACTTCAGCACATCAAATATATAGTTGTTAAAGACAGAATAATTACATGCTAACACACGCTCTCACACAGGCACACATTATTTCTTTAGCGTTATTCAGCCATGGTTAATACCACATGATGATCATTTCAGGCTTCACCTTTAAATGAACAGCGGTTTTCAGTTTGTTTTTTCATACAAAATACTTTGAGTCCGTACTGAAATCCTCACCACACATTGTGAAACAACACTAATAGAGTCTACAGCCGTGCTGCTGGCGGCTCTGTGTGGCTGTAGGCCCTGCTTGCATTTGAAAATGCAAAATGTTAACATTATCATGCTGACATGCTCACAGTGATAATGCTAACATGCTGGTGTAGCAGGTATAATGTGCACCGTGTTCACCATTTTATTTTAGTGTGTTACTGTAGCATGCTAACATTTGCTAATTAGCAGAGGTGTGGACTCGAGTCACATGACTTAGACTCAAGTAACAAATTTGATGACTTTAGACTCGACTCGCCTTTTGACTTGACAATACTTGATACCTCCCCGCAAGTCCAAAGATGAAAAAGAATGTTATTTAAAAAGTGTGCCACAAACAATTAATTTCCTAAATTAACTAACGTTAAAGGGACAGTATGTACGTTTTTAGACGTTTTTTAATCGTTTTTTATTGCCAATGTGTGAACAGGTTGTAACCTAACCTAAAAAATTAGACCTTTTGCGACTTTCTGGGTTTCCTCTATCAGCCCGTAGACTGCTTTTAATGTGAAGAATGCAAGATGTTTTTTCTGGGAAATTCCAACGGACGTGACGTCACGTGTGCTTGTGAGTGCCTTTACTCTCTTCAACTCCGCTACAGGGCTAACAGCAAATGGAGTCCGCTGACGCCAACAAACGACCAGCCACCACCACAACTCAGACTCCAACACAAACTCCACGGAAGCGCAAAAAAACCCAAAGTTTTATCTAGTGAAGCACGTTTTGCAAAACAGGAATGTGATCGGTGTCGAGGGGAAACTAGGGTCAACATCAGCCGGGCCTTTGATTCATGGAGTGACCTTCGTTTGGTAAGCTGACATTACTGCCAAGCATGTGACATATACAGTATAGTGATATTGTGGTTTTAGCTCGCTAATGTTGCTAACATTAATCAACATGATGCCTGTCAATCACGTTCAGTCTCACGTGTGTCGCCTCACTGTTTTGACTGATGCCCACTCACGTATACGTAGTGCGAGCACAAATGCAAACGTGAGCAACAGGACGCTGACCGTCGTTGACTTAATGGCCACAAGTGTCACTGTTAACAAGCAATTTCTGGTTCTTACATCTAGCCCCTGTAACTGTCTTGACTTGGGACCTGAGTGCAAAGACTTACTTGTGACTTGCAAACCAATGACTTGATCCCACCTCTGCTAATAAGCAATAAACACAAAGTACAGCTGAGGCTGATGGGAATGTAATTTTTTTTTGTAAGTACCAAAATATTGGACAAAGTGAAGTTTGGACCTGCTGGCGCTAGAAGCAAGGTTGAGGGATCACAGAAGTTATTACAATTCAACCTGAGGGGAGCATATATAGCAGCATACATGATGTCTGAAACAAATTTTATGGCAATTGAGATATTACAGTTTGGAAATAAAAGGTGGATGCTACTACCATGGATATTAATAACTAGTCAGGCCTTCAGCAGATAAAACAGACAACATGTGAGAAGCGGACGGGCTCATCACCTTATTGGAGCTCTTGAGTAGTAAGGAGTCGCGCTCTGCCTGCAGTTTGCTCTCAATCTCTTCCCATTTTCGTTCTTTATCCTTGAAGAGGATCCTGGAGGCCAAGTCGGTACAAAAATAGATGAAAGTAAAATACATGAATATGTTTAATATACTTCCTTTATAGAAGTATTAGTTGAAGTGATTTCATTCATTGTCTGTAGATTGTAAGAAGGACAAAAAAGGCCTTTGAGTTGTCATCCTGCGTGTGATAATGAGTTAGACATGTAGTAGGTTGTCAGTGTAAACCTTTGTGATGTGCCACTCAAACGGTGTTGCTTGGCCTAGTTCTGACATCAAACACTGATAGGAATCATAACCCCCCTGTACAATATGTTTCTAGTTTAACAATACTATCCTGCCTTTGTCCATTTCTTAGTTTAACATGTATTACATTCACACAACAATAACAGCACATTCCTTCATGGACCAACTTCCTGTTTAGTGATGCTCACCTGATTTTGCAGGTTGTCTTATCAACAGACTGACGTATCCTCGTTGAGAGCTGAGTGACAGATGCTAGTAGTAAACTGTCCAGCACCGCCTGATGGATGATGAAGAGGTGTCAGTGTCACCTCTATTTAACACTGGCATACAATCAATACAGATGGTGGAACTGTAGAGAGAAACTATGGAAGCTAACACAGCTTTTTCAATGCTTTTGCTAAATTTAGCCTAATTTTAGCTATGACTACAAACATGTAGGCCCAATTCCAATTCGGTCCCTACACCCTCCCACTCCGTGACGGAGTGAACTCCGTTTGTAGTCACATTCACAGCGCAGTGAAGCACCCTTCTCTAAGGTGTGGGATATAAATACAGCGGCAAGCTTCAGAACGAAATTCCCTCTCTCTGGCAAGGAAATAAATACAAATCAGAATCAGAAATACTGTATTGATCCCCGGGGGGAAATTGAGTTACATTTTGCTCCCATTCTAGAAAAGAAAAAATGTATATATAAACATAGAGAAATTATAATAAAATATAAATGAGAAATATGTATAACAAACAGTGCAAATAATAATTCTGCGAAATATGATCTATCTTTAAGTGTGTAAAAATGCAAGAATAGTATAAATTAATAAGATTGTTAGTTTAAATGTACGGTTTAAATAACTGCGATGTTAACGTCAGAGTTAACCAGATTATTGCACTAATGTTAAGTCAGTATTGCACAGTTGAAGATATAGTAAATTATGGGGGTATAGCTGCTGATAGGGATTAAAAAGTAATAAATATATGTTGTACATAAAGCCTAAGTATAACTATACAACACTTTACAATCAAGTGAACATCTCTACCGTTTTCTAGATTAGACATTTGATCCTAAATACAATGTATTTACTTTAAGTTGATTAACGTCTGTATGACAATAAAGAAGAATAAAGTAATTGTCTATTTTAGTTTGAGCAGTTTAACAGTAAATGTTTGTACCGGTAGTCGCACGGAACTGACATTGGAGCGTGTTCCATGACGAACACAAAACAACGTTGCACGTCGATAGTAAGGGCGGCTGGTTAAGTCGGCATCCATGTAGACTCACTGTTAGAGGGTTTTACAACCCACTTCCACTCCCCGCTAATTGGTTTGGGATGGCACTTAATATGGCGGACCCTACACACAAACGTAGTAGAAGTAGGTAGGGAAAGGGTGTAGGAGCTGGATTGGAATTGGGCCCTTCTTTCTCATGAGCTCAGCTGAAGGGTGACTGTAGTTGACATGCAGGGAGCTCCCTCTATTGGCACACTGTGGTACAGACTGACATGACATGATGTTGATCTACGACACAGTTGTTCAACAAATGTACAGTATGCTCCAACAGTAAACTACTGTGGAGGTGGAAAAAAAAGTTTGTATGAGCTTCTATGAGTGTTAACTTTAACACATTGTGTATATTGATTGTTTCTCCTCACTCATACTTGAAATAAAGACTTAAATGAGGAAAAACATCCAAAAATTCAAATCCTGGAACAGCCCTATGGTATGCAGATTGACATTATATTTTGAGAACAGAGCATTGTTTAATATTAAAACAGGGACTCACATCATCTCTATTCCATGTCTGCCGGCGGATGGAACGGGAGCTCTGTCCACTCGAGACTCGGGGTCGAAGCTCCACAGACCGCCCGTTGGTTCCCAGAGTGCTGCTGTGCTCTGCAGAAGGACCACTCGGGTCCAAGCCGTCATCAAATACATGCTCCTCCATCTGAGTAACAGCAAATAAATACAAATCTTAATATTTTGTAGTTATCTAATCTAGCAGATAGGTATACTAATTGTATAATGTGTTGACTACCAGAGCTCCAGGGTCAGTGGCTGCAGGGCTGACTGAGTCGATCTCTCCGGCCACATCATGAATTTCTCTGGCAAGCATGGCTAGGTCTTTGGCTAGGTCTTGGCTAATCCTGACGAACGAACACAAATACGAAATCACTATCTGATATATGTTAAACCAATTTTTCCTATTGTTTTATTTGGTTTTATTTATTTTCATATTTCATGAACAAACTCATAACCATCAAAAATATGGAAGACGGAACCTGCCAAAATAAAAAGTAAATTAATAAATACATAAATGACTCGATAAATAAATAAATATGCCATTAAAAGTAGCAAAAATAATATTTAAAATAAATGTAGTCATGTTGGATTTATTATGTACAAAAGTGCTTACAATGACCTGCAATAACCTGACTGTTGGATTTGTTGTGAATGGAGTGATTGCGAGGAAAGGGAGGCAAGTGCTGTTCTTTTTGCAAGGTCAAGAAGAGGAAGGAGTCAGAAGGAGATAACAAAGAAGAAGATATGCAGCAAAAATATCACGTGTCATAATCTCATGAATATTAATATTGTGTAAACCATGAATAGACTGGATCAGGGATAGCTCGGGGTTCAGACTTCGCGAACTGACCCATGCACTGTATGTTGTCAGGGACACGTTGATTGGATCCAGATATCTGTAAACTCTTTTATTTTACTTATGCAACATTGATTGTTCGGAATAAATTGAATCATTATGCTTTAACTCATCTGTTTGGAAATTCTCTTTGTCACACAAGATTAACTAACACGTAACTGGGCCTTGACCTCTTGGAGGTAGAAGGCCAGTTCCTTCAGTCATTAATTAATATATATAACATATGTGACATAACTTTATATTTCTGTTTTATTTTGCTTTTTTATTTATTTACCTTTGTATTAATTTCCTTATGTATTTAATCTTCTGTTTGATACATTTTTAATTTATTTATTTATTTTTGCATTTGTTTTATTTATGTATTTATTTGTGCATTTATTTGTATCTGTTTACTTCGCCTTTATTTTTTATTTGTTTTATATTTATTTTTTAATGTATGTATTTATTTATTTTTAAGAATTTATTTATAAAATTCATAAAAATAAATACATAAATAAATAAAAGTGGAAATTAAACAGAGAAGTATATAAATAAGGGGCTTAATACAAAGGAAAATAAATAAAAAAGGAAATTAAAACAGAATTTATGTCACATTTTATATACTATACTGTGTTTATTTTTTATATAAATTTTCCTACTTTTAATGGCATATTTATTTATTTATCGAGTCATTTATTTATTTTTTATTTGGCAGGTTCTGTCCTCCATACAAAAACACTGCGTGATCCAAAACAAAAACAAATAATGAAAAATAATAACAGCTATATACATCTATGCAGGAGAAGCATGTTTGAATACTGTTATCATGATTTATCTCTGTTCTCAAATCTTTCACCCACGTACCTGGCTATTTCCTCGCTGTGTGCCGTCCAGTCTCTCATGTACTCGTCCTGCTCCCTGGAGTTCTGCCTCAGGGCAGATAGGCCTGCTGGAGTAGGAGTTGCCGGGGCTGAGCCTCCTAGCTGGGCTACCCGAGTGGAAGGGAACAGCCGTGCGTGGCTCTGCTTGGACATGTGGCGGTTTGAGCCATACTCGTCCTCTGAGGTGGAGGCGTAATCCACAGGCACGCGGCGCCACCGAGTGCCAGCTAATGTCAGGGAAGAATGGAAGTTAAGTTTAGATGATGCCTCAAATGTGCTGTAAACACAACATCCAGGTAGATAACGTGTTAGTAAACAGTTGCCTGTTTACATCCATCAGACACTGAGCAACATGAATACAACGTAATGAAACAAACCGCTTTGCTATTTACTGGCTCAATGACAATTCTTCTGCCTTTTCCCTAACCAAGGGTGAGGCATTGGCATGTTTGGCCCGCTCATATGTTGTCAAGTATGAAATGACCCAAAATGAACACTTTAAGCAGACTAGTTGATTACTATAAGCAAATTACTTAAACAGCATTTGTATAGGAATGATTCTGTTCAAAGTTTTTTGATCCATATAAGCAGTTGATCACTGTATCTGGCTCTTTAGCTGCTAAATGCTGCACGATGTTCACCAGGTGGTCAGCTGTTTGGTGCTGGGCAGCTAGTGTTGCACTGGGTATTTAAGAGATTTTACACAAAATACAGTAGCGGGCCATAAAACCAAAACAAAAAGCTGAAAGATGCTAAAATGCTCTGCTGAGCTGAGGGAGATAATATTTCACATTAAACATAATCATTTGACCCACTGTTTATATAAAAATATGAATTAGTGTAGCTTTAATGAATACTTAGTTTTACAGGCTGGTGATTATAGATAATTGTATAATATTTAGGCAGTAAAAGCATCAATTGGAACATGGAAAGAACAGAATGTGTGAAAGATAATATTATTTCTATTAAAAGACATGAAATGGTTTACTATGGAAAAAAATACTTACATGCAGGTGCGGCATAGGAGGAGGTGCCTTTATTCTTGTCAGGCAGCTTAGAGGCGCTGTTAGCCCGAGCTCTGGGTCCAGACACTGAGGTCACATTGGATCCTCTCAGTCCTTGTCTGATGGCGTAATCACCTGCAGCACTCCGAGGCCCCAGACCTCTACTCCTTGTCACAGTGGCCTCTGAGTCACTCTGGGCTGACGGGGAGCCCACCCTTGGCCTCCTCGGCTGTGCCAGAGCCTCTATCCTGGACATTCCCCTTCTTGCCATCCCAGTCCTGGATGCGGAACTAGCGGTGGAGGCCTCAGAGGCTACCGACATCCGGTCAAGCTCAGCAGGTTCGGTGTCTGAGGAGTCCCCCAGCCGGGCTCGCCTCAGCAGGGACGACCTGGTGGGCCTGGGCTTGGGAACATTACTGGTTTTACTGGCCGCAGAAGAGGCTGTGACCTGGGTGACTTTAGCCCGACTAGACTTGGTGCTAGCCCCCACTGTTGTGCTCCCTGTCTGGGCCCTCGTATGCGAGCTTCTAGATTCCTGCGTGGAGGTGGGTTGGGAGTCGGAGAGGAGTGAGTTGGAGTTGACGTCATCATCAGTGAGGTCCAGGGACGTCCAGGGGCGACTGCTCTTCGGAGGACCAGATGCCCTGGTCTTAACCCTCCTGTCCTGGGTCTCTCGGCCCCCGGTGGGGCCTCTGCCGGATGAGCACACTACCGTTCTCTCCTTCTGCTGTCCTGCAAGAGTCCGCCGTTTCTGGATTACTTTTCTCGCTCCGTCAGCCTGGCTTACTGTGCTGGTTGTGTCAACGTCTGACTCTGGCGACATGGAGCCTTCAATGGACTGACTTGGTGGATCACCCTGGTCTGATACAGTCGTCTCTAAAAAGGCTGCCACGGCTTCTGAGTCTTTCTGCAGCGTGGAGCCGTCAACGCCAGTCTCCCTACTCTGAGTTCTGCAGCCTGTGAGCCCATCGATACGAGGAATGAGCTCAATGTTGGCGCTCGGTTTCTCCACGGTAAAACTCTCCTGTCTGAACAGTGGTTTCCCACTACTTTCCCTAGCCTTCTCCTCTTCCTTTTTCCTCCTCCGTGCCTCCTCCATTCTTTTCTCCCCGTTAGTCAGTGGACGAGGGGGGAGCTTGGCCAACACACCTGACTGGCCTGATCTCCCGCCAGCGCTGTCTTGTGACTTGGCTGGTGAGGAGCGACTGGGGCTACCGCCGTGACTGCCCACACCTCCAGATCCATGACCGGGCCGAGTCTTTCCCCTGGCCATCTTCCCCTGGCTCTCCTTCTCCTGTAGCTCTGTGTCCTGTTTCTCCCCCATATCTGTACGCAGGCCTGCGCCTGGGGTCCTCCTTCCTAAAGCGAGCTCCTCACCAGGCAGCTGTGGCAGAGTTCTCCTCTTACGCTCTGTGTAACCAGACGAGGCAAAGGAGGCTGAGTGGCTAGACTCACTTATTTCAGCTGAAAGGAGAGAAAGACATTTCATCAGTAAAGTGGGTCCTCAGATAAATGTGTATTACATATAAATGGTGGGTGGTACGTCAGGCAGTCTGTAGTTTTTATAGTGCTGAACAATGTGTGTAAGGATCCTGTACTGCTTAAAGCCAAAATATGTAACTTCAGCTTCAAATGAGCTGACCAACCAAAATGCTTGTGTTTTCCGTTCAGAATTTATTTGGGCTGTCAATCGATTAAAATATATAATCGCGATTCATTGCATGATTGTCTCAATTTTATCGAAAAATCGCACATTTTCATCTGTACAAAATGTACCTTAAAGGAAGATTTGTCAAGTATTTACACTCTTATACATGGGAGTGGGCAAATATGCTTGCTTTATGCAAATGTATGTATATATTTTGTATTGAAAGATGTAGAAGAAGGTCCGCACAATGTAGCTCCCTTTAAGTGCAATTTATTGGCACATCTTAGTGAAGCTCTTCTCCAGACTTCTTCAGTCTGAAGAACACTTTACATTGTTTGTCGTGTATTTATTATTGGAAATCAAATAACAACACAAACCAATAAAAAATATTGTCCAGAAACCCTCACAGGTACTGCATTTAGCATAGCAAATATGCTCAAATCATAACATGGCAAACTCAAGCCCATTTTCATTTGCATATCTTGAGGTCAGAGTTCAAGGGACCCGTTTGAAAATGGCCATGCCAGTTTTATTAGTGTACGTTTGGAGCGTTATTTAACCTCCTTCGCAACAAGCTAGTATGACATGCTTGGTACCAGTGGATCCCTTAGGTTTTTTAGTCCAGCCCGCTACAATCTCCAAAAGATCGAATAGCGACCGGGCATTAATGCGTTAAAGAAATAAGTGGCATTAAAACAATTACAGCCCTAATACCAGCCCTAGATTTTACATAAGTACCTCTTTCCTCTGTGAGCATGACATGACTCTCCCCTCCTGATCCCTCAGGGTCTGTCCTAATGTGACTGGCAGCCAGAGTGGCCCACTGCGAGACCCATCGAGGACCACCCACCATCAGTTCCTCAGTTATGACCTGGACAAAGACGGCATGAAAGATACAAGAGAAGAATGATAGTAAATGATAAGGTCTAGACACCTGACAACTCTTTGGCTTGAATTTAAAAGCTTTCCGTTTTTGCACCTCTGTCTCCATGCGTCCAGGCTTTCCTCGGTCTCCGGTACCAGACCTCTGTGCGGTGAGCCTCTCTCTCTGGTCGGCGCCCCCCAACCTGGACACACACACACCCTCCTGCTCATCCACACCAAACACCTGCAACAAACACACACACATGCAAAAGTGAGCAAGCATACACTTATGACAATGATTGTTTTATTATATAATCAGAAGCTGACTTCTTCTTCCCCACCTTGTCGATCATTTTCCTAGCCTCTTCCTCCTCGTGATCTCCATTCTCCAGCTCAATGGTATAGGTCCCCCTGTCACTATAATCATCCCCGTGGTGATAGCACTCTTCACGGCCACTCTGCTCCTGATGTGGTGCCGAGCCACGTCGCCTCTCCACGAATCCACTTGCCAATTTGGAAGTCGAGGACTTGCGACGGCGAGCGGGACTGTCCTCCTCTGCAAAGAGCCCCTCTGGTACGTTAGCGCGAACCTCTCTGATCTTCATCCCTGCACCGCCCCACAGCCCCCAGGAGCGTTCCTCCATTGCTGCAGCCCTGCGCTGCTCTCCAAGTGCGTTCTCTGAGTCACTCTGAGTACCGTCCTCATGTTTACTGCCTGACATGGGAGGGGTAAAGACGAAGGGGTAATGGGTCAGAATGTATAGACAGAGGCAAAGGAGTCTTAAAGAGAGACTTTTAAAGAGAGGCTAAATTAAACTGAATCAACAAGCAAGAAATACACACATCTTATGTTAAATACAGACACAGGTGCTGCCCAAATGGCTGCACATACACACCTTTAAGACTCTTCAGTTGTACAGGCACATCACTCTTCACGCTTTCCCCGTCCTCCTCTGCAACCGTGTCTTTCAGAGCCAACGGCAGCTCGTTCTGTGCCAGCCAGTCAGCAACTTTGACCTCGGCAGCCACCATGGCCGTCTGAAGTGGACTCAGCTCCTCCCCGGCAGCCCTTTTAGGACGTGGCCTGGTCTCCGGGCCCACCTTTGCCACTCGATCTTTGACGGTCGCTTTACCTGGCGCCGCCCCGGGGTCAAACTCAATGGTGAAGGAGGCGTGGCCTTGGATGGGCTCCGCGGCAGAAGACGCACCGGCCTCTTGTTCTCGTGAGGGGGCTTCATCGCTCACTTTGCCTGCAGAGGAAGTGTCTTTGGTTGGGATCTCAAAGTATCTAGGCTCCTGATTGGAAGTTGTTTGCGGGGTAGACTTTGGGACCTCTGCACTCTTCTTGGTGTCTGTCAGAATTAAAGCAAACATATGTATTTAGCACCTAAAAGTCTACTAAATGTAAGGGAAGTAGCAACATATTCATCAAGACTGAACATATTTAAACTTGACTAACATAATCCACATTAATTACTGCCTCAACTATATCATAAGATCACATAAAGTAGTTATTTTGCAGTATTGTAAATACCTGTTTCAGCTTTCTCTCGCTTACGATCTGAGCTCTTCTCCTCAGGCCTCCCGGGATGCTTGCCGTCAGGGTCTCCATCTCCCCACCATGCAGGCTGGCCATAGAGGGGCGTGATTCTGTGCAATGCTGCTGCGTCCCCTGGCAAAAATATCCCATCAGTTAGACTTACATGGGAATGGCACGGCTGCATTTACCACAACTAAAACATTAGAAGCAGCCCCCATTTAGCATTTATAAGGACGATATAAAAAATTAATAATGGTTTAGAATTAGGGCTGTCAAAGTTAACGCGATAATAACGCATTAACGCAAATTCCTTTTAACACCACTAATTTCTTTAATGCATTAATGAAACTTTAAAGCTAGAGTGAAGATATTTGCATTAAATGAAACTAGAAAACCTAAGGAATCCATTGGTACCAACCGTGTCATACTAGATTGTCGTGAAGGAGGCTGAATAACGCTCCAAACTTACGCTTAATTTTGGGGAGGAAAAACTGGCATGGTCATTTTCAAAACAGTCCCTTGACCTCAGACCTCAAGATATGTGAATGTAAATGGGTTCTATGGGTACCCACGAGTCTCCCCTTTACAGACATGGCCACTTTATGATAATCACATGCAGTTTGGGGCAAGTCATAGTCAAGTCAGCACACTGACACACTGACAGCTGTTGTTGCCTATTGGGCTGCAGTTTGCCATGTTATGATTTGAGCATATTGTTTATGCTAAATGCAGTACCTGTGAGGGTTTCTGGATAATATATTTCATTGTTTGTGTTGTTAATTGATTTCCAATAATAAATATATACTTACACTTGCATGAAGCAGCATATTTGTCCACTCCCATATTGATAAGAGTATTAAATACTTGACAAATCTCCCTTTAAGGTGCATTTAGAACAGATAAAAAATGTGCAATAAATTTACAATTAATTCTGACTAAATATTTTAATCGATTGACAGCCTTTAATTATAATACACTATAATGTAGTTGTAAGCACATCTTTTTTAGTGTTTGTCGATGTGTTTACATAATTTTAGTGTTAGAATTTGTGAAACATGCCAATCACAGTTTCCCAGAAGCCAAGATGAGCTCTTAAAATTGCTTTTGTTGTCTGACCAACAGACCAAAACTCAAACATATTCAGTTTACAAAGATATTAAACAGGGAAAAGAACCAAATCCTTAATTTGAGATGCAAGAAGCAGCAAAAGTTTGGCCTTTTTGATGGATAAATTACTCAAAATCATTGTCAAATGAATTAATAGGCTAACCTTTTCAGCACTAAACTACCAACCATAACTAACCATCAGTACGTTATCCTATGACTCCTGTACATTTGTGAAAGTGGCATCTGAAGACAGAGATCTGATATGTAATTTGTGATCTGTGCAATGCAACCTCAGACATTCTCACCTGTCGTCTTATCCTCCCCCCTGCTGGTCTCGGGGGGCTTGGCGGCGGCGGCAGCGGCTGCCTCACACGCTGGTGCTGGTGCCTCTGGGAGTTTCGCCGCAGATTCCCCCTCTGGAGGTCTCTTCTGGTTCAGTTGCAGCTGGCTGCTGAACTTCTCATGCTGGTGGACGAGACAGGCAAGGAGAGTTTAGAGAGATGGAGGTAAAACACGAAAATGCTGCTAAATCTATAGAAAGGCAGTTTTGTTTATTGGATATTTTTGAAACCATTCAAGTCTCACTCATTTATAGCGCAAAACAATATACATTTTTGTTCTTTTTATATCTCAGTCAAAGCATATAATTGAGGAATCATTCTGAATATCACTGCAGAACTTTCATCTTCCTCATTAAGATGAAATCCTATCAGCTACCTGGGCAGTTTGCTGCGATGAAACAACAGATTCATCAATCTTGTGAAGTTGTATTTTGCCCAGTTCAGCAGAACTCTTTGCTCTCTTTGACTAAAATCCACCACTCTCAGGGTTTTCTTTTGAAGAAACACAAGAGCTTCCTGGCTATACTGTTTTAAGCAGACATATATTTACTCTCTTTGTAAACACAAGACCATGCACAAGGTGCTGTCTAACCTTGAGAGCCTCCTCCGGAATATGCAGCTCTCCTCGGACCACAGTGAACAGGTTGGTATGTGAGGCAGGTTAAGGTCGAAGACGATGAGCTCTTTGCAGGGGTGAGAAACACGCACTGATAGCCTTATCTATTATGCAGCAGGCAGAGTGCAATGAGCATTCACAGCTATTCAAGAACAGATAAAGTTACAGTGTTATCTGTGTACACTGACCTTGTGCTGCATATCACTGGGTTTGACAGCTGCACCAGACCAAATTCAAAAGGATATCGTATCCAAACCTCAACTTGTCCTCAATTTTCAGCGTGACGTATATTTGCTCCTGTATTCTGACATCGTTGACAAATGTCTGCAAAACAAAAACAGAGAGCGATTAAGAACAACAGGGTTAAGACTAGGGCTCGGTACTGAATCTCATCAGTGTTCGTGTAATGACTGAATTGTGTACGCAACACCTAGTACTAAGAAGAACCGATGTTTGGTCAGAATCCTTGTCCACTTTACCTATTTTTTAATCATAATTTTTGTATTTTTTCACTGTATTTTGGCACAAGTCTTGTCTGTTTGTGTTATGACAGCATTACCTATGGACCTATGGTTCGTTTGGATTCACCAAAGTCCCACAATAGAACAAACAAACTAACCGATCGAGGCAGCGGCAGAACAGCAAGCCCCATGTTCTGCGAGGTAAAAGTACTGTTTTTTCCAATGGAGTCTGGTGGCTCTGGTGAGAGCATAGATGGATACAATGGCTTCAGTTTCCCATCGGAAAGGGCTGTCTGACGACAAGGTAAGGCAGTGAAAATACTCTAAATATAGCGTACACTTAAACTGATATTGATTTTTTTAGGTGAGCCTTACTTTTAGGTGGCTAAAATATGTTTTGCTGCCGGACCCGACCACAGCAGTACATCGTTTTGCTTCCTTGTGGTAACTCCTGTCTGCTTCTCCAAGCTGGGGGCGTGCCGAACGTCATCTACTGTAGGTAATACACTGACTATGGATAAGTACCTCATAGAACCACACTTCAAAACAGCCAAACAATCCCTTTAATGCTCATCCAAGTGTAATTGATCGAAACTCATATTGGCAACAGTACTGAAAATGATAAAAAAAAAAAAAACTATAGCTTTACACTTGCGAAATGCTTGACAGCTGAAGAAATAAAACAAATATTTTTTTAACAGATTGATGATAGCAGAGCTTTTGTTGATGACAACACTAACAGCATCTTCTATAGTTTAGAGATGCTGAATCATGAAGTTCAGCAAATCATTTAAAGATTCCCCCAGACATGTTTTGTTTGTAATAATCCTTTGCTTGGAATATGTCACTTACTTCACGTAAATGTCCATTCTCAGTGTATGTGTGCACTACAGGCTTCGAGCTTCCACATCACACTTGCGTAAATTGCATATTGAACCATGATTGGCTCCAAATCATGATGTAACAAAATAATGCAGGTGTTAAAGTGAGATTTAAAGTGAGCAAAGAGAAACTTTCCCCCTTCAGCAGATGAATATGAAAACAGTCTTCTAGTGTCAGTGTACAATATACACATTGAAGTATAAATTAGAGGTTGACTGATGGTGGATTTTTAAAGGCCGATATAATAAAGATAGCTTGGAGCAGGAAAAAGTCAATAGCCGATTAATTGGCCGGTATCTTCTTTACCTCTGCAGCAGCCTAGTCGGCTACTTTTGCATACACCGTTTTTCATAAATCATTTTTTTGTCAATCTGAATTTAATAATTCGTAATAGAATATCCTGAACCAATAATTTAGTGGATTACATCATTGGAAAATGTTCTATTTGCAATGGGCGATGTGCTGTTCTGTGGCTTACAGTATGCCTGGCCAGGATTGCTTCTGTGCGTAAGATCCATAAGTGTGCAATTTAATTTCATGAATGGATGGTTATGTGGCTGGATTATTTGGAAAAGAGAATGCCAGATTGATTCAGTAAGCAAGTTAAAGTAACAGTGAATGATTTCTTTTCCTCCCTGACTGCCTGTCTTGTATCGGGGACAAAGAGCTCACAGTGTTGCGTTATATATTCAAGAGATAACGTTTTTCTCCCCCTTTTCCTTGACTTTGTGTATGAAGCCTCCATGCAAAACGGTGATGTACGTCCCATCGTGACTGGTGGTGGCTGTGCAGCCATCGGCCACTATCGGAGCCCAGTTCTGCCAATAATGATAGTTTGTAAAACGTCCTATCGGTGCCAAACCGATTAATCGTTCTACCTCTAGTATAAATACATAAAGATTCTGGTTATAACAGTCTGTCTCTTACTATATCAGAGATTGATTCTTTTCTAAGTAGTAGATAAAGCAGCTTAGACACAAAATAGTAGATATATAAAAAACTCACCCCGTTTAAGCTGCCCAGGTCCTTTACTTTATGTTCGTCTGTATTCAGCTCATAGTTGATTACAGCGTGCTGTTTGTCCACACTGCGGGACTAAATCACACAAAATCCAGTCAATCACTGTAATCCACGCTAATCTCAGCGCTTCAGATAACAATCCAGCCTAGATGGAGTAGTGACAGCTCAGAGGAGTACTGTACCTGCAGCATGAGCTCACAGTCGTCCCTCCCCACGAAGATCATCTCCCTGGGGAGACGGTGACGCGTCCCCCCGCCGCTCACCAGGAACCAGGAAGTCAGACTCATCTCTGCCTCGCTAGCTCACCTTTGACCCTTAACGCATCCTGCTGAAAACAGGAACAGTGTTAGTAGTTATCTATCCATCTGTGAGCCTATTCACGAGTCATGCTTTCTTTGATCTAATAAAAAGACATGTTCTTACAGCGCTAATAGGCGGGAAAAGGGCACGCTGCGTTATACAATTACAGAAAAATAACATCTGTGCGTGTGTGTGTATGTGTGGGTCATATGCACAGCAGCTATTTCAGGTTTCACCCGAGGGACTCTGGCATGGTTATCTCTGGCTGTAGTGCAGCAAACAACATGAAACTATAAAAAGCAATTAATAGTTTACAGATTCCAGGCATCCTACTAAACTCCATCCATCCATTATCTGTAACCGCTTATCCAATTCGGGGTCACGGAGGGGGCGGGGGGCTGGAACCGATCCCAGCTGACATTGGGCAAAGGCGGGGTACAACCTGGACAGGTCACCAGACTATGGCAGGGCTGACACATAGAGACAGACACCCATTCACACTCACAATTTATGAGTCAACAATGAACCTAACCTGCACGTCTTTGGACTGTGGGAGGAAACCTGAGCACCTGGAGTAAACCCACGCTAACACAGGGAGAGAACACGCAAGCCGGGTTAGAACCTGCGACCTCTCTTGCTGTGAGGCGGCAATGGCAACCACTGCACCACCGTGCAGCCCTCCTCTACAAATTAAAATACTCACCAGACTAAGAGTTCGATATTGTACAAAGAGAAGGAGGAAGTGAGGATGACGTGGGGTAAATTTACGAGAAAAGATTGGACAAATGATACATGCACATTAGTATGGCTAATTTAATTGGATGCTGTGCAGACAGTCAGACACACACAAGCCAGAGAGAGGCAGGAAGTGATGGGAAATAGAGAAGATGATGTTTTCCACATCTCTGCTGCTGCTGCTGCTCCCCATGGTGCTCTCATATGATTCCCATGCACATGAACCAGCAGCACAACAACAGCTCTTTTCACTGAGACAAACAGCCGGTCCTCCCTGTGTCTGTCTGTCTGTCTGTCTACAGCTGAGCATCATCATCAGCATTACATACACACACACAGGCCTGTGCTGACTCACGCTCAGAGGAAGCCATATAGGTGAATTAGTGGGATTTAATTACGCACGCTTTGTCATATCTGGGGCTCCTTTTTATGCATCAACTGGATCCCAATGAGACCTGACAGCCCACCTCCTCCTCTCTCTCTCTCTCTCTCTCTCTCTCTCTCTCTCTCTCTCAGGGTTAACCCTTTCAGTGGCCTGGCTTCTAGTGGCCCACATTAGACGCTTGACCACACACTGCTCCATCCACTCTCTTTAAGTCATAATAAATCTCCTCTCTAAATGACAACACGTCAAGTGTGCTTTGCAAAGCAGGCGGC
This sequence comes from Sebastes umbrosus, assembly GCF_015220745.1. Taxonomy (NCBI): domain Eukaryota; kingdom Metazoa; phylum Chordata; class Actinopteri; order Perciformes; family Sebastidae; genus Sebastes; species Sebastes umbrosus. Next base: position 28,757,945 of record NC_051271.1, on the reverse strand, counting down.
CAATGACAAGAGCCTGCAAATTAGCCCGGTTAGGCCTGGTCTCAGTCCAGCGTTTATCACGGAGAGGAGCATATATCCTGTTATAAAACGATCCAATGCCAATACAAAGACGCACATTATGGTGTTATAATAAACGTATAGCTCCAGTGTGTCTGCCGTGAATAGCTCATTATACCGACTTCATCATCTGAAGCGTGTCATCGATCCTCCTCAACGTCCAGGATAATATACCTCTCCGTATCCACGCGCTCTTTACGCCCAAATAGAAGCTCATTTAGACAGATTTACGAGAACAGTTATCACGTGTTATTGTAAATCAGGTTATGCTGTTTGCTGTTTGCTGTATGTGCAGAAAAGGCTCACTCTCCCCTCGTTATGGACGACGTGAGGGTTTTTTTTTTTTTTTTTTTTTGTCGCACAAACACAGCGATGCTCATTTCGCCGTCGTCTCCATCCTCGGAGAGACAGAGAGACAGACAGCAGGATTATTTACAGGCCTGCTATAATAACAAACAGATGACAGACAGAGATGTCACTCACCAGGTGCTCTACGGACAATCAGCATCACGATAGTAGGAGGCTTATTATGAACAGCTCTGCTGCTGCTGCTCCGGAGAAGCCGCTGCCCAGCCCTGCTGCTGCTTCACCAGCACCAGCACCATCACTGCGCGTCTTGGCCTCACGGTGGCGCTGTGGGCTCAGATAGGAAGAAGAGAACAGGAGGTTATGTAATACTGACAGCACACCGTGAGTGGCCAATATTACAGGAATAATGGTGGATTTTGGACAAGCAATATACAGTATAAGCGTACACTGTTGAGAATTTCCCAGTCAAATAACAGTAAAGAACTGGCAGCAGGGTTGCCTTTATGTTACTGTCAAATTAACATTATTATACTGTCGCTGAAATTTACAGCTTTTTACTGTTAATGAAAAATACAGTTTGAACTGTTTTTCTTTATTAATTTCACAGTATTTTACAGTTAATTTTACAGGTATTTTTTCACCTTTCTTTTACATTATCTTACTGATTTGTTTAATGCACTATTTATTTTTTACATACATTTTAATAAACATTGTTTTTTGCCTAGATGAATAGACTTAGCAGGTTACAGACATAGGAATAGTCACACTAAATACAATTAAAGGCACTTTTTAGGAAAAAGACTATAATAGACTTGTTGACACTTTTCCCAATATGTCTGTCCATATCTGGCAAACCAGAACAACATGTGAGTGAAGAACAGAGCTAATTCACTGATTTTACAATCATGTACAATGTACAGGCCTCACATGAGCAGATCAGGTCCCAGAATTAAAAAAATACTGCATGAAACTGTTACTGATGATGCTTTAGACAGATGATCAGCAGTAACGTGCTGTTTTTTGAGAATGCATTATAGTTCAGTTAAAAAACGGCCTATGAGCGTAATTTAACAGGTTTTCTTTTGTATTAACAGTAAAGCACTGTTTTTAGCAATAACAGGTTAATACTGTTGAAATCCTGCTGTAAATTAACACCAATTGTTTACAGTGTACATATAGCCTAATACATTGTACGTAGTAATGTGCAGAAATTGTCAGGAAATAACAGTAAAGTAAGATGAGCAAAATCAATATAATGACAAGTTGTAGTATTAGAATAACCTGGAATTACTATTGGGTAATTATAGAGTAAAATCAAAACAAAAACTCTTTATGAATTTATGACAGCTGCTAAATCAGGCCATGTGGCAGACGGATGATTTGGATACAAATATAATCAAATAATCAAAAATGGGTGTAACGTGATCCACATGTATGCAGAAAACATTCAAGTATAGTAATTCTGCATGAGTCAAGCTTTACCTATATAACACTTTTTGTAATAACGTTACACATCTGGCAAAGTGTGCTGGCAAAAAGCAGAGATATCATACATGCTGTTATTACTAATATCTTGGGTGGGGGGGGGGGGGGGGGGGGGGCTCTGTGCTCTTGTGCTGCCTGTTCTGGGAGGCCGGTGACGTCACACACACACACACACACACACACACACACACACACACACATATATATATATATATATATACCAGCTTTAGATATCCTATGGAGAGAGAGTCTGGTTAGACACAGTACTGGTCTAACCAGTACTGTGTCTAGATATTTCATCATCTGATTACGGTCATTTAATAACCCTGATTCTGGGTCAGAACTATTCATGATATCATTAAATAATGTAGATGCTGACGTTGAATAAACTATCGCATTTAGTCCACTGATTGGTTGATCGGAGATCATCGTCTGTGATGTCATGACTGACGTAATGTCAACACAGACGTCATGACTGACGTCAAAATCCTCGCTCGAAAAGTTTACTTATAGAACCCGCGCTGCGATCAGGTTCAAATTTATCCGGAGCAGATCCGGCCGGAACCTCTGCTGTAGGCTGACTGGAAGGTCGCCATTTACCACGAAGGGAAAGCATTAATGCATTAAGCATTAATGCTTTTCATTTGTCTTAGTGTTTTTTTTTAGGTAGCATATTTTACTTTATTTCGATTTTTTTTAATCAACATTAACATAGTCGTATTCACAGTTCCCTTGATGAAGTCAATGATCTCCTTCATTCAGACTAAACTAACATTCCTGTGACATCATCAGTGGTTTCATCTGTGAGATCATAAATGATCATGTCACATAAACTGTGACATCATCAGTGACATCACAGTTTGTGGTTGTGTCCAAAATTCCATACTAACATGCTATTTAGTACACTAAAACAGTATGTGAGATATTTTAGTAGGTCCGAAACCTAAGTATAAAACCTATAGTACGCAAATTGCATACTATTTCCAGTAAAATATTACAGTATGCAACGCTGAACATTACGTTGGCAGAAATATCCCACAATGCAATGCGGTAGTGAAGACAACGTTGATAATACATGTCGACAGACAGTTCTGTAACATCAATAACACTTCAATTTAACTGTAAATATAAGATTTCACTTTGCTCGGTTTAATAAATATTTGAAATTAATTCAGACTCTATATCTCACAAACCGTCGATTTTAACACATGAGGTTGGCACAGGTTACCATGGTTATGCGTCTGCAACCGGCAAGGGGGAAGTAATGACGTTAATTACTTCTCAGTGTGTCCGAAAAGACACATACAACTGTTTATTCGCACAAAAGTATGTTGAACTTACTATTGTGCTATCGTACACCTATTGTGTATTTTTAAAAAAAAATTTACATCAACATAGTAGTAGTCATAGTTCCTCTGATGAAGTCAATGATTTCTGTCATTCAGATTAAACTAAAATTCCTGTGACATCGTCACTGAGATCATGGAATGTTACCTCTGTGACATCATAAATGATAATGTTACATAAACTGCAACATTATCATTGACATCATAGAATGTTGCCTCTGTGACATCATAAATGATAATGTTACATAAACTGCAACATTATCATTGACATCATAGAATGTTGCCTCTGTGACATCATAAATGATGATGTTACATAAACTGCAACATTATCATTGACATCATAGAATGTTGCCTCTGTGACATCATAAATGATAATGTTACATAAACTGCAACATTATCATTGACATCATAGAATGTTGCCTCTGTGACATCATAAATGATAATGTTACATAAACTGCAACATTATCATTGACATCATAGAATGTTGCCTCTGTGAGATCATAAATGATGATGTCATAGGAATGTCTACTCAGCTCTATATGTCAGCATTCTATCATGCTCTTTATGATGCTATTGTATTCTACTCTATATCAAAGCATTTGATCAGTAATTGTGATATTCTGTGCCGCTATATATGACAGCATTCTTTTCCGTTCTAATGTCATTACAACTAATCAAAATGCAATTGTGGATATCTCTAATGTTAATTCCAGATAGTCAAGCTTAGCTATTAAATGTTAAAACAGCTTGCCATAGAATTGTCCAACGCAGACGCTAGGCTATGCCAATAAACATGTAGCCCAATCATCAAAATGACAGTGCCCTTCATTTTTTTAAAGGTCCCATATGTTTACATGCTGTAATGTTAAAAAAAAACGTTATTTTCCTCATGCTGTCTGCCTGACATATACCTGTATTCACCCTCTGTCTGACACGCTCCGTTTTAGTGCATTTCAATGGAACTGCAACATAATTGCGTTGCTAGGCAACAGTTTAGGTCCATGTTTACTTTCTGTCAGCTGATGTCATTCACATACACTGCTACTGGAAATAAACTGGGACACATTTACATTTAAATGTTCCATATATCGTAGATTTGTGACATCACACATGCATAGTACTCCTGACTGCTTGTTTAAACCTGCTTAATAATAAAAGATACCTGAACATCTCACTTTTTATAATATGGGACCTTTAAGGCTTAGAACAGTTTGATAAATTTGACCGTATTTAGGTTTTTCAAATTAACATCAACATAGTAGTAGTCATAGTTCATTCAATGAAGTCAATGATTTCTCACAGAGATTGACAGAGTAGTAGTAGACACATGGGACACTACAATTGCCAGAAAGTCTTGACAATCAGATTAAACTAACTCTCCTGTGACATCATCAGTGACATGATGGAATGTTGCCATTGGGATGTCATAAATGATGTCACATAAACTGTGACATCATAAGTGACATCAGGGAACGTCGTCGAAAGTTTACTTATAGAACCCCCGTTACGCCCATCAATCACAGATCAAGAAACAAGTGTTTTGTTGATACTGCCACGCGTAGGACGACAGGCCACTCGCAGACGGGGACCGAAGGCCGAAGACTCGCAGGTCCTCCACTGTCAGCAGACGGAAGGTTGCCCGACGCAGACGCAAGGCAACGTCATTAACCACGAAGGGAAAGCATTAATGCATTAAGCATTAATGCTTTTCATTTGTCTTAGTGTTTTTTTTTTAGGTAGCATATTTGACTTTATTTCGATTTTTTTTAATCAACATTAACATAGTCGTATTCACAGTTCCCTTGATGAAGTCAATGATCTCCTTCATTCAGACTAAACTAACATTCCTGTGACATCATCAGTGGTTTCATCTGTGAGATCATAAATGATCATGTCACATAAACTGTGACATCATCAGTGACATCACAGTTTGTGGTTGTGTCCAAAATTCCATACTAACATGCTATTTAGTACACTAAAACAGTATGTGAGATATTTTAGTAGGTCCGAAACCTAAGTATAAAACCTATAGTACGCAAATTGCATACTATTTCCAGTAAAATATTACAGTATGCAACGCTGAACATTACGTTGGCAGAAATATCCCACAATGCAATGCGGTAGTGAAGACAACGTTGATAATACATGTCGACAGACAGTTCTGTAACATCAATAACACTTCAATTTAACTGTAAATATAAGATTTCACTTTGCTCGGTTTAATAAATATTTGAAATTAATTCAGACTCTATATCTCACAAACCGTCGATTTTAACACATGAGGTTGGCACAGGTTACCATGGTTATGCGTCTCCAACCGGCAAGGGGGAAGTAATGACGTTAATTACTTCTCAGTGTGTCCGAAAAGACACATACAACTGTTTAATCGCACAAAAGTATGTTGAACTTACTATTGTACTATCGTACACCTATTGTGTATTTTTAAAAAAAATGTACATCAACATAGTAGTAGTCATAGTTCCTCTGATGAAGTCAATGATTTCTGTCATTCAGATTAAACTAACATTCCTGTGACATCGTCATTGAGATCATGGAATATTGCCTCTGTGACATCATAAATGATAATGTTACATAAACTGCAACATTATCATTGACATCATAGAATGTTGCCTCTGTGACATCATAAATGATAATGTTACATAAACTGCAACATTATCATTGACATCATAGAATGTTGCCTCTGTGACATCATAAATGATAATGTTACATAAACTGCAACATTATCATTGACATCATAGAATGTTGCCTCTGTGACATCATAAATGATAATGTTACATAAACTGCAACATTATCATTGACATCATAGAATGTTGCCTCTGTGACATCATAAATGATGATGTCATAGGAATGTCTATTCAGCTCTATATGTCAGCATTCTATCACGCTCTTTATGATGCTATTGTATTCTACTCTATATCAAAGCATTTGATCAGTAATTGTGATATTCTGTGCCGCTATATATGACAGCATTCTTTTCCGTTCTAATGTCATTACAACTAATCAAAATGCAATTGTGGATATCTCTAATGTTAATTCCAGATAGTCAAGCTTAGCTATTAAATGTTAAAACAGCTTGCCATAGAATTGTCCAACGCAGACGCTAGGCTATGCCAATAAACATGTAGCCCAATCATCAAAATGACAGTGCCCTTCATTTTTTTAAAGGTCCCATATGTTTACATGCTGTAATGTTAAAAAAAAACGTTATTTTCCTCATGCTGTCTGCCTGACATATACCTGTATTCACCTTCTGTCTGAAACGCTCCGTTTTAGTGCATTTCAATGGAACTGCAACATAATTGCGTTGCTAGGCAACAGTTTAGGTCCATGTTTACTTTCTGTCAGCTGATGTCATTCACATACACTGCAACTGGAAATAAACTGGAACACATTTACATTTAAATGTTCCATATATCGTAGATTTGTGACATCACACATGCATAGTACTCCCGACTGCTTGTTTAAACCTGCTTAATAATAAAAGATACCTGAACATCTCACTTTTTATAATATGGGACCTTTAAGGCTTAGAACAGTTTGATAAATTTGACCGTATTTAGGTTTTTCAAATTAACATCAACATAGTAGTAGTCATAGTTCATTCAATGAAGTCAATGATTTCTCACAGAGATTGACAGAGTAGTAGTAGACACATGGGACACTACAATTGCCAGAAAGTCTTGACAATCAGATTAAACTAACTCTCCTGTGACATCATCAGTGACATGATGGAATGTTGCCATTGTGATGTCATAAATGATGTCACATAAACTGTGACATCATAAGTGACATCAGGGAACGTCGTCGAAAGTTTACTTATAGAACCCCTGTTACGCCCATCAATCACAGATCAAAAAACAAGTGTTTTGTTGATACTGCCACGCGTAGGATGACAGGCCACTCGCAGACGGGGACCGAAGGCCGAAGACTCGCAGGTCCTCCACTGTCAGCAGACGGAAGGTTGCCCGACGCAGACGCAAGGCAACGTCATTAACCACGAAGGGAAAGCATTAATGCGTTAAGCATTAATGCTTTTCATTTGTCTTAGTGTTTTTTTTTTAGGTAGCATATTTTACTTTATTTCGATTTTTTTTAATCAACATTAACATAGTCGTATTCACAGTTCCCTTGATGAAGTCAATGATCTCCTTCATTCAGACTAAACTAACATTCCTGTGACATCATCAGTGGTTTCATCTGTGAGATCATAAATGATCATGTCACATAAACTGTGACATCATCAGTGACATCACAGTTTGTGGTTGTGTCCAAAATTCCATACTAACATGCTATTTAGTACACTAAAACAGTATGTGAGATATTTTAGTAGGTCCGAAACCTAAGTATAAAACCTATAGTACGCAAATTGCATACTATTTCCAGTAAAATATTACAGTATGCAACGCTGAACATTACGTTGGCAGAAATATCCCACAATGCAATGCGGTAGTGAAGACAACGTTGATAATACATGTCGACAGACAGTTCTGTAACATCAATAACACTTCAATTTAACTGTAAATATAAGATTTCACTTTGCTCGGTTTAATAAATATTTGAAATTAATTCAGACTCTATATCTCACAAACCGTCGATTTTAACACATGAGGTTGGCACAGGTTACCATGGTTATGCGTCTCCAACCGGCAAGGGGGAAGTAATGACGTTAATTACTTCTCAGTGTGTCCGAAAAGACACATACAACTGTTTATTCGCACAAAAGTATATTGAACTTACTATTGTACTATCGTACACCTATTGTGTATTTTTTTTTTAAAATTTACATCAACATAGTAGTAGTCATAGTTCCTCTGATGAAGTCAATGATTTCTGTCATTCAGATTAAACTAACATTCCTGTGACATCGTCACTGAGATCATGGAATGTTACCTCTGTGACATCATAAATGATAATGTTACATAAACTGCAACATTATCATTGACATCATAGAATGTTGCCTCTGTGACATCATAAATGATGATGTTACATAAACTGCAACATTATCATTGACATCATAGAATGTTGCCTCTGTGACATCATAAATGATAATGTTACATAAACTGCAACATTATCATTGACATCATAGAATGTTGCCTCTGTGACATCATAAATGATAATGTTACATAAACTGCAACATTATCATTGACATCATAGAATGTTGCCTCTGTGACATCATAAATGATAATGTTACATAAACTGCAACATTATCATTGACATCATAGAATGTTGCCTCTGTGAGATCATAAATGATGATGTCATAGGAATGTCTACTCAGCTCTATATGTCAGCATTCTATCATGCTCTTTATGATGCTATTGTATTCTACTCTATATCAAAGCATTTGATCAGTAATTGTGATATTCTGTGCCGCTATATATGACAGCATTCTTTTCCGTTCTAATGTCATTACAACTAATCAAAATGCAATTGTGGATATCTCTAATGTTAATTCCAGATAGTCAAGCTTAGCTATTAAATGTTAAAACAGCTTGCCATAGAATTGTCCAACGCAGACGCTAGGCTATGCCAATAAACATGTAGCCCAATCATCAAAATGACAGTGCCCTTCATTTTTTTAAAGGTCCCATATGTTTACATGCTGTAATGTTAAAAAAAAACGTTATTTTCCTCATGCTGTCTGCCTGACATATACCTGTATTCACCCTCTGTCTGACACGCTCCGTTTTAGTGCATTTCAATGGAACTGCAACATAATTGCGTTGCTAGGCAACAGTTTAGGTCCATGTTTACTTTCTGTCAGCTGATGTCATTCACATACACTGCTACTGGAAATAAACTGGGACACATTTACATTTAAATGTTCCATATATCGTAGATTTGTGACATCACACATGCATAGTACTCCTGACTGCTTGTTTAAACCTGCTTAATAATAAAAGATACCTGAACATCTCACTTTTTATAATATGGGACCTTTAAGGCTTAGAACAGTTTGATAAATTTGACCGTATTTAGGTTTTCAAATTAACATCAACATAGTAGTAGTCATAGTTCATTCAATGAAGTCAATGATTTCTCACAGAGATTGACAGAGTAGTAGTAGACACATGGGACACTACAATTGCCAGAAAGTCTTGACAATCAGATTAAACTAACTCTCCTGTGACATCATCAGTGACATGATGGAATGTTGCCATTGGGATGTCATAAATGATGTCACATAAACTGTGACATCATAAGTGACATCAGGGAACGTCGTCGAAAGTTTACTTATAGAACCCCCGTTACGCCCATCAATCACAGATCAAAAAAACAAGTGTTTTGTTGATACTGCCACGCGTAGGACGACAGGCCACTCGCAGACGGGGACCGAAGGCCGAAGACTCGCAGGTCCTCCACTGTCAGCAGACGGAAGGTTGCCCGACGCAGACGCAAGGCAACGCCATTAACCACGAAGGGAAAGCATTAATGCATTAAGCATTAATGCTTTTCATTTGTCTTAGTGTTTTTTTTTAGGTAGCATATTTTACTTTATTTCGATTTTTTTTAATCAACATTAACATAGTCGTATTCACAGTTCCCTTGATGAAGTCAATGATCTCCTTCATTCAGACTATAACTAACATTCCTGTGACATCATCAGTGGTTTCATCTGTGAGATCATAAATGATCATGTCACATAAACTGTGACATCATCAGTGACATCACAGTTTGTGGTTGTGTCCAAAATTCCATACTAACATGCTATTTAGTACACTAAAACAGTATGTGAGATATTTTAGTAGGTCCGAAACCTAAGTATGAAACCTATAGTACGCAAATTGCATACTATTTCCAGTAAAATATTACAGTATGCAACGCTGAACATTACGTTGGCAGAAATATCCCACAATGCAATGCGGTAGTGAAGACAACGTTGATAATACATGTCGACAGACAGTTCTGTAACATCAATAACACTTCAATTTAACTGTAAATATAAGATTTCACTTTGCTCGGTTTAATGAATATTTGAAATTAATTCAGACTCTATATCTCACAAACCGTCGATTTTAACACATGAGGTTGGCACAGGTTACCATGGTTATGCGTCTCCAACCGGCAAGGGGGAAGTAATGACGTTAATTACTTCTCAGTGTGTCCGAAAAGACACATACAACTGTTTATTCGCACAAAAGTATGTTGAACTTGCTATTGTACTATCGTACACCTATTGTCTATTTTTTTTTTTAAAATTTACATCAACATAGTAGGAGTCATAGTTCCTCTGATGAAGTCAATGATTTCTGTCATTCAGATTAAACTAACATTCCTGTGACATCGTCATTGAGATCATGGAATATTGCCTCTGTGACATCATAAATGATAATGTTACATAAACTGCAACATTATCATTGACATCATAGAATGTTGCCTCTGTGACATCATAAATGATAATGTTACATAAACTGCAACATTATCATTGACATCATAGAATGTTGCCTCTGTGACATCATAAATGATAATGTTACATAAACTGCAACATTATCATTGACATCATAGAATGTTGCCTCTGTGACATCATAAATGATAATGTTACATAAACTGCAACATTATCATTGACATCATAGAATGTTGCCTCTGTGACATCATAAATGATAATGTTACATAAACTGCAACATTATCATTGACATCATAGAATGTTGCCTCTGTGAGATCATAAATGATGATGTCATAGGAATGTCTATTCAGCTCTATATGTCAGCATTCTATCACGCTCTTTATGATGCTATTGTATTCTACTCTATATCAAAGCATTTGATCAGTAATTGTGATATTCTGTGCCGCTATATATGACAGCATTCTTTTCCGTTCTAATGTCATTACAAGTAATCAAAATGCAATTGTGGATATCTCTAATGTTAATTCCAGATAGTCAAGCTTAGCTATTAAATGTTAAAACAGCTTGCCATAGAATTGTCCAACGCAGACACTAGGCTATGCCAATAAACATGTAGACCAAGCATCAAAATGACAGTGCCCTTCATTTTTTTAAAGGTCCCATATGTTTACATGCTGTAATGTTAAAAAAAAAACGTTATTTTCCTCATGCTGTCTGCCTGACATATACCTGTATTCACCCTCTGTCTGAAACGCTCCGTTTTAGTGCATTTCAATGGAACTGCAACATAATTGCGTTGCTAGGCAACAGTTTAGGTCCATGTTTACTTTCTGTCAGCTGATGTCATTCACATACACTGCAACTGGAAATAAACTGGACACATTTACATTTAAATGTTCCATATATCGTAGATTTGTGACATCACACATGCATAGTACTCCTGACTGCTTGTTTAAACCTGCTTAATAATAAAAGATACCTGAACATCTCACTTTTTATAATATGGGACCTTTAAGGCTTAAAACAGTTTGATAAATTTGACCGTATTTAGGTTTTTCAAATTAACATCAACATAGTAGTAGTCATAGTTCATTCAATGAAGTCAATGATTTCTCACAGAGATTGACAGAGTAGTAGTAGACACATGGGACACTACAATTGCCAGAAAGTCTTGACAATCAGATTAAACTAACTCTCCTGTGACATCATCAGTGACATGATGGAATGTTGCCATTGGGATGTCATAAATGATGTCACATAAACTGTGACATCATAAGTGACATCAGGGAACGTCGTCGAAAGTTTACTTATAGAACCCCCTGTTACGCCCATCAATCACAGATCAAAAAACAAGTGTTTTGTTGATACTGCCACGCGTAGGACTGACAGGCCACTCGCAGACGGGGACCGAAGGCCGAAGACTCGCAGGTCCTCCACTGTCAGCAGACGGAAGGTTGCCCGACGCAGACGCAAGGCAACGCCATTAACCACGAAGGGAAAGCATTAATGCATTAAGCATTAATGCTTTTCATTTGTCTTAGTGTTTTTTTTTAGGTAGCATATTTTACTTTATTTAGATTTTTTTTAATCAACATTAACATAGTCGTATTCACAGTTCCCTTGATGAAGTCAATGATCTCCTTCATTCAGACTAAACTAACATTCCTGTGACATCATCAGTGGTTTCATCTGTGAGATCATAAATGATCATGTCACATAAACTGTGACATCATCAGTGACATCACAGTTTGTGGTTGTGTCCAAAATTCCATACTAACATGCTATTTAGTACACTAAAACAGTATGTGAGATATTTTAGTAGGTCCGAAACCTAAGTATAAAACCTATAGTACGCAAATTGCATACTATTTCCAGTAAAATATTACAGTATGCAACGCTGAACATTACGTTGGCAGAAATATCCCACAATGCAATGCGGTAGTGAAGACAACGTTGATAATACATGTCGACAGACAGTTCTGTAACATCAATAACACTTCAATTTAACTGTAAATATAAGATTTCACTTTGCTCGGTTTAATAAATATTTGAAATGAATTCAGACTCTATATCTCACAAACCGTCGATTTTAACACATGAGGTTGGCACAGGTTACCATGGTTATGCGTCTCCAACCGGCAAGGGGGAAGTAATGACGTTAATTACTTCTCAGTGTGTCCGAAAAGACACATACAACTGTTTATTCGCACAAAAGTATGTTGAACTTACTATTGTACTATCGTACACCTATTGTGTATTTTTAAAAAATTTTTTTACATCAACATAGTAGTAGTCATAGTTCCTCTGATGAAGTCAATGATTTCTGTCATTCAGATTAAATTAACATTCCTGTGACATCGTCACTGAGATCATGGAATATTGCCTCTGTGACATCATAAATGATAATGTTACATAAACTGCAACATTATCATTGACATCATAGAATGTTGCCTCTGTGACATCATAAATGATAATGTTACATAAACTGCAACATTATCATTGACATCATAGAATGTTGCCTCTGTGACATCATAAATGATAATGTTACATAAACTGCAACATTATCATTGACATCATAGAATGTTGCCTCTGTGACATCATAAATGATGATGTCATAGGAATGTCTATTCAGCTCTATATGTCAGCATTCTATCACGCTCTTTATGATGCTATTGTATTCTACTCTATATCAAAGCATTTGATCAGTAATTGTGATATTCTGTGCCGCTATATATGACAGCATTCTTTTCCGTTCTAATGTCATTACAACTAATCAAAATGCAATTGTGGATATCTCTAATGTTAATTCCAGATAGTCAAGCTTAGCTATTAAATGTTAAAACAGCTTGCCATAGAATTGTCCAACGCAGACGCTAGGCTATGCCAATAAACATGTAGCCCAAGCATCAAAATGACAGTGCCCTTCATTTTTTTAAAGGTCCCATATGTTTACATGCTGTAATGTTAAAAAAAAACGTTATTTTCCTCATGCTGTCTGCCTGACATATACCTGTATTCACCCTCTGTCTGAAACGCTCCGTTTTAGTGCATTTCAATGGAACTGCAACATAATTGCGTTGCTAGGCAACAGTTTAGGTCCATGTTTACTTTCTGTCAGCTGATGTCATTCACATACACTGCAACTGGAAATAAACTGGGACACATTTACATTTAAATGTTCCATATATCGTAGATTTGTGACATCACACATGCATAGTACTCCTGACTGCTTGTTTAAACCTGCTTAATAATAAAGATACCTTTAGGTTTTTCAAATTAACATCAACATAGTAGTAGTCATAGTTCATTCAATGAAGTCAATGATTTCTCACAGAGATTGACAGAGTAGTAGTAGACACATGGGACACTACAATTGCCAGAAAGTCTTGACAATCAGATTAAACTAACTCTCCTGTGACATCATCAGTGACATGATGGAATGTTGCCATTGGGATGTCATAAATGATGTCACATAAACTGTGACATCATAAGTGACATCAGGGAACGTCGTCGAAAGTTTACTTATAGAACCCCCGTTACGCCCATCAATCACAGATCAAAAAACAAGTGTTTTGTTGATACTGCCACGCGTAGGACGACAGGCCACTCGCAGACGGGGACCGAAGGCCGAAGACTCGCAGGTCCTCCACTGTCAGCAGACGGAAGGTTGCCCGACGCAGACGCAAGGCAACGTCATTAACCACGAAGGGAAAGCATTAATGCATTAAGTATTAATGCTTTTCATTTGTCTTAGTGTTTTTTTTTAGGTAGCATATTTTACTTTATTTCGATTTTTTTTAATCAACATTAACATAGTCGTATTCACAGTTCCCTTGATGAAGTCAATGATCTCCTTCATTCAGACTAAACTAACATTCCTGTGACATCATCAGTGGTTTCATCTGTGAGATCATAAATGATCATGTCACATAAACTGTGACATCATCAGTGACATCACAGTTTGTGGTTGTGTCCAAAATTCCATACTAACATGCTATTTAGTACACTAAAACAGTATGTGAGATATTTTAGTAGGTCCGAAACCTAAGTATAAAACCTATAGTACGCAAATTGCATACTATTTCCAGTAAAATATTACAGTATGCAACGCTGAACATTACGTTGGCAGAAATATCCCACAATGCAATGCGGTAGTGAAGACAACGTTGATAATACATGTCGACAGACAGTTCTGTAACATCAATAACACTTCAATTTAACTGTAAATATAAGATTTCACTTTGCTCGGTTTAATAAATATTTGAAATGAATTCAGACTCTATATCTCACAAACCGTCGATTTTAACACATGAGGTTGGCACAGGTTACCATGGTTATGCGTCTCCAACCGGCAAGGGGAAGTAATGACGTTAATTACTTCTCAGTGTGTCCGAAAAGACACATACAACTGTTTATTCGCACAAAAGTATGTTGAACTTACTATTGTACTATCGTACACCTATTGTGTATTTTTAAAAAAAAATTTACATCAACATAGTAGTAGTCATAGTTCCTCTGATGAAGTCAATGATTTCTGTCATTCAGATTAAACTAACATTCCTGTGACATCGTCATTGAGATCATGGAATATTGCCTCTGTGACATCATAAATGATAATGTTACATAAACTGCAACATTATCATTGACATCATAGAATGTTGCCTCTGTGACATCATAAATGATAATGTTACATAAACTGCAACATTATCATTGACATCATAGAATATTACCTCTGTGACATCATAAATGATAATGTTACATAAACTGCAACATTATCATTGACATCATAGAATGTTGCCTCTGTGACATCATAAATGATAATGTTACATAAACTGCAACATTATCATTGACATCATAGAATGTTGCCTCTGTGACATCATAAATGATAATGTTACATAAACTGCAACATTATCATTGACATCATAGAATGTTGCCTCTGTGACATCATAAATGATAATGTTACATAAACTGCAACATTATCATTGACATCATAGAATGTTGCCTCTGTGACATCATAAATGATAATGTTACATAAACTGCAACATTATCATTGACATCATAGAATGTTGCCTCTGTGACATCATAAATGATAATGTTACATAAACTGCAACATTATCATTGACATCATAGAATGTTGCCTCTGTGACATCATAAATGATAATGTTACATAAACTGCAACATTATCATTGACATCATAGAATGTTGCCTCTGTGAGATCATAAATGATGATGTCATAGGAATGTCTATTCAGCTCTATATGTCAGCATTCTATCACGCTCTTTATGATGCTATTGTATTCTACTCTATATCAAAGCATTTGATCAGTAATTGTGATATTCTGTGCCGCTATATATGACAGCATTCTTTTCCGTTCTAATGTCATTACAACTAATCAAAATGCAATTGTGGATATCTCTAATGTTAATTCCAGATAGTCAAGCTTAGCTATTAAATGTTAAAACAGCTTGCCATAGAATTGTCCAACGCAGACGCTAGGCAATGCCAATAAACATGTAGCCCAATCATCAAAATGACAGTGCCCTTCATTTTTTTAAAGGTCCCATATGTTTACATGCTGTAATGTTAAAAAAAACGTTATTTTCCTCATGCTGTCTGCCTGACATATACCTGTATTCACCCTCTGTCTGAAACGCTCCGTTTTAGTGCATTTCAATGGAACTGCAACATAATTGCGTTGCTAGGCAACAGTTTAGGTCCATGTTTACTTTCTGTCAGCTGATGTCATTCACATACACTGCAACTGGAAATAAACTGGGACACATTTACATTTAAATGTTCCATATATCGTAGATTTGTGACATCACACATGCATAGTACTCCTGACTGCTTGTTTAAACCTGCTTAATAATAAAAGATACCTGAACATCTCACTTTTTTATAATATGGGACCTTTAAGGCTTAGAACAGTTTGATAAATTTGACCGTATTTAGGTTTTTCAAATTAACATCAACATAGTAGTAGTCATAGTTCATTCAATGAAGTCAATGATTTCTCACAGAGATTGACAGAGTAGTAGTAGACACATGGGACACTACAATTGCCAGAAAGTCTTGACAATCAGATTAAACTAACTCTCCTGTGACATCATCAGTGACATGATGGAATGTTGCCATTGGGATGTCATAAATGATGTCACATAAACTGTGACATCATAAGTGACATCAGGGAACGTCGTCGAAAGTTTACTTATAGAACCCCCGTTACGCCCATCAATCACAGATCAAAAAACAAGTGTTTTGTTGATACTGCCACGCGTAGGACGACAGACCACTCGCAGACGGGGACCGAAGGCCGAAGACTCGCAAGTCCTCCACTGTCAGCAGACGGAAGGTTGCCCGACGCAGACGCAAGGCAACGCCATTAACCACGAAGGGAAAGCATTAATGCATTAAGCATTAATGCTTTTCATTTGTCTTAGTGGTTTTTTTTAGGTAGCATATTTTACTTTATTTCGATTTTTTTTAATCAACATTAACATAGTCGTATTCACAGTTCCCTTGATGAAGTCAATGATCTCCTTCATTCAGACTAAACTAACATTCCTGTGACATCATCAGTGGTTTCATCTGTGAGATCATAAATGATCATGTCACATAAACTGTGACATCATCAGTGACATCACAGTTTGTGGTTGTGTCCAAAATTCCATACTAACATGCTATTTAGTACACTAAAACAGTATGTGAGATATTTTAGTAGGTCCGAAACCTAAGTATGAAACCTATAGTACGCAAATTGCATACTATTTCCAGTAAAATATTACAGTATGCAACGCTGAACATTACGTTGGCAGAAATATCCCACAATGCAATGCGGTAGTGAAGACAACGTTGATAATACATGTCGACAGACAGTTCTGTAACATCAATAACACTTCAATTTAACTGTAAATATAAGATTTCACTTTGCTCGGTTTAATAAATATTTGAAATTAATTCAGACTCTATATCTCACAAACCGTCGATTTTAACACATGAGGTTGGCACAGGTTACCATGGTTATGCGTCTCCAACCGGCAAGGGGGAAGTAATGACGTTAATTACTTCTCAGTGTGTCCGAAAAGACACATACAACTGTTTATTCGCACAAGAGTATGTTGAACTTACTATTGTACTATCGTACACCTATTGTGTATTTTTAAAAAAAAATTTACATCAAGATAGTAGTAGTCATAGTTCCTCTGATGAAGTCAATGATTTCTGTCATTCAGATTAAACTAACATTCCTGTGACATCGTCATTGAGATCATGGAATATTGCCTCTGTGACATCATAAATGATAATGTTACATAAACTGCAACATTATCATTGACATCATAGAATGTTGCCTCTGTGACATCATAAATGATAATGTTACATAAACTGCAACATTATCATTGACATCATAGAATGTTGCCTCTGTGACATCATAAATGATAATGTTACATAAACTGCAACATTATCATTGACATCATAGAATGTTGCCTCTGTGACATCATAAATGATAATGTTACATAAACTGCAACATTATCATTGACATCATAGAATGTTGCCTCTGTGAGATCATAAATGATGATGTCATAGGAATGTCTATTCAGCTCTATATGTCAGCATTCTATCACGCTCTTTATGATGCTATTGTATTCTACTCTATATCAAAGCATTTGATCAGTAATTGTGATATTCTGTGCCGCTATATATGACAGCATTCTTTTCCGTTCTAATGTCATTACAACTAATCAAAATGCAATTGTGGATATCTCTAATGTTAATTCCAGATAGTCAAGCTTAGCTATTAAATGTTAAAACAGCTTGCCATAGAATTGTCCAACGCAGACGCTAGGCTATGCCAATAAACATGTAGCCCAAGCATCAAAATGACAGTGCCCTTCATTTTTCTAAAGGTCCCATATGTTTACATGCTGTAATGTTAAAAAAAAACGTTATTTTCCTCATGCTGTCTGCCTGACATATACCTGTATTCACCCTCTGTCTGAAACGCTCCGTTTTAGTGCATTTCAATGGAACTGCAACATAATTGCGTTGCTAGGCAACAGTTTAGGTCCATGTTTACTTTCTGTCAGCTGATGTCATTCACATACACTGCAACTGGAAATAAACTGGGACACATTTACATTTAAATGTTCCATATATCGTAGATTTGTGACATCACACATGCATAGTACTCCTGACTGCTTGTTTAAACCTGCTTAATAATAAAAGATACCTTTAGGTTTTTCAAATTAACATCAACATAGTAGTAGTCATAGTTCATTCAATGAAGTCAATGATTTCTCACAGAGATTGACAGAGTAGTAGTAGACACATGGGACACTACAATTGCCAGAAAGTCTTGACAATCAGATTAAACTAACTCTCCTGTGACATCATCAGTGACATGATGGAATGTTGCCATTGGGATGTCATAAATGATGTCACATAAACTGTGACATCATAAGTGACATCAGGGAACGTCGTCGAAAGTTTACTTATAGAACCCCCGTTACGCCCATCAATCACAGATCAAAAAACAAGTGTTTTGTTGATACTGCCACGCGTAGGACGACAGGCCACTCGCAGACGGGGACCGAAGGCCGAAGACTCGCAGGTCCTCCACTGTCAGCAGACGGAAGGTTGCCCGACGCAGACGCAAGGCAACGCCATTAACCACGAAGGGAAAGCATTAATGCATTAAGCATTAATGCTTTTCATTTGTCTTAGTGTTTTTTTTTAGGTAGCATATTTTACTTTATTTCGATTTTTTTTAATCAACATTAACATAGTCGTATTCACAGTTCCCTTGATGAAGTCAATGATCTCCTTCATTCAGACTAAACTAACATTCCTGTGACATCATCAGTGGTTTCATCTGTGAGATCATAAATGATCATGTCACATAAACTGTGACATCATCAATGACATCACAGTTTGTGGTTGTGTCCAAAATTCCATACTAACATGCTATTTAGTACACTAAAACAGTATGTGAGATATTTTAGTAGGTCCGAAACCTAAGTATAAAACCTATAGTACGCAAATTGCATACTATTTCCAGTAAAATATTACAGTATGCAACGCTGAACATTACGTTGGCAGAAATATCCCACAATGCAATGCGGTAGTGAAGACAACGTTGATAATACATGTCGACAGACAGTTCTGTAACATCAATAACACTTCAATTTAACTGTAAATATAAGATTTCACTTTGCTCGGTTTAATAAATATTTGAAATGAATTCAGACTCTATATCTCACAAACCGTCGATTTTAACACATGAGGTTGGCACAGGTTACCATGGTTATGCGTCTCCAACCGGCAAGGGGGAAGTAATGACGTTAATTACTTCTCAGTGTGTCCGAAAAGACACATACAACTGTTTATTCGCACAAAAGTATGTTGAACTTACTATTGTACTATCGTACACCTATTGTCTATTTTTTTTTTAAAATTTACATCAACATAGTAGGAGTCATAGTTCCTCTGATGAAGTCAATGATTTCTGTCATTCAGATTAAACTAACATTCCTGTGACATCGTCATTGAGATCATGGAATATTGCCTCTGTGACATCATAAATAATAATGTTACATAAACTGCAACATTATCATTGACATCATAGAATGTTGCCTCTGTGACATCATAAATGATAATGTTACATAAACTGCAACATTATCATTGACATCATAGAATGTTGCCTCTGTGACATCATAAATGATAATGTTACATAAACTGCAACATTATCATTGACATCATAGAATGTTGCCTCTGTGACATCATAAATGATAATGTTACATAAACTGCAACATTATCATTGACATCATAGAATGTTGCCTCTGTGACATCATAAATGATAATGTTACATAAACTGCAACATTATCATTGACATCATAGAATGTTGCCTCTGTGACATCATAAATGATAATGTTACATAAACTGCAACATTATCATTGACATCATAGAATGTTGCCTCTGTGAGATCATAAATGATGATGTCATAGGAATGTCTATTCAGCTCTATATGTCAGCATTCTATCACGCTCTTTATGATGCTATTGTATTCTACTCTATATCAAAGCATTTGATCAGTAATTGTGATATTCTGTGCCGCTATATATGACAGCATTCTTTTCCGTTCTAATGTCATTACAACTAATCAAAATGCAATTGTGGATATCTCTAATGTTAATTCCAGATAGTCAAGCTTAGCTATTAAATGTTAAAACAGCTTGCCATAGAATTGTCCAACGCAGACGCTAGGCTATGCCAATAAACATGTAGCCCAATCATCAAAATGACAGTGCCCTTCATTTTTTTAAAGGTCCCATATGTTTACATGCTGTAATGTTAAAAAAAAAAGGTTTTTTCCTCATGCTGTCTGCCTGACATATACCTGTATTCACCCTCTGTCTGAAACGCTCCGTTTTAGTGCATTTCAATGGAACTGCAACATAATTGCGTTGCTAGGCAACAGTTTAGGTCCATGTTTACTTTCTGTCAGCTGATGTCATTCACATACACTGCAACTGGAAATAAACTGGGACACATTTACATTTAAATGTTCCATATATCGTAGATTTGTGACATCACACATGCATAGTACTCCTGACTGCTTGTTTAAACCTGCTTAATAATAAAAGATACCTGAACATCTCACTTTTTATAATATGGGACCTTTAAGGCTTAGAACAGTTTGATAAATTTGACCGTATTTAGGTTTTTCAAATTAACATCAACATAGTAGTAGTCATAGTTCATTCAATGAAGTCAATGATTTCTCACAGAGATTGACAGAGTAGTAGTAGACACATGGGACACTACAATTGCCAGAAAGTCTTGACAATCAGATTAAACTAACTCTCCTGTGACATCATCAGTGACATGATGGAATGTTGCCATTGGGATGTCATAAATGATGTCACATAAACTGTGACATCATAAGTGACATCAGGGAACGTCGTCGAAAGTTTACTTATAGAACCCCCGTTACGCCCATCAATCACAGATCAAAAAACAAGTCTTTTGTTGATACTGCCACGCGTAGGACGACAGGCCACTCGCAGACGAGGACCGAAGGCCGAAGACTCGCAGGTCCTCCACTGTCAGCAGACGGAAGGTTGCCCGACGCAGACGCAAGGCAACGCCATTAACCACGAAGGGAAAGCATTAATGCATTAAGCATTAATGCTTTTCATTTGTCTTAGTGGTTTTTTTTAGGTAGCATATTTTACTTTATTTCGATTTTTTTTAATCAACATTAACATAGTTGTATTCACAGTTCCCTTAATGAAGTCAATGATCTCCTTCATTCAGACTAAACTAACATTCCTGTGACATCATCAGTGGTTTCATCTGTGAGATCATAAATGATCATGTCACATAAACTGTGACATCATCAGTGACATCACAGTTTGTGGTTGTGTCCAAAATTCCATACTAACATGCTATTTAGTACACTAAAACAGTATGTGAGATATTTTAGTAGGTCCGAAACCTAAGTATAAAACCTATAGTACGCAAATTGCATACTATTTCCAGTAAAATATTACAGTATGCAACGCTGAACATTACGTTGGCAGAAATATCCCACAATGCAATGCGGTAGTGAAGACAACGTTGATAATACATGTCGACAGACAGTTCTGTAACATCAATAACACTTCAATTTAACTGTAAATATAAGATTTCACTTTGCTCGGTTTAATAAATATTTGAAATGAATTCAGACTCTATATCTCACAAACCGTCGATTTTAACACATGAGGTTGGCACAGGTTACCATGGTTATGCGTCTCCAACCGGCAAGGGGGAAGTAATGACGTTAATTACTTCTCAGTGTGTCCGAAAAGACACATACAACTGTTTATTCGTACAAAAGTATGTTGAACTTACTATTGTACTATCGTACACCTATAGTATATTTTTAAAAAAAAATGTACATCAACATAGTAGTAGTCATAGTTCCTCTGATGAAGTCAATGATTTCTGTCATTCAGATTAAACTAACATTCCTGTGACATCGTCATTGAGATCATGGAATATTGCCTCTGTGACATCATAAATGATAATGTTACATAAACTGCAACATTATCATTGACATCATAGAATGTTGCCTCTGTGACATCATAAATGATAATGTTACATAAACTGCAACATTATCATTGACATCATAGAATGTTGCCTCTGTGACATCATAAATGATAATGTTACATAAACTGCAACATTATCATTGACATCATAGAATGTTGCCTCTGTGACATCATAAATGATAATGTTACATAAACTGCAACATTATCATTGACATCATAGAATGTTGCCTCTGTGACATCATAAATGATAATGTTACATAAACTGCAACATTATCATTGACATCATAGAATGTTGCCTCTGTGAGATCATAAATGATGATGTCATAGGAATGTCTATTCAGCTCTATATGTCAGCATTCTATCACGCTCTATATGATGCTATTGTATTCTACTCTATATCAAAGCATTTGATCAGTAATTGTGATATTCTGTGCCGCTATATATGACAGCATTCTTTTCCGTTCTAATGTCATTACAACTAATCAAAATGCAATTGTGGATATCTCTAATGTTAATTCCAGATAGTCAAGCTTAGCTATTAAATGTTAAAACAGCTTGCCATAGAATTGTCCAACGCAGACGCTAGGCTATGCCAATAAACATGTAGCCCAAGCATCAAAATGACAGTGCCCTTCATTTTTTTAAAGGTCCCATATGTTTACATGCTGTAATGTTAAAAAAAAAGGTTATTTTCCTCATGCTGTCTGCCTGACATATACCTGTATTCACCCTCTGTCTGAAACGCTCCGTTTTAGTGCATTTCAATGGAACTGCAACATAATTGCGTTGCTAGGCAACAGTTTAGGTCCATGTTTACTTTCTGTCATCTGATGTCATTCACATACACTGCAACTGGAAATAAACTGGGACACATTTACATTTAAATGTTCCATATATCGTAGATTTGTGACATCACACATGCATAGTACTCCTGACTGCTTGTTTAAACCTGCTTAATAATAAAAGATACCTTTAGGTTTTTCAAATTAACATCAACATAGTAGTAGTCATAGTTCATTCAATGAAGTCAATGATTTCTCACAGAGATTGACAGAGTAGTAGTAGACACATGGGACACTACAATTGCCAGAAAGTCTTGACAATCAGATTAAACTAACTCTCCTGTGACATCATCAGTGACATGATGGAATGTTGCCGTTGGGATGTCATAAATGATGTCACATAAACTGTGACATCATAAGTGACATCAGGGAACGTCGTCGAAAGTTTACTTATAGAACCCCCGTTACGCCCATCAATCACAGATCAAAAAACAAGTGTTTTGTTGATACTGCCACGCGTAGGACGACAGGCCACTCGCAGACGGGGACCGAAGGCCGAAGACTCGCAGGTCCTCCACTGTCAGCAGACGGAAGGTTGCCCGACGCAGACGCAAGGCAACGCCATTAACCACGAAGGGAAAGCATTAATGCATTAAGCATTAATGCTTTTCATTTGTCTTAGTGTTTTTTTTTAGGTAGCATATTTTACTTTATTTCGATTTTTTTTAATCAACATTAACATAGTTGTATTCACAGTTCCCTTAATGAAGTCAATGATCTCCTTCATTCAGACTAAACTAACATTCCTGTGACATCATCAGTGGTTTCATCTGTGAGATCATAAATGATCATGTCACATAAACTGTGACATCATCAGTGACATCACAGTTTGTGGTTGTGTCCAAAATTCCATACTAACATGCTATTTAGTACACTAAAACAGTATGTGAGATATTTTAGTAGGTCCGAAACCTAAGTATAAAACCTATAGTACGCAAATTGCATACTATTTCCAGTAAAATATTACAGTATGCAACGCTGAACATTACGTTGGCAGAAATATCCCACAATGCAATGCGGTAGTGAAGACAACGTTGATAATACATGTCGACAGACAGTTCTGTAACATCAATAACACTTCAATTTAACTGTAAATATAAGATTTCACTTTGCTCGGTTTAATAAATATTTGAAATGAATTCAGACTCTATATCTCACAAACCGTCGATTTTAACACATGAGGTTGGCACAGGTTACCATGGTTATGCGTCTCCAACCGGCAAGGGGAAGTAATGACGTTAATTACTTCTCAGTGTGTCCGAAAAGACACATACAACTGTTTATTCGTACAAAAGTATGTTGAACTTACTATTGTACTATCGTACACCTATAGTATATTTTTAAAAAAAATGTACATCAACATAGTAGTAGTCATAGTTCCTCTGATGAAGTCAATGATTTCTGTCATTCAGATTAAACTAACATTCCTGTGACATCGTCATTGAGATCATGGAATATTGCCTCTGTGACATCATAAATGATAATGTTACATAAACTGCAACATTATCATTGACATCATAGAATGTTGCCTCTGTGACATCATAAATGATAATGTTACATAAACTGCAACATTATCATTGACATCATAGAATGTTGCCTCTGTGACATCATAAATGATAATGTTACATAAACTGCAACATTATCATTGACATCATAGAATGTTGCCTCTGTGAGATCATAAATGATGATGTCATAGGAATGTCTATTCAGCTCTATATGTCAGCATTCTATCACGCTCTATATGATGCTATTGTATTCTACTCTATATCAAAGCATTTGATCAGTAATTGTGATATTCTGTGCCGCTATATATGACAGCATTCTTTTCCGTTCTAATGTCATTACAACTAATCAAAATGCAATTGTGGATATCTCTAATGTTAATTCCAGATAGTCAAGCTTAGCTATTAAATGTTAAAACAGCTTGCCATAGAATTGTCCAACGCAGACGCTAGGCTATGCCAATAAACATGTAGCCCAAGCATCAAAATGACAGTGCCCTTCATTTTATTAAAGGTCCCATATGTTTACATGCTGTAATGTTAAAAAAAAACGTTATTTTCCTCATGCTGTCTGCCTGACATATACCTGTATTCACCCTCTGTCTGAAACGCTCCGTTTTAGTGCATTTCAATGGAACTGCAACATAATTGCGTTGCTAGGCAACAGTTTAGGTCCATGTTTACTTTCTGTCAGCTGATGTCATTCACATACACTGCAACTGGAAATAAACTGGGACACATTTACATTTAAATGTTCCATATATCGTAGATTTGTGACATCACACATGCATAGTACTCCTGACTGCTTGTTTAAACCTGCTTAATAATAAAAGATACCTTTAGGTTTTTCAAATTAACATCAACATAGTAGTAGTCATAGTTCATTCAATGAAGTCAATGATTTCTCACAGAGATTGACAGAGTAGTAGTAGACACATGGGACACTACAATTGCCAGAAAGTCTTGACAATCAGATTAAACTAACTCTCCTGTGACATCATCAGTGACATGATGGAATGTTGCCATTGTGATGTCATAAATGATGTCACATAAACTGTGACATCATAAGTGACATCAGGGAACGTCGTCGAAAGTTTACTTATAGAACCCCTGTTACGCCCATCAATCACAGATCAAAAAACAAGTGTTTTGTTGATACTGCCACGCGTAGGACGACAGGCCACTCGCAGACGGGGACCGAAGGCCGAAGACTCGCAGGTCCTCCACTGTCAGCAGACGGAAGGTTGCCCGACGCAGACGCAAGGCAACGCCATTAACCACGAAGGGAAAGCATTAATGCATTAAGCATTAATGCTTTTCATTTGTCTTAGTGTTTTTTTTTAGGTAGCATATTTTACTTTATTTTGATTTTTTTTAATCAACATTAACATAGTCGTATTCACAGTTCCCTTGATGAAGTCAATGATCTCCTTCATTCAGACTAAACTAACATTCCTGTGACATCATCAGTGGTTTCATCTGTGAGATCATAAATGATCATGTCACATAAACTGTGACATCATCAGTGACGTCACAGTTTGTGGTTGTGTCCAAAATTCCATACTAACATGCTATTTAGTACACTAAAACAGTATGTGAGATATTTTAGTAGGTCCGAAACCTAAGTATAAAACCTATAGTACGCAAATTGCATACTATTTCCAGTAAAATATTACAGTATGCAACGCTGAACATTACGTTGGCAGAAATATCCCACAATGCAATGCGGTAGTGAAGACAACGTTGATAATACATGTCGACAGACAGTTCTGTAACATCAATAACACTTCAATTTAACTGTAAATATAAGATTTCACTTTGCTCAGTTTAATAAATATTTGAAATGAATTCAGACTCTATATCTCACAAACCGTCGATTTTAACACATGAGGTTGGCACAGGTTACCATGGTTATGCGTCTCCAACCGGCAAGGGGGAAGTAATGACGTTAATTACTTCTCAGTGTGTCCGAAAAGACACATACAACTGTTTATTCGCACAAAAGTATGTTGAACTTGCTATTGTACTATTGTACACCTATTGTGTATTTTTTTTTTTAAATTTACATCAACATAGTAGTAGTCATAGTTCCTCTGATGAAGTCAATGATTTCTGTCATTCAGATTAAACTAACATTCCTGTGACATCGTCATTGAGATCATGGAATATTGCCTCTGTGACATCATAAATGATAATGTTACATAAACTGCAACATTATCATTGACATCATAGAATGTTGCCTCTGTGACATCATAAATGATAATGTTACATAAACTGCAACATTATCATTGACATCATAGAATGTTGCCTCTGTGACATCATAAATGATAATGTTACATAAACTGCAACATTATCATTGACATCATAGAATGTTGCCTCTGTGACATCATAAATGATAATGTTACATAAACTGCAACATTATCATTGACATCATAGAATGTTGCCTCTGTGACATCATAAATGATAATGTTACATAAACTGCAACATTATCATTGACATCATAGAATGTTGCCTCTGTGAGATCATAAATGATGATGTCATAGGAATGTCTATTCAGCTCTATATGTCAGCATTCTATCACGCTCTTTATGATGCTATTGTATTCTACTCTATATCAAAGCATTTGATCAGTAATTGTGATATTCTGTGCCGCTATATATGACAGCATTCTTTTCCGTTCTAATGTCATTACAACTAATCAAAATGCAATTGTGGATATCTCTAATGTTAATTCCAGATCGTCAAGCTTAGCTATTAAATGTTAAAACAGCTTGCCATAGAATTGTCCAACGCAGACGCTAGGCTATGCCAATAAACATGTAGCCCAAGCATCAAAATGACAGTGCCCTTCATTTTTTTAAAGGTCCCATATGTTTACATGCTGTAATGTTAAAAAAAAAGGTTATTTTCCTCATGCTGTCTGCCTGACATATACCTGTATTCACCCTCTGTCTGAAACGCTCCGTTTTAGTGCATTTCAATGGAACTGCAACATAATTGCGTTGCTAGGCAACAGTTTAGGTCCATGTTTACTTTCTGTCAGCTGATGTCATTCACATACACTGCAACTGGAAATAAACTGGGACACATTTACATTTAAATGTTCCATATATCGTAGATTTGTGACATCACACATGCATAGTACTCCTGACTGCTTGTTTAAACCTGCTTAATAATAAAAGATACCTGAACATCTCACTTTTTATAATATGGGACCTTTAAGGCTTAGAACAGTTTGATAAATTTGACCGTATTTAGGTTTTTCAAATTAACATCAACATAGTAGTAGTCATAGTTCATTCAATGAAGTCAATGATTTCTCACAGAGATTGACAGAGTAGTAGTAGACACATGGGACACTACAATTGCCAGAAAGTCTTGACAATCAGATTAAACTAACTCTCCTGTGACATCATCAGTGACATGATGGAATGTTGCCATTGGGATGTCATAAATGATGTCACATAAACTGTGACATCATAAGTGACATCAGGGAACGTCGTCGAAAGTTTACTTATAGAACCCCCGTTACGCCCATCAATCACAGATCAAAAAACAAGTGTTTTGTTGATACTGCCACGCGTAGGACGACAGGCCACTCGCAGACGGGGACCGAAGGCCGAAGACTCGCAGGTCCTCCACTGTCAGCAGACGGAAGGTTGCCCGACGCAGACGCAAGGCAACGCCATTAACCACGAAGGGAAAGCATTAATGCATTAAGCATTAATGCTTTTCATTTGTCTTAGTGTTTTTTTTTTAGGTAGCATATTTTACTTTATTTCGATTTTTTTTAATCAACATTAACATAGTCGTATTCACAGTTCCCTTGATGAAGTCAATGATCTCCTTCATTCAGACTAAACTAACATTCCTGTGACATCATCAGTGGTTTCATCTGTGAGATCATAAATGATCATGTCACATAAACTGTGACATCATCAGTGACATCACAGTTTGTGGTTGTGTCTAAAATTCCATACTAACATGCTATTTAGTACACTAAAACAGTATGTGAGATATTTTAGTAGGTCCGAAACCTAAGTATAAAACCTATAGTACGCAAATTGCATACTATTTCCAGTAAAATATTACAGTATGCAACGCTGAACATTACGTTGGCAGAAATATCCCACAATGCAATGCGGTAGTGAAGACAACGTTGATAATACATGTCGACAGACAGTTCTGTAACATCAATAACACTTCAATTTAACTGTAAATATAAGATTTCACTTTGCTCGGTTTAATAAATATTTGAAATGAATTCAGACTCTATATCTCACAAACCGTCGATTTTAACACATGAGGTTGGCACAGGTTACCATGGTTATGCGTCTCCAACCGGCAAGGGGGAAGTAATGACGTTAATTACTTCTCAGTGTGTCCGAAAAGACACATACAACTGTTTATTCGCACAAAAGTATGTTGAACTTACTATTGTACTATCGTACACCTATTGTGTATTTTTAAAAAAAAATTTACATCAACATAGTAGTAGTCATAGTTCCTCTGATGAAGTCAATGATTTCTGTCATTCAGATTAAACTAACATTCCTGTGACATCGTCATTGAGATCATGGAATATTGCCTCTGTGACATCATAAATGATAATGTTACATAAACTGCAACATTATCATTGACATCATAGAATGTTGCCTCTGTGACATCATAAATGTTAATGTTACATAAACTGCAACATTATCATTGACATCATAGAATGTTGCCTCTGTGACATCATAAATGATAATGTTACATAAACTGCAACATTATCATTGACATCATAGAATGTTGCCTCTGTGACATCATAAATGATAATGTTACATAAACTGCAACATTATCATTGACATCATAGAATGTTGCCTCTGTGAGATCATAAATGATGATGTCATAGGAATGTCTATTCAGCTCTATATGTCAGCATTCTATCACGCTCTTTATGATGCTATTGTATTCTACTCTATATCAAAGCATTTGATCAGTAATTGTGATATTCTGTGCCGCTATATATGACAGCATTCTTTTCCGTTCTAATGTCATTACAACTAATCAAAATGCAATTGTGGATATCTCTAATGTTAATTCCAGATAGTCAAGCTTAGCTATTAAATGTTAAAACAGCTTGCCATAGAATTGTCCAACGCAGACGCTAGGCTATGCCAATAAACATGTAGCCCAAGCATCAAAATGACAGTGCCCTTCATTTTTTTAAAGGTCCCATATGTTTACATGCTGTAATGTTAAAAAAAAACGTTATTTTCCTCATGCTGTCTGCCTGACATATACCTGTATTCACCCTCTGTCTGAAACGCTCCGTTTTAGTGCATTTCAATGGAACTGCAACATAATTGCGTTGCTAGGCAACAGTTTAGGTCCATGTTTACTTTCTGTCAGCTGATGTCATTCACATACACTGCAACTGGAAATAAACTGGGACACATTTACATTTAAATGTTCCATATATCGTAGATTTGTGACATCACACATGCATAGTACTCCTGACTGCTTGTTTAAACCTGCTTAATAATAAAAGATACCTTTAGGTTTTTCAAATTAACATCAACATAGTAGTAGTCATAGTTCATTCAATGAAGTCAATGATTTCTCACAGAGATTGACAGAGTAGTAGTAGACACATGGGACACTACAATTGCCAGAAAGTCTTGACAATCAGATTAAACTAACTCTCCTGTGACATCATCAGTGACATGATGGAATGTTGCCATTGGGATGTCATAAATGATGTCACATAAACTGTGACATCATAAGTGACATCAGGGAACGTCGTCGAAAGTTTACTTATAGAACCCCCGTTACGCCCATCAATCACAGATCAAAAAACAAGTGTTTTGTTGATACTGCCACGCGTAGGACGATAGGCCACTCGCAGACGGGGACCAAAGGCCGAAGACTCGCAGGTCCTCCACTGTCAGCAGACGGAAGGTTGCCCGACGCAGACGCAAGGCAACGCCATTAACCACGAAGGGAAAGCATTAATGCATTAAGCATTAATGCTTTTCATTTGTCTTAGTGTTTTTTTTTAGGTAGCATATTTTACTTTATTTCGATTTTTTTTAATCAACATTAACATAGTCGTATTCACAGTTCCCTTGATGAAGTCAATGATCTCCTTCATTCAGACTAAACTAACATTCCTGTGACATCATCAGTGGTTTCATCTGTGAGATCATAAATGATCATGTCACATAAACTGTGACATCATCAGTGACATCACAGTTTGTGGTTGTGTCCAAAATTCCATACTAACATGCTATTTAGTACACTAAAACAGTATGTGAGATATTTTAGTAGGTCCGAAACCTAAGTATAAAACCTATAGTACGCAAATTGCATACTATTTCCAGTAAAATATTACAGTATGCAACGCTGAACATTACGTTGGCAGAAATATCCCACAATGCAATGCGGTAGTGAAGACAACGTTGATAATACATGTCGACAGACAGTTCTGTAACATCAATAACACTTCAATTTAACTGTAAATATAAGATTTCACTTTGCTCGGTTTAATAAATATTTGAAATGAATTCAGACTCTATATCTCACAAACCGTCGATTTTAACACATGAGGTTGGCACAGGTTACCATGGTTATGCGTCTCCAACCGGCAAGGGGGAAGTAATGACGTTAATTACTTCTCAGTGTGTCCGAAAAGACACATACAACTGTTTATTCGCACAAAAGTATGTTGAACTTACTATTGTACTATCGTACACCTATTGTGTATTTTTTAAAAAAAATTTACATCAACATAGTAGTAGTCATAGTTCCTCTGATGAAGTCAATGATTTCTGTCATTCAGATTAAACTAACATTCCTGTGACATCGTCATTGAGATCATGGAATATTGCCTCTGTGACATCATAAATGATAATGTTACATAAACTGCAACATTATCATTGACATCATAGAATGTTGCCTCTGTGACATCATAAATGATAATGTTACATAAACTGCAACATTATCATTGACATCATAGAATATTACCTCTGTGACATCATAAATGATAATGTTACATAAACTGCAACATTATCATTGACATCATAGAATGTTGCCTCTGTGACATCATAAATGATAATGTTACATAAACTGCAACATTATCATTGACATCATAGAATGTTGCCTCTGTGACATCATAAATGATAATGTTACATAAACTGCAACATTATCATTGACATCATAGAATGTTGCCTCTGTGACATCATAAATGATAATGTTACATAAACTGCAACATTATCATTGACATCATAGAATGTTGCCTCTGTGACATCATAAATGATAATGTTACATAAACTGCAACATTATCATTGACATCATAGAATGTTGCCTCTGTGACATCATAAATGATAATGTTACATAAACTGCAACATTATCATTGACATCATAGAATGTTGCCTCTGTGACATCATAAATGATAATGTTACATAAACTGCAACATTATCATTGACATCATAGAATGTTGCCTCTGTGACATCATAAATGATAATGTTACATAAACTGCAACATTATCATTGACATCATAGAATGTTGCCTCTGTGAGATCATAAATGATGATGTCATAGGAATGTCTATTCAGCTCTATATGTCAGCATTCTATCACGCTCTTTATGATGCTATTGTATTCTACTCTATATCAAAGCATTTGATCAGTAATTGTGATATTCTGTGCCGCTATATATGACAGCATTCTTTTCCGTTCTAATGTCATTACAACTAATCAAAATGCAATTGTGGATATCTCTAATGTTAATTCCAGATCGTCAAGCTTAGCTATTAAATGTTAAAACAGCTTGCCATAGAATTGTCCAACGCAGACGCTAGGCTATGCCAATAAACATGTAGCCCAAGCATCAAAATGACAGTGCCCTTCATTTTTTTAAAGGTCCCATATGTTTACATGCTGTAATGTTAAAAAAAAACGTTATTTTCCTCATGCTGTCTGCCTGACATATACCTGTATTCACCCTCTGTCTGAAACGCTCCGTTTTAGTGCATTTCAATGGAACTGCAACATAATTGCGTTGCTAGGCAACAGTTTAGGTCCATGTTTACTTTCTGTCAGCTGATGTCATTCACATACACTGCAACTGGAAATAAACTGGGACACATTTACATTTAAATGTTCCATATATCGTAGATTTGTGACATCACACATGCATAGTACTCCTGACTGCTTGTTTAAACCTGCTTAATAATAAAGATACCTGAACATCTCACTTAATATGGGACCTTTAAGGCTTAGAACAGTTTGATAAATTTGACCGTATTTAGGTTTTTCAAATTAACATCAACATAGTAGTAGTCATAGTTCATTCAATGAAGTCAATGATTTCTCACAGAGATTGACAGAGTAGTAGTAGACACATGGGACACTACAATTGCCAGAAAGTCTTGACAATCAGATTAAACTAACTCTCCTGTGACATCATCAGTGACATGATGGAATGTTGCCATTGGGATGTCATAAATGATGTCACATAAACTGTGACATCATAAGTGACATCAGGGAACGTCGTCGAAAGTTTACTTATAGAACCCCCGTTACGCCCATCAATCACAGATCAAAAAACAAGTGTTTTGTTGATACTGCCACGCGTAGGACGACAGGCCACTCGCAGACGGGGACCAAAGGCCGAAGACTCGCAGGTCCTCCACTGTCAGCAGACGGAAGGTTGCCCGACGCAGACGCAAGGCAACGCCATTAACCACGAAGGGAAAGCATTAATGCATTAAGCATTAATGCTTTTCATTTGTCTTAGTGTTTTTTTTTTAGGTAGCATATTTTACTTTATTTCGATTTTTTTTAATCAACATTAACATAGTCGTATTCACAGTTCCCTTGATGAAGTCAATGATCTCCTTCATTCAGACTAAACTAACATTCCTGTGACATCATCAGTGGTTTCATCTGTGAGATCATAAATGATCATGTCACATAAACTGTGACATCATCAGTGACATCACAGTTTGTGGTTGTGTCCAAAATTCCATACTAACATGCTATTTAGTACACTAAAACAGTATGTGAGATATTTTAGTAGGTCCGAAACCTAAGTATAAAACCTATAGTACGCAAATTGCATACTATTTCCAGTAAAATATTACAGTATGCAACGCTGAACATTACGTTGGCAGAAATATCCCACAATGCAATGCGGTAGTGAAGACAACGTTGATAATACATGTCGACAGACAGTTCTGTAACATCAATAACACTTCAATTTAACTGTAAATATAAGATTTCACTTTGCTCGGTTTAATAAATATTTGAAATGAATTCAGACTCTATATCTCACAAACCGTCGGTTTTAACACATGAGGTTGGCACAGGTTACCATGGTTATGCGTCTCCAACCGGCAAGGGGGAAGTAATGACGTTAATTACTTCTCAGTGTGTCCGAAAAGACACATACAACTGTTTATTCGCACAAAAGTATGTTGAACTTACTATTGTACTATCGTACACCTATTGTGTATTTTTTAAAAAAAATTTACATCAACATAGTAGTAGTCATAGTTCCTCTGATGAAGTCAATGATTTCTGTCATTCAGATTAAACTAACATTCCTGTGACATCGTCATTGAGATCATGGAATATTGCCTCTGTGACATCATAAATGATAATGTTACATAAACTGCAACATTATCATTGACATCATAGAATGTTGCCTCTGTGACATCATAAATGATAATGTTACATAAACTGCAACATTATCATTGACATCATAGAATGTTGCCTCTGTGACATCATAAATGATAATGTTACATAAACTGCAACATTATCATTGACATCATAGAATGTTGCCTCTGTGACATCATAAATGATAATGTTACATAAACTGCAACATTATCATTGACATCATAGAATGTTGCCTCTGTGACATCATAAATGATAATGTTACATAAACTGCAACATTATCATTGACATCATAGAATGTTGCCTCTGTGACATCATAAATGATAATGTTACATAAACTGCAACATTATCATTGACATCATAGAATGTTGCCTCTGTGACATCATAAATGATAATGTTACATAAACTGCAACATTATCATTGACATCATAGAATGTTGCCTCTGTGACATCATAAATGATAATGTTACATAAACTGCAACATTATCATTGACATCATAGAATGTTGCCTCTGTGACATCATAAATGATAATGTTACATAAACTGCAACATTATCATTGACATCATAGAATGTTGCCTCTGTGAGATCATAAATGATGATGTCATAGGAATGTCTATTCAGCTCTATATGTCAGCATTCTATCACGCTCTTTATGATGCTATTGTATTCTACTCTATATCAAAGCATTTGATCAGTAATTGTGATATTCTGTGCCGCTATATATGACAGCATTCTTTTCCGTTCTAATGTCATTACAACTAATCAAAATGCAATTGTGGATAT
Source organism: Sebastes umbrosus (assembly GCF_015220745.1). Taxonomy (NCBI): domain Eukaryota; kingdom Metazoa; phylum Chordata; class Actinopteri; order Perciformes; family Sebastidae; genus Sebastes; species Sebastes umbrosus. The sequence continues at coordinate 28,722,514 of NC_051271.1, read as the reverse complement.
CTCTAATGTTAATTCCAGATCGTCAAGCTTAGCTATTAAATGTTAAAACAGCTTGCCATAGAATTGTCCAACGCAGACGCTAGGCTATGCCAATAAACATGTAGCCCAAGCATCAAAATGACAGTGCCCTTCATTTTTTTAAAGGTCCCATATGTTTACATGCTGTAATGTTAAAAAAAAACGTTATTTTCCTCATGCTGTCTGCCTGACATATACCTGTATTCACCCTCTGTCTGAAACGCTCCGTTTTAGTGCATTTCAATGGAACTGCAACATAATTGCGTTGCTAGGCAACAGTTTAGGTCCATGTTTACTTTCTGTCAGCTGATGTCATTCACATACACTGCAACTGGAAATAAACTGGGACACATTTACATTTAAATGTTCCATATATCGTAGATTTGTGACATCACACATGCATAGTACTCCTGACTGCTTGTTTAAACCTGCTTAATAATAAAAGATACCTGAACATCTCACTTTTTATAATATGGGACCTTTAAGGCTTAGAACAGTTTGATGAATTTGACCGTATTTAGGTTTTTCAAATTAACATCAACATAGTAGTAGTCATAGTTCATTCAATGAAGTCAATGATTTCTCACAGAGATTGACAGAGTAGTAGTAGACACATGGGACACTACAATTGCCAGAAAGTCTTGACAATCAGATTAAACTAACTCTCCTGTGACATCATCAGTGACATGATGGAATGTTGCCATTGGGATGTCATAAATGATGTCACATAAACTGTGACATCATAAGTGACATCAGGGAACGTCGTCGAAAGTTTACTTATAGAACCCCCGTTACGCCCATCAATCACAGATCAAAAAACAAGTGTTTTGTTGATACTGCCACGCGTAGGACGACAGGCCACTCGCAGACGGGGACCGAAGGCCGAAGACTCGCAGGTCCTCCACTGTCAGCAGACGGAAGGTTGCCCGACGCAGACGCAAGGCAACGCCATTAACCACGAAGGGAAAGCATTAATGCATTAAGCATTAATGCTTTTCATTTGTCTTAGTGTTTTTTTTTAGGTAGCATATTTTACTTTATTTCGATTTTTTTTAATCAACATTAACATAGTCGTATTCACAGTTCCCTTGATGAAGTCAATGATCTCCTTCATTCAGACTAAACTAACATTCCTGTGACATCATCAGTGGTTTCATCTGTGAGATCATAAATGATCATGTCACATAAACTGTGACATCATCAGTGACATCACAGTTTGTGGTTGTGTCCAAAATTCCATACTAACATGCTATTTAGTACACTAAAACAGTATGTGAGATATTTTAGTAGGTCCGAAACCTAAGTATAAAACCTATAGTACGCAAATTGCATACTATTTCCAGTAAAATATTACAGTATGCAACGCTGAACATTACGTTGGCAGAAATATCCCACAATGCAATGCGGTAGTGAAGACAACGTTGATAATACATGTCGACAGACAGTTCTGTAACATCAATAACACTTCAATTTAACTGTAAATATAAGATTTCACTTTGCTCGGTTTAATAAATATTTGAAATGAATTCAGACTCTATATCTCACAAACCGTCGATTTTAACACATGAGGTTGGCACAGGTTACCATGGTTATGCGTCTCCAACCGGCAAGGGGGAAGTAATGACGTTAATTACTTCTCAGTGTGTCCGAAAAGACACATACAACTGTTTATTCGCACAAAAGTATGTTGAACTTACTATTGTACTATCGTACACCTATTGTGTATTTTTAAAAAAAAATTTACATCAACATAGTAGTAGTCATAGTTCCTCTGATGAAGTCAATGATTTCTGTCATTCAGATTAAACTAACATTCCTGTGACATCGTCATTGAGATCATGGAATATTGCCTCTGTGACATCATAAATGATAATGTTACATAAACTGCAACATTATCATTGACATCATAGAATGTTGCCTCTGTGACATCATAAATGTTAATGTTACATAAACTGCAACATTATCATTGACATCATAGAATGTTGCCTCTGTGACATCATAAATGATAATGTTACATAAACTGCAACATTATCATTGACATCATAGAATGTTGCCTCTGTGACATCATAAATGATAATGTTACATAAACTGCAACATTATCATTGACATCATAGAATGTTGCCTCTGTGAGATCATAAATGATGATGTCATAGGAATGTCTATTCAGCTCTATATGTCAGCATTCTATCACGCTCTTTATGATGCTATTGTATTCTACTCTATATCAAAGCATTTGATCAGTAATTGTGATATTCTGTGCCGCTATATATGACAGCATTCTTTTCCGTTCTAATGTCATTACAACTAATCAAAATGCAATTGTGGATATCTCTAATGTTAATTCCAGATAGTCAAGCTTAGCTATTAAATGTTAAAACAGCTTGCCATAGAATTGTCCAACGCAGACGCTAGGCTATGCCAATAAACATGTAGCCCAAGCATCAAAATGACAGTGCCCTTCATTTTTTTAAAGGTCCCATATGTTTACATGCTGTAATGTTAAAAAAAAACGTTATTTTCCTCATGCTGTCTGCCTGACATATACCTGTATTCACCCTCTGTCTGAAACGCTCCGTTTTAGTGCATTTCAATGGAACTGCAACATAATTGCGTTGCTAGGCAACAGTTTAGGTCCATGTTTACTTTCTGTCAGCTGATGTCATTCACATACACTGCAACTGGAAATAAACTGGGACACATTTACATTTAAATGTTCCATATATCGTAGATTTGTGACATCACACATGCATAGTACTCCTGACTGCTTGTTTAAACCTGCTTAATAATAAAAGATACCTTTAGGTTTTTCAAATTAACATCAACATAGTAGTAGTCATAGTTCATTCAATGAAGTCAATGATTTCTCACAGAGATTGACAGAGTAGTAGTAGACACATGGGACACTACAATTGCCAGAAAGTCTTGACAATCAGATTAAACTAACTCTCCTGTGACATCATCAGTGACATGATGGAATGTTGCCATTGGGATGTCATAAATGATGTCACATAAACTGTGACATCATAAGTGACATCAGGGAACGTCGTCGAAAGTTTACTTATAGAACCCCCGTTACGCCCATCAATCACAGATCAAAAAACAAGTGTTTTGTTGATACTGCCACGCGTAGGACGACAGGCCACTCGCAGACGGGGACCAAAGGCCGAAGACTCGCAGGTCCTCCACTGTCAGCAGACGGAAGGTTGCCCGACGCAGACGCAAGGCAACGCCATTAACCACGAAGGGAAAGCATTAATGCATTAAGCATTAATGCTTTTCATTTGTCTTAGTGTTTTTTTTTTAGGTAGCATATTTTACTTTATTTCGATTTTTTTTAATCAACATTAACATAGTCGTATTCACAGTTCCCTTGATGAAGTCAATGATCTCCTTCATTCAGACTAAACTAACATTCCTGTGACATCATCAGTGGTTTCATCTGTGAGATCATAAATGATCATGTCACATAAACTGTGACATCATCAGTGACATCACAGTTTGTGGTTGTGTCCAAAATTCCATACTAACATGCTATTTAGTACACTAAAACAGTATGTGAGATATTTTAGTAGGTCCGAAACCTAAGTATAAAACCTATAGTACGCAAATTGCATACTATTTCCAGTAAAATATTACAGTATGCAACGCTGAACATTACGTTGGCAGAAATATCCCACAATGCAATGCGGTAGTGAAGACAACGTTGATAATACATGTCGACAGACAGTTCTGTAACATCAATAACACTTCAATTTAACTGTAAATATAAGATTTCACTTTGCTCGGTTTAATAAATATTTGAAATGAATTCAGACTCTATATCTCACAAACCGTCGGTTTTAACACATGAGGTTGGCACAGGTTACCATGGTTATGCGTCTCCAACCGGCAAGGGGGAAGTAATGACGTTAATTACTTCTCAGTGTGTCCGAAAAGACACATACAACTGTTTATTCGCACAAAAGTATGTTGAACTTACTATTGTACTATCGTACACCTATTGTGTATTTTTTAAAAAAAATTTACATCAACATAGTAGTAGTCATAGTTCCTCTGATGAAGTCAATGATTTCTGTCATTCAGATTAAACTAACATTCCTGTGACATCGTCATTGAGATCATGGAATATTGCCTCTGTGACATCATAAATAATAATGTTACATAAACTGCAACATTATCATTGACATCATAGAATGTTGCCTCTGTGACATCATAAATGATAATGTTACATAAACTGCAACATTGTCATTGACATCATAGAATGTTGCCTCTGTGACATCATAAATGATAATGTTACATAAACTGCAACATTATCATTGACATCATAGAATGTTGCCTCTGTGACATCATAAATGATAATGTTACATAAACTGCAACATTATCATTGACATCATAGAATGTTGCCTCTGTGACATCATAAATGATAATGTTACATAAACTGCAACATTATCATTGACATCATAGAATGTTGCCTCTGTGACATCATAAATGATAATGTTACATAAACTGCAACATTATCATTGACATCATAGAATGTTGCCTCTGTGAGATCATAAATGATGATGTCATAGGAATGTCTATTCAGCTCTATATGTCAGCATTCTATCACGCTCTTTATGATGCTATTGTATTCTACTCTATATCAAAGCATTTGATCAGTAATTGTGATATTCTGTGCCGCTATATATGACAGCATTCTTTTCCGTTCTAATGTCATTACAACTAATCAAAATGCAATTGTGGATATCTCTAATGTTAATTCCAGATAGTCAAGCTTAGCTATTAAATGTTAAAACAGCTTGCCATAGAATTGTCCAACGCAGACGCTAGGCTATGCCAATAAACATGTAGCCCAATCATCAAAATGACAGTGCCCTTCATTTTTTTAAAGGTCCCATATGTTTACATGCTGTAATGTTAAAAAAAAAAGGTTTTTTCCTCATGCTGTCTGCCTGACATATACCTGTATTCACCCTCTGTCTGAAACGCTCCGTTTTAGTGCATTTCAATGGAACTGCAACATAATTGCGTTGCTAGGCAACAGTTTAGGTCCATGTTTACTTTCTGTCAGCTGATGTCATTCACATACACTGCAACTGGAAATAAACTGGGACACATTTACATTTAAATGTTCCATATATCGTAGATTTGTGACATCACACATGCATAGTACTCCTGACTGCTTGTTTAAACCTGCTTAATAATAAAAGATACCTGAACATCTCACTTTTTATAATATGGGACCTTTAAGGCTTAGAACAGTTTGATAAATTTGACCGTATTTAGGTTTTTCAAATTAACATCAACATAGTAGTAGTCATAGTTCATTCAATGAAGTCAATGATTTCTCACAGAGATTGACAGAGTAGTAGTAGACACATGGGACACTACAATTGCCAGAAAGTCTTGACAATCAGATTAAACTAACTCTCCTGTGACATCATCAGTGACATGATGGAATGTTGCCATTGGGATGTCATAAATGATGTCACATAAACTGTGACATCATAAGTGACATCAGGGAACGTCGTCGAAAGTTTACTTATAGAACCCCCGTTACGCCCATCAATCACAGATCAAAAAACAAGTGTTTTGTTGATACTGCCACGCGTAGGACGACAGGCCACTCGCAGACGGGGACCGAAGGCCGAAGACTCGCAGGTCCTCCACTGTCAGCAGACGGAAGGTTGCCCGACGCAGACGCAAGGCAACGCCATTAACCACGAAGGGAAAGCATTAATGCATTAAGCATTAATGCTTTTCATTTGTCTTAGTGTTTTTTTTTAGGTAGCATATTTTACTTTATTTCGATTTTTTTTAATCAACATTAACATAGTCGTATTCACAGTTCCCTTGATGAAGTCAATGATCTCCTTCATTCAGACTAAACTAACATTCCTGTGACATCATCAGTGGTTTCATCTGTGAGATCATAAATGATCATGTCACATAAACTGTGACATCATCAGTGACATCACAGTTTGTGGTTGTGTCCAAAATTCCATACTAACATGCTATTTAGTACACTAAAACAGTATGTGAGATATTTTAGTAGGTCCGAAACCTAAGTATAAAACCTATAGTACGCAAATTGCATACTATTTCCAGTAAAATATTACAGTATGCAACGCTGAACATTACGTTGGCAGAAATATCCCACAATGCAATGCGGTAGTGAAGACAACGTTGATAATACATGTCGACAGACAGTTCTGTAACATCAATAACACTTCAATTTAACTGTAAATATAAGATTTCACTTTGCTCGGTTTAATAAATATTTGAAATGAATTCAGACTCTATATCTCACAAACCGTCGATTTTAACACATGAGGTTGGCACAGGTTACCATGGTTATGCGTCTCCAACCGGCAAGGGGGAAGTAATGACGTTAATTACTTCTCAGTGTGTCCGAAAAGACACATACAACTGTTTATTCGCACAAAAGTATGTTGAACTTACTATTGTACTATCGTACACCTATTGTGTATTTTTAAAAAAAATTTACATCAACATAGTAGTAGTCATAGTTCCTCTGATGAAGTCAATGATTTCTGTCATTCAGATTAAACTAACATTCCTGTGACATCGTCATTGAGATCATGGAATATTGCCTCTGTGACATCATAAATGATAATGTTACATAAACTGCAACATTATCATTGACATCATAGAATGTTGCCTCTGTGACATCATAAATGATAATGTTACATAAACTGCAACATTATCATTGACATCATAGAATGTTGCCTCTGTGACATCATAAATGATAATGTTACATAAACTGCAACATTATCATTGACATCATAGAATGTTGCCTCTGTGAGATCATAAATGATGATGTCATAGGAATGTCTATTCAGCTCTATATGTCAGCATTCTATCACGCTCTTTATGATGCTATTGTATTCTACTCTATATCAAAGCATTTGATCAGTAATTGTGATATTCTGTGCCGCTATATATGACAGCATTCTTTTCCGTTCTAATGTCATTACAAGTAATCAAAATGCAATTGTGGATATCTCTAATGTTAATTCCAGATAGTCAAGCTTAGCTATTAAATGTTAAAACAGCTTGCCATAGAATTGTCCAACGCAGACACTAGGCTATGCCAATAAACATGTAGCCCAAGCATCAAAATGACAGTGCCCTTCATTTTTTTAAAGGTCCCATATGTTTACATGCTGTAATGTTAAAAAAAAACGTTATTTTCCTCATGCTGTCTGCCTGACATATACCTGTATTCACCCTCTGTCTGAAACGCTCCGTTTTAGTGCATTTCAATGGAACTGCAACATAATTGCGTTGCTAGGCAACAGTTTAGGTCCATGTTTACTTTCTGTCAGCTGATGTCATTCACATACACTGCAACTGGAAATAAACTGGGACACATTTACATTTAAATGTTCCATATATCGTAGATTTGTGACATCACACATGCATAGTACTCCTGACTGCTTGTTTAAACCTGCTTAATAATAAAAGATACCTGAACATCTCACTTTTTATAATATGGGACCTTTAAGGCTTAGAACAGTTTGATAAATTTGACCGTATTTAGGTTTTTCAAATTAACATCAACATAGTAGTAGTCATAGTTCATTCAATGAAGTCAATGATTTCTCACAGAGATTGACAGAGTAGTAGTAGACACATGGGACACTACAATTGCCAGAAAATCTTGACAATCAGATTAAACTAACTCTCCTGTGACATCATCAGTGACATGATGGAATGTTGCCATTGGGATGTCATAAATGATGTCACATAAACTGTGACATCATAAGTGACATCAGGGAACGTCGTCGAAAGTTTACTTATAGAACCCCCGTTACGCCCATCAATCACAGATCAAAAAACAAGTGTTTTGTTGATACTGCCACGCGTAGGACGACAGGCCACTCGCAGACGGGGACCGAAGGCCGAAGACTCGCAGGTCCTCCACTGTCAGCAGACGGAAGGTTGGCCGACGCAGACGCAAGGCAACGCCATTAACCACGAAGGGAAAGCATTAATGCATTAAGCATTAATGCTTTTCATTTGTCTTAGTGTTTTTTTTTAGGTAGCATATTTTACTTTATTTCGATTTTTTTTAATCAACATTAACATAGTCGTATTCACAGTTCCCTTGATGAAGTCAATGATCTCCTTCATTCAGACTAAACTAACATTCCTGTGACATCATCAGTGGTTTCATCTGTGAGATCATAAATGATCATGTCACATAAACTGTGACATCATCAGTGACGTCACAGTTTGTGGTTGTGTCCAAAATTCCATACTAACATGCTATTTAGTACACTAAAACAGTATGTGAGATATTTTAGTAGGTCCGAAACCTAAGTATAAAACCTATAGTACGCAAATTGCATACTATTTCCAGTAAAATATTACAGTATGCAACGCTGAACATTACGTTGGCAGAAATATCCCACAATGCAATGCGGTAGTGAAGACAACGTTGATAATACATGTCGACAGACAGTTCTGTAACATCAATAACACTTCAATTTAACTGTAAATATAAGATTTCACTTTGCTCGGTTTAATAAATATTTGAAATGAATTCAGACTCTATATCTCACAAACCGTCGATTTTAACACATGAGGTTGGCACAGGTTACCATGGTTATGCGTCTCCAACCGGCAAGGGGGAAGTAATGACGTTAATTACTTCTCAGTGTGTCCGAAAAGACACATACAACTGTTTATTCGCACAAAAGTATGTTGAACTTGCTATTGTACTATTGTACACCTATTGTTTATTTTTTTTTTTAAATTTACATCAACATAGTAGTAGTCATAGTTCCTCTGATGAAGTCAATGATTTCTGTCATTCAGATTAAACTAACATTCCTGTGACATCGTCATTGAGATCATGGAATATTGCCTCTGTGACATCATAAATGATAATGTTACATAAACTGCAACATTATCATTGACATCATAGAATGTTGCCTCTGTGACATCATAAATGATAATGTTACATAAACTGCAACATTATCATTGACATCATAGAATGTTGCCTCTGTGACATCATAAATGATAATGTTACATAAACTGCAACATTATCATTGACATCATAGAATGTTGCCTCTGTGACATCATAAATGATAATGTTACATAAACTGCAACATTATCATTGACATCATAGAATGTTGCCTCTGTGAGATCATAAATGATGATGTCATAGGAATGTCTATTCAGCTCTATATGTCAGCATTCTATCACGCTCTTTATGATGCTATTGTATTCTACTCTATATCAAAGCATTTGATCAGTAATTGTGATATTCTGTGCCGCTATATATGACAGCATTCTTTTCCGTTCTAATGTCATTACAACTAATCAAAATGCAATTGTGGATATCTCTAATGTTAATTCCAGATAGTCAAGCTTAGCTATTAAATGTTAAAACAGCTTGCCATAGAATTGTCCAACGCAGACGCTAGGCTATGCCAATAAACATGTAGCCCAAGCATCAAAATGACAGTGCCCTTCATTTTTTTAAAGGTCCCATATGTTTACATGCTGTAATGTTAAAAAAAAACGTTATTTTCCTCATGCTGTCTGCCTGACATATACCTGTATTCACCCTCTGTCTGAAACGCTCCGTTTTAGTGCATTTCAATGGAACTGCAACACAATTGCGTTGCTAGGCAACAGTTTAGGTCCATGTTTACTTTCTGTCAGCTGATGTCATTCACATACACTGCAACTGGAAATAAACTGGGACACATTTACATTTAAATGTTCCATATATCGTAGATTTGTGACATCACACATGCATAGTACTCCTGACTGCTTGTTTAAACCTGCTTAATAATAAAAGATACCTGAACATCTCACTTTTTATAATATGGGACCTTTAAGGCTTAGAACAGTTTGATAAATTTGACCGTATTTAGGTTTTTCAAATTAACATCAACATAGTAGTAGTCATAGTTCATTCAATGAAGTCAATGATTTCTCACAGAGATTGACAGAGTAGTAGTAGACACATGGGACACTACAATTGCCAGAAAGTCTTGACAATCAGATTAAACTAACTCTCCTGTGACATCATCAGTGACATGATGGAATGTTGCCATTGGGATGTCATAAATGATGTCACATAAACTGTGACATCATAAGTGACATCAGGGAACGTCGTCGAAAGTTTACTTATAGAACCCCCGTTACGCCCATCAATCACAGATCAAAAAACAAGTGTTTTGTTGATACTGCCACGCGTAGGACGACAGGCCACTCGCAGACGGGGACCGAAGGCCGAAGACTCGCAGGTCCTCCACTGTCAGCAGACGGAAGGTTGCCCGACGCAGACGCAAGGCAACGTCATTAACCACGAAGGGAAAGCATTAATGCATTAAGCATTAATGCTTTTCATTTGTCTTAGTGTTTTTTTTTAGGTAGCATATTTGACTTTATTTCGATTTTTTTTAATCAACATTAACATAGTCGTATTCACAGTTCCCTTGATGAAGTCAATGATCTCCTTCATTCAGACTAAACTAACATTCCTGTGACATCATCAGTGGTTTCATCTGTGAGATCATAAATGATCATGTCACATAAACTGTGACATCATCAGTGACATCACAGTTTGTGGTTGTGTCCAAAATTCCATACTAACATGCTATTTAGTACACTAAAACAGTATGTGAGATATTTTAGTAGGTCCGAAACCTAAGTATAAAACCTATAGTACGCAAATTGCATACTATTTCCAGTAAAATATTACAGTATGCAACGCTGAACATTACGTTGGCAGAAATATCCCACAATGCAATGCGGTAGTGAAGACAACGTTGATAATACATGTCGACAGACAGTTCTGTAACATCAATAACACTTCAATTTAACTGTAAATATAAGATTTCACTTTGCTCGGTTTAATAAATATTTGAAATTAATTCAGACTCTATATCTCACAAACTGTCGATTTTAAAACATGAGGTTGGCACAGGTTACCATGGTTATGCGTCTCGAACCGGCAAGGGGGAAGTAATGACGTTAATTACTTCTCAGTGTGTCCGAAAAGACACATACAACTGTTTATTCGCACAAAAGTATGTTGAACTTACTATTGTACTATCGTACACCTATTGTGTATTTTTAAAAAAAAATTTACATCAACATAGTAGTAGTCATAGTTCCTCTGATGAAGTCAATGATTTCTGTCATTCAGATTAAACTAACATTCCTGTGACATCGTCATTGAGATCATGGAATATTGCCTCTGTGACATCATAAATGATAATGTTACATAAACTGCAACATTATCATTGACATCATAGAATGTTGCCTCTGTGACATCATAAATGATAATGTTACATAAACTGCAACATTATCATTGACATCATAGAATGTTGCCTCTGTGACATCATAAATGATAATGTTACATAAACTGCAACATTATCATTGACATCATAGAATGTTGCCTCTGTGAGATCATAAATGATGATGTCATAGGAATGTCTATTCAGCTCTATATGTCAGCATTCTATCACGCTCTTTATGATGCTATTGTATTCTACTCTATATCAAAGCATTTGATCAGTAATTGTGATATTCTGTGCCGCTATATATGACAGCATTCTTTTCCGTTCTAATGTCATTACAACTAATCAAAATGCAATTGTGGATATCTCTAATGTTAATTCCAGATAGTCAAGTTTAGCTATTAAATGTTAAAACAGCTTGCCATAGAATTGTCCAACGCAGACGCTAGGCTATGCCAATAAACATGTAGCCCAAGCATCAAAATGACAGTGCCCTTCATTTTTTTAAAGGTCCCATATGTTTACATACTGTAATGTTAAAAAAAAACGTTATTTTCCTCATGCTGTCTGCCTGACATATACCTGTATTCACCTTCTGTCTGAAACGCTCCGTTTTAGTGCATTTCAATGGAACTGCAACATAATTGCGTTGCTAGGCAACAGTTTAGGTCCATGTTTACTTTCTGTCAGCTGATGTCATTCACATACACTGCAACTGGAAATAAACTGGGACATATTTACATTTAAATGTTCCATATATCGTAGATTTGTGACATCACACATGCATAGTACTCCTGACTGCTTGTTTAAACCTGCTTAATAATAAAAGATACCTGAACATCTCACTTTTTATAATATGGGACCTTTAAGGCTTAGAACAGTTTGATAAATTTGACCGTATTTAGGTTTTTCAAATTAACATCAACATAGTAGTAGTCATAGTTCATTCAATGAAGTCAATGATTTCTCACAGAGATTGACAGAGTAGTAGTAGACACATGGGACACTACAATTGCCAGAAAGTCTTGACAATCAGATTAAACTAACTCTCCTGTGACATCATCAGTGACATGATGGAATGTTGCCATTGGGATGTCATAAATGATGTCACATAAACTGTGACATCATAAGTGACATCAGGGAACGTCGTCGAAAGTTTACTTATAGAACCCCCGTTACGCCCATCAATCACAGATCAAAAAACAAGTGTTTTGTTGATACTGCCACGCGTAGGACGACAGGCCACTCGCAGACGGGGACCGAAGGCCGAAGACTCGCAGGTCCTCCACTGTCAGCAGACGGAAGGTTGCCCGACGCAGACGCAAGGCAACGCCATTAACCACGAAGGGAAAGCATTAATGCATTAAGCATTAATGCTTTTCATTTGTCTTAGTGTTTTTTTTTTAGGTAGCATATTTGACTTTATTTCGATTTTTTTTAATCAACATTAACATAGTCGTATTCACAGTTCCCTTGATGAAGTCAATGATCTCCTTCATTCAGACTAAACTAACATTCCTGTGACATCATCAGTGGTTTCATCTGTGAGATCATAAATGATCATGTCACATAAACTGTGACATCATCAGTGACGTCACAGTTTGTGGTTGTGTCCAAAATTCCATACTAACATGCTATTTAGTACACTAAAACAGTATGTGAGATATTTTAGTAGGTCCGAAACCTAAGTATAAAACCTATAGTACGCAAATTGCATACTATTTCCAGTAAAATATTACAGTATGCAACGCTGAACATTACGTTGGCAGAAATATCCCACAATGCAATGCGGTAGTGAAGACAACGTTGATAATACATGTCGACAGACAGTTCTGTAACATCAATAACACTTCAATTTAACTGTAAATATAAGATTTCACTTTGCTCGGTTTAATAAATATTTGAAATGAATTCAGACTCTATATCTCACAAACCGTCGATTTTAACACATGAGGTTGGCACAGGTTACCATGGTTATGCGTCTCCAACCGGCAAGGGGGAAGTAATGACGTTAATTACTTCTCAGTGTGTCCGAAAAGACACATACAACTGTTTATTCGCACAAAAGTATGTTGAACTTGCTATTGTACTATTGTACACCTATTGTTTATTTTTTTTTTAAATTTACATCAACATAGTAGTAGTCATAGTTCCTCTGATGAAGTCAATGATTTCTGTCATTCAGATTAAACTAACATTCCTGTGACATCGTCATTGAGATCATGGAATATTGCCTCTGTGACATCATAAATGATAATGTTACATAAACTGCAACATTATCATTGACATCATAGAATGTTGCCTCTGTGACATCATAAATGATAATGTTACATAAACTGCAACATTATCATTGACATCATAGAATGTTGCCTCTGTGACATCATAAATGATAATGTTACATAAACTGCAACATTATCATTGACATCATAGAATGTTGCCTCTGTGAGATCATAAATGATGATGTCATAGGAATGTCTATTCAGCTCTATATGTCAGCATTCTATCACGCTCTTTATGATGCTATTGTATTCTACTCTATATCAAAGCATTTGATCAGTAATTGTGATATTCTGTGCCGCTATATATGACAGCATTCTTTTCCGTTCTAATGTCATTACAACTAATCAAAATGCAATTGTGGATATCTCTAATGTTAATTCCAGATAGTCAAGCTTAGCTATTAAATGTTAAAACAGCTTGCCATAGAATTGTCCAACGCAGACGCTAGGCTATGCCAATAAACATGTAGCCCAAGCATCAAAATGACAGTGCCCTTCATTTTTTTAAAGGTCCCATATGTTTACATGCTGTAATGTTAAAAAAAAGGTTATTTTCCTCATGCTGTCTGCCTGACATGTACCTGTATTCACCTTCTGTCTGAAACGCTCCGTTTTAGTGCATATCAATGGAACTGCAACATAATTGCGTTGCTAGGCAACAGTTTAGGTCCATGTTTACTTTCTGTCAGCTGATGTCATTCACATACACTGCAACTGGAAATAAACTGGGACACATTTACATTTAAATGTTCCACATATCGTAGATTTGTGACATCACACATGCATAGTACTCCTGACTGCTTGTTTAAACCTGCTTAATAATAAAAGATACCTGAACATCTCACTTTTTATAATATGGGACCTTTAAGGCTTAGAACAGTTTGATAAATTTGACCGTATTTAGGTTTTTCAAATTAACATCAACATAGTAGTAGTCATAGTTCATTCAATGAAGTCAATGATTTCTCACAGAGATTGACAGAGTAGTAGTAGACACATGGGACACTACAATTGCCAGAAAGTCTTGACAATCAGATTAAACTAACTCTCCTGTGACATCATCAGTGACATGATGGAATGTTGCCATTGGGATGTCATAAATGATGTCACATAAACTGTGACATCATAAGTGACATCAGGGAACGTCGTCGAAAGTTTACTTATAGAACCCCCGTTACGCCCATCAATCACAGATCAAAAAACAAGTGTTTTGTTGATACTGCCACGCGTAGGACGACAGGCCACTCGCAGACGGGGACCGAAGGCCGAAGACTCGCAGGTCCTCCACTGTCAGCAGACGGAAGGTTGCCCGACGCAGACGCAAGGCAACGCCATTAACCACGAAGAGAAAGCATTAATGCATTAAGCATTAATGCTTTTCATTTGTCTTAGTGTTTTTTTTTAGGTAGCATATTTTACTTTATTTCGATTTTTTTTAATCAACATTAACATAGTCGTATTCACAGTTCCCTTGATGAAGTCAATGATCTCCTTCATTCAGACTAAACTAACATTCCTGTGACATCATCAGTGGTTTCATCTGTGAGATCATAAATGATCATGTCACATAAACTGTGACATCATCAGTGACATCACAGTTTGTGGTTGTGTCCAAAATTCCATACTAACATGCTATTTAGTCCACTAAAACAGTATGTGAGATATTTCAGTAGGTCCGAAACCTAAGTATAAAACCTGTAGTACGCAAATTGCATACTATTTCCAGTAAAATATTACAGTATGCAACGCTGAACATTACGTTGGCAGAAATATCCCACAATGCAATGCGGTAGTGAAGACAACGTTGATAATACATGTCGACAGACAGTTCTGTAACATCAATAACACTTCAATTTAACTGTAAATATAAGATTTCACTTTGCTCGGCTTAATAAATATTTGAAATGAATTCAGACTCTATATCTCACAAACCGTCGATTTTAACACATGAGGTTGGCACAGGTTACCATGGTTATGCGTCTCCAACCGGCAAGGGGGAAGTAATGACGTTAATTACTTCTCAGTGTGTCCGAAAAGACACATACAACTGTTTATTCGCACAAAAGTATGTTGAACTTACTATTGTACTATCGTACACCTATTGTATATTTTTAAAAAAAAATTTACATCAACATAGTAGTAGTCATAGTTCCTCTGATGAAGTCAATGATTTCTGTCATTCAGATTAAACTAACATTCCTGTGACATCGTCATTGAGATCATGGAATATTGCCTCTGTGACATCATAAATGATAATGTTACATAAACTGCAACATTATCATTGACATCATAGAATGTTGCCTCTGTGACATCATAAATGATAATGTTACATAAACTGCAACATTATCATTGACATCATAGAATGTTGCCTCTGTGACATCATAAATGATAATGTTACATAAACTGCAACATTATCATTGACATCATAGAATGTTGCCTCTGTGACATCATAAATGATAATGTTACATAAACTGCAACATTATCATTGACATCATAGAATGTTGCCTCTGTGAGATCATAAATGATGATGTCATAGGAATGTCTATTCAGCTCTATATGTCAGCATTCTATCACGCTCTTTATGATGCTATTGTATTCTACTCTATATCAAAGCATTTGATCAGTAATTGTGATATTCTGTGCCGCTATATATGACAGCATTCTTTTCCGTTCTAATGTCATTACAACTAATCAAAATGCAATTGTGGATATCTCTAATGTTAATTCCAGATCGTCAAGCTTAGCTATTAAATGTTAAAACAGCTTGCCATAGAATTGTCCAACGCAGACGCTAGGCTATGCCAATAAACATGTAGCCCAAGCATCAAAATGACAGTGCCCTTCATTTTTTTAAAGGTCCCATATGTTTACATGCTGTAATGTTAAAAAAAAAGGTTATTTTCCTCATGCTGTCTGCCTGACATATACCTGTATTCACCCTCTGTCTGAAACGCTCCGTTTTAGTGCATTTCAATGGAACTGCAACATAATTGCGTTGCTAGGCAACAGTTTAGGTCCATGTTTACTTTCTGTCAGCTGATGTCATTCACATACACTGCAACTGGAAATAAACTGGGACACATTTACATTTAAATGTTCCATATATCGTAGATTTGTGACATCACACATGCATAGTACTCCTGACTGCTTGTTTAAACCTGCTTAATAATAAAAGATACCTGAACATCTCACTTTTTATAATATGGGACCTTTAAGGCTTAGAACAGTTTGATAAATTTGACTGTATTTAGGTTTTTCAAATTAACATCAACATAGTAGTAGTCATAGTTCATTCAATGAAGTCAATGATTTCTCACAGAGATTGACAGAGTAGTAGTAGACACATGGGACACTACAATTGCCAGAAAGTCTTGACAATCAGATTAAACTAACTCTCCTGTGACATCATCAGTAACATGATGGAATGTTGCCATTGGGATGTCATAAATGATGTCACATAAACTGTGACATCATAAGTGACATCAGGGAACGTCGTCGAAAGTTTACTTATAGAACCCCCGTTACGCCCATCAATCACAGATCAAAAAACAAGTGTTTTGTTGATACTGCCACGCGTAGGACGACAGGCCACTCGCAGACGGGGACCGAAGGCCGAAGACTCGCAGGTCCTCCACTGTCAGCAGACGGAAGGTTGCCCGACGCAGACGCAAGGCAACGCCATTAACCACGAAGGGAAAGCATTAATGCATTAAGCATTAATGCTTTTCATTTGTCTTAGTGTTTTTTTTTAGGTAGCATATTTTACTTTATTTCGATTTTTTTTAATCAACATTAACATAGTCGTATTCACAGTTCCCTTGATGAAGTCAATGATCTCCTTCATTCAGACTAAACTAACATTCCTGTGACATCATCAGTGGTTTCATCTGTGAGATCATAAATGATCATGTCACATAAACTGTGACATCATCAGTGACATCACAGTTTGTGGTTGTGTCCAAAATTCCATACTAACATGCTATTTAGTACACTAAAACAGTATGTGAGATATTTTAGTAGGTCTGAAACCTAAGTATAAAACCTATAGTACGCAAATTGCATACTATTTCCAGTAAAATATTACAGTATGCAACGCTGAACATTACGTTGGCAGAAATATCCCACAATGCAATGCGGTAGTGAAGACAACGTTGATAATACATGTCGACAGACAGTTCTGTAACATCAATAACACTTCAATTTAACTGTAAATATAAGATTTCACTTTGCTCGGTTTAATAAATATTTGAAATGAATTCAGACTCTATATCTCACAAACCGTCGATTTTAACACATGAGGTTGGCACAGGTTACCATGGTTATGCGTCTCCAACCGGCAAGGGGGAAGTAATGACGTTAATTACTTCTCAGTGTGTCCGAAAAGACACATACAACTGTTTATTCGTACAAAAGTATGTTGAACTTACTATTGTACTATCGTACACCTATTGTGTATTTTTAAAAATTTTTTTACATCAACATAGTAGTAGTCATAGTTCCTCTGATGAAGTCAATGATTTCTGTCATTCAGATTAAATTAACATTCCTGTGACATCGTCACTGAGATCATGGAATATTGCCTCTGTGACATCATAAATGATAATGTTACATAAACTGCAACATTATCATTGACATCATAGAATGTTGCCTCTGTGACATCATAAATGATAATGTTACATAAACTGCAACATTATCATTGACATCATAGAATGTTGCCTCTGTGACATCATAAATGATAATGTTACATAAACTGCAACATTATCATTGACATCATAGAATGTTGCCTCTGTGAGATCATAAATGATGATGTCATAGGAATGTCTATTCAGCTCTATATGTCAGCATTCTATCACGCTCTTTATGATGCTATTGTATTCTACTCTATATCAAAGCATTTGATCAGTAATTGTGATATTCTGTGCCGCTATATATGACAGCATTCTTTTCCGTTCTAATGTCATTACAACTAATCAAAATGCAATTGTGGATATCTCTAATGTTAATTCCAGATAGTCAAGCTTAGCTATTAAATGTTAAAACAGCTTGCCATAGAATTGTCCAACGCAGACGCTAGGCTATGCCAATAAACATGTAGCCCAAGCATCAAAATGACAGTGCCCTTCATTTTTTTAAAGGTCCCATATGTTTACATACTGTAATGTTAAAAAAAAACGTTATTTTCCTCATGCTGTCTGCCTGACATATACCTGTATTCACCCTCTGTCTGAAACGCTCCGTTTTAGTGCATTTCAATGGAACTGCAACATAATTGCGTTGCTAGGCAACAGTTTAGGTCCATGTTTACTTTCTGTCAGCTGATGTCATTCACATACACTGCAACTGGAAATAAACTGGGACACATTTACATTTAAATGTTCCATATATCGTAGATTTGTGACATCACACATGCGTAGTACTCCTGACTGCTTGTTTAAACCTGCTTAATAATAAAAGATACCTTTAGGTTTTTCAAATTAACATCAACATAGTAGTAGTCATAGTTCATTCAATGAAGTCAATGATTTCTCACAGAGATTGACAGAGTAGTAGTAGACACATGGGACACTACAATTGCCAGAAAGTCTTGACAATCAGATTAAACTAACTCTCCTGTGACATCATCAGTGACATGATGGAATGTTGCCATTGTGATGTCATAAATGATGTCACATAAACTGTGACATCATAAGTGACATCAGGGAACGTCGTCGAAAGTTTACTTATAGAACCCCCGTTACGCCCATCAATCACAGATCAAAAAACAAGTGTTTTGTTGATACTGCCACGCGTAGGACGACAGGCCACTCGCAGACGGGGACCGAAGGCCGAAGACTCGCAGGTCCTCCACTGTCAGCAGACGGAAGGTTGCCCGACGCAGACGCAAGGCAACGTCATTAACCACGAAGGGAAAGCATTAATGCATTAAGCATTAATGCTTTTCATTTGTCTTAGTGTTTTTTTTTAGGTAGCATATTTTACTTTATTTCGATTTTTTTTAATCAACATTAACATAGTCGTATTCACAGTTCCCTTGATGAAGTCAATGATCTCCTTCATTCAGACTAAACTAACATTCCTGTGACATCATCAGTGGTTTCATCTGTGAGATCATAAATGACCATGTCACATAAACTGTGACATCATCAGTGACATCACAGTTTGTGGTTGTGTCCAAAATTCCATACTAACATGCTATTTAGTACACTAAAACAGTATGTGAGATATTTTAGTAGGTCCGAAACCTAAGTATAAAACCTATAGTACGCAAATTGCATACTATTTCCAGTAAAATATTACAGTATGCAACGCTGAACATTACGTTGGCAGAAATATCCCACAATGCAATGCGGTAGTGAAGACAACGTTGATAATACATGTCGACAGACAGTTCTGTAACATCAATAACACTTCAATTTAACTGTAAATATAAGATTTCACTTTGCTCGGTTTAATAAATATTTGAAATGAATTCAGACTCTATATCTCACAAACCGTCGATTTTAACACATGAGGTTGGCACAGGTTACCATGGTTATGCGTCTCCAACCGGCAAGGGGGAAGTAATGACGTTAATTACTTCTCAGTGTGTCCGAAAAGACACATACAACTGTTTATTCGCACAAAAGTATGTTGAACTTACTATTGTACTATCGTACACCTATTGTGTATTTTTAAAAAAAAATTTACATCAACATAGTAGTAGTCATAGTTCCTCTGATGAAGTCAATGATTTCTGTCATTCAGATTAAACTAACATTCCTGTGACATCGTCATTGAGATCATGGAATATTGCCTCTGTGACATCATAAATGATAATGTTACATAAACTGCAACATTATCATTGACATCATAGAATGTTGCCTCTGTGACATCATAAATGATAATGTTACATAAACTGCAACATTATCATTGACATCATAGAATGTTGCCTCTGTGACATCATAAATGATAATGTTACATAAACTGCAACATTATCATTGACATCATAGAATGTTGCCTCTGTGAGATCATAAATGATGATGTCATAGGAATGTCTATTCAGCTCTATATGTCAGCATTCTATCACGCTCTTTATGATGCTATTGTATTCTACTCTATATCAAAGCATTTGATCAGTAATTGTGATATTCTGTGCCGCTATATATGACAGCATTCTTTTCCGTTCTAATGTCATTACAACTAATCAAAATGCAATTGTGGATATCTCTAATGTTAATTCCAGATAGTCAAGCTTAGCTATTAAATGTTAAAACAGCTTGCCATAGAATTGTCCAACGCAGACGCTAGGCTATGCCAATAAACATGTAGCCCAAGCATCAAAATGACAGTGCCCTTCATTTTTTTAAAGGTCCCATATGTTACATGCTGTAATGTTAAAAAAAAACGTTATTTTCCTCATGCTGTCTGCCTGACATATACCTGTATTCACCCTCTGTCTGAAACGCTCCGTTTTAGTGCATTTCAATGGAACTGCAACACAATTGCGTTGCTAGGCAACAGTTTAGGTCCATGTTTACTTTCTGTCAGCTGATGTCATTCACATACACTGCAACTGGAAATAAACTGGGACACATTTACATTTAAATGTTCCATATATCGTAGATTTGTGACATCACACATGCATAGTACTCCTGACTGCTTGTTTAAACCTGCTTAATAATAAAAGATACCTGAACATCTCACTTTTTATAATATGGGACCTTTAAGGCTTAGAACAGTTTGATAAATTTGACCGTATTTAGGTTTTTCAAATTAACATCAACATAGTAGTAGTCATAGTTCATTCAATGAAGTCAATGATTTCTCACAGAGATTGACAGAGTAGTAGTAGACACATGGGACACTACAATTGCCAGAAAGTCTTGACAATCAGATTAAACTAACTCTCCTGTGACATCATCAGTGACATGATGGAATGTTGCCATTGGGATGTCATAAATGATGTCACATAAACTGTGACATCATAAGTGACATCAGGGAACGTCGTCGAAAGTTTACTTATAGAACCCCCGTTACGCCCATCAATCACAGATCAAAAAACAAGTGTTTTGTTGATACTGCCACGCGTAGGACGACAGGCCACTCGCAGACGGGGACCGAAGGCCGAAGACTCGCAGGTCCTCCACTGTCAGCAGACGGAAGGTTGCCCGACGCAGACGCAAGGCAACGTCATTAACCACGAAGGGAAAGCATTAATGCATTAAGCATTAATGCTTTTCATTTGTCTTAGTGTTTTTTTTTAGGTAGCATATTTGACTTTATTTCGATTTTTTTTAATCAACATTAACATAGTCGTATTCACAGTTCCCTTGATGAAGTCAATGATCTCCTTCATTCAGACTAAACTAACATTCCTGTGACATCATCAGTGGTTTCATCTGTGAGATCATAAATGATCATGTCACATAAACTGTGACATCATCAGTGACATCACAGTTTGTGGTTGTGTCCAAAATTCCATACTAACATGCTATTTAGTACACTAAAACAGTATGTGAGATATTTTAGTAGGTCCGAAACCTAAGTATAAAACCTATAGTATGCAAATTGCATACTATTTCCAGTAAAATATTACAGTATGCAACGCTGAACATTACGTTGGCAGAAATATCCCACAATGCAATGCGGTAGTGAAGACAACGTTGATAATACATGTCGACAGACAGTTCTGTAACATCAATAACACTTCAATTTAACTGTAAATATAAGATTTCACTTTGCTCGGTTTAATAAATATTTGAAATTAATTCAGACTCTATATCTCACAAACTGTCGATTTTAACACATGAGGTTGGCACAGGTTACCATGGTTATGCGTCTCGAACCGGCAAGGGGGAAGTAATGACGTTAATTACTTCTCAGTGTGTCCGAAAAGACACATACAACTGTTTATTCGCACAAAAGTATGTTGAACTTACTATTGTACTATCGTACACCTATTGTGTATTTTTAAAAAAAATTTACATCAACATAGTAGTAGTCATAGTTCCTCTGATGAAGTCAATGATTTCTGTCATTCAGATTAAACTAACATTCCTGTGACATCGTCATTGAGATCATGGAATATTGCCTCTGTGACATCATAAATGATAATGTTACATAAACTGCAACATTATCATTGACATCATAGAATGTTGCCTCTGTGACATCATAAATGATGATGTTACATAAACTGCAACATTATCATTGACATCATAGAATGTTGCCTCTGTGACATCATAAATGATAATGTTACATAAACTGCAACATTATCATTGACATCATAGAATGTTGCCTCTGTGAGATCATAAATGATGATGTCATAGGAATGTCTATTCAGCTCTATATGTCAGCATTCTATCACGCTCTTTATGATGCTATTGTATTCTACTCTATATCAAAGCATTTGATCAGTAATTGTGATATTCTGTGCCGCTATATATGACAGCATTCTTTTCCGTTCTAATGTCATTACAACTAATCAAAATGCAATTGTGGATATCTCTAATGTTAATTCCAGATAGTCAAGCTTTAGCTATTAAATGTTAAAACAGCTTGCCATAGAATTGTCCAACGCAGACGCTAGGCTATGCCAATAAACATGTAGCCCAAGCATCAAAATGACAGTGCCCTTCATTTTTTTAAAGGTCCCATATGTTTACATACTGTAATGTTAAAAAAAAACGTTATTTTCCTCATGCTGTCTGCCTGACATATACCTGTATTCACCTTCTGTCTGAAACGCTCCGTTTTAGTGCATTTCAATGGAACTGCAACATAATTGCGTTGCTAGGCAACAGTTTAGGTCCATGTTTACTTTCTGTCAGCTGATGTCATTCACATACACTGCAACTGGAAATAAACTGGGACATATTTACATTTAAATGTTCCATATATCGTAGATTTGTGACATCACACATGCATAGTACTCCTGACTGCTTGTTTAAACCTGCTTAATAATAAAAGATACCTGAACATCTCACTTTTTATAATATGGGACCTTTAAGGCTTAGAACAGTTTGATAAATTTGACCGTATTTAGGTTTTTCAAATTAACATCAACATAGTAGTAGTCATAGTTCATTCAATGAAGTCAATGATTTCTCACAGAGATTGACAGAGTAGTAGTAGACACATGGGACACTACAATTGCCAGAAAGTCTTGACAATCAGATTAAACTAACTCTCCTGTGACATCATCAGTGACATGATGGAATGTTGCCATTGGGATGTCATAAATGATGTCACATAAACTGTGACATCATAAGTGACATCAGGGAACGTCGTCGAAAGTTTACTTATAGAACCCCCGTTACGCCCATCAATCACAGATCAAAAAACAAGTGTTTTGTTGATACTGCCACGCGTAGGACGACAGGCCACTCGCAGACGGGGACCGAAGGCCGAAGACTCGCAGGTCCTCCACTGTCAGCAGACGGAAGGTTGCCCGACGCAGACGCAAGGCAACGCCATTAACCATGAAGGGAAAGCATTAATGCATTAAGCATTAATGCTTTTCATTTGTCTTAGTGTTTTTTTTTAGGTAGCATATTTTACTTTATTTCGATTTTTTTTAATCAACATTAACATAGTCGTATTCACAGTTCCCTTGATGAAGTCAATGATCTCCTTCATTCAGACTAAACTAACATTCCTGTGACATCATCAGTGGTTTCATCTGTGAGATCATAAATGATCATGTCACATAAACTGTGACATCATCAGTGACGTCACAGTTTGTGGTTGTGTCCAAAATTCCATACTAACATGCTATTTAGTACACTAAAACAGTATGTGAGATATTTTAGTAGGTCCGAAACCTAAGTATAAAACCTATAGTACGCAAATTGCATACTATTTCCAGTAAAATATTACAGTATGCAACGCTGGACATTACGTTGGCAGAAATATCCCACAATGCAATGCGGTAGTGAAGACAACGTTGATAATACATGTCGACAGACAGTTCTGTAACATCAATAACACTTCAATTTAACTGTAAATATAAGATTTCACTTTGCTCGGTTTAATAAATATTTGAAATGAATTCAGACTCTATATCTCACAAACCGTCGATTTTAACACATGAGGTTGGCACAGGTTACCATGGTTATGCGTCTCCAACCGGCAAGGGGGAAGTAATGACGTTAATTACTTCTCAGTGTGTCCGAAAAGACACATACAACTGTTTATTCGCACAAAAGTATGTTGAACTTGCTATTGTACTATTGTACACCTATTGTTTATTTTTTTTTTTAAATTTACATCAACATAGTAGTAGTCATAGTTCCTCTGATGAAGTCAATGATTTCTGTCATTCAGATTAAACTAACATTCCTGTGACATCGTCATTGAGATCATGGAATATTGCCTCTGTGACATCATAAATGATAATGTTACATAAACTGCAACATTATCATTGACATCATAGAATGTTGCCTCTGTGACATCATAAATGATAATGTTACATAAACTGCAACATTATCATTGACATCATAGAATGTTGCCTCTGTGACATCATAAATGATAATGTTACATAAACTGCAACATTATCATTGACATCATAGAATGTTGCCTCTGTGAGATCATAAATGATGATGTCATAGGAATGTCTATTCAGCTCTATATGTCAGCATTCTATCACGCTCTTTATGATGCTATTGTATTCTACTCTATATCAAAGCATTTGATCAGTAATTGTGATATTCTGTGCCGCTATATATGACAGCATTCTTTTCCGTTCTAATGTCATTACAACTAATCAAAATGCAATTGTGGATATCTCTAATGTTAATTCCAGATAGTCAAGCTTAGCTATTAAATGTTAAAACAGCTTGCCATAGAATTGTCCAACGCAGACGCTAGGCTATGCCAATAAACATGTAGCCCAAGCATCAAAATGACAGTGCCCTTCATTTTTTTAAAGGTCCCATATGTTTACATGCTGTAATGTTAAAAAAAGGTTATTTTCCTCATGCTGTCTGCCTGACATGTACCTGTATTCACCTTCTGTCTGAAACGCTCCGTTTTAGTGCATATCAATGGAACTGCAACATAATTGCGTTGCTAGGCAACAGTTTAGGTCCATGTTTACTTTCTGTCAGCTGATGTCATTCACATACACTGCAACTGGAAATAAACTGGGACACATTTACATTTAAATGTTCCATATATCGTAGATTTGTGACATCACACATGCATAGTACTCCTGACTGCTTGTTTAAACCTGCTTAATAATAAAAGATACCTGAACATCTCACTTTTTATAATATGGGACCTTTAAGGCTTAGAACAGTTTGATAAATTTGACCGTATTTAGGTTTTTCAAATTAACATCAACATAGTAGTAGTCATAGTTCATTCAATGAAGTCAATGATTTCTCACAGAGATTGACAGAGTAGTAGTAGACACATGGGACACTACAATTGCCAGAAAGTCTTGACAATCAGATTAAACTAACTCTCCTGTGACATCATCAGTGACATGATGGAATGTTGCCATTGGGATGTCATAAATGATGTCACATAAACTGTGACATCATAAGTGACATCAGGGAACGTCGTCGAAAGTTTACTTATAGAACCCCCGTTACGCCCATCAATCACAGATCAAAAAACAAGTGTTTTGTTGATACTGCCACGCGTAGGACGACAGGCCACTCGCAGACGGGGACCGAAGGCCGAAGACTCGCAGGTCCTCCACTGTCAGCAGACGGAAGGTTGCCCGACGCAGACGCAAGGCAACGCCATTAACCACGAAGAGAAAGCATTAATGCATTAAGCATTAATGCTTTTCATTTGTCTTAGTGTTTTTTTTTAGGTAGCATATTTTACTGTATTTCGATTTTTTTTAATCAACATTAACATAGTCGTATTCACAGTTCCCTTGATGAAGTCAATGATCTCCTTCATTCAGACTAAACTAACATTCCTGTGACATCATCAGTGGTTTCATCTGTGAGATCATAAATGATCATGTCACATAAACTGTGACATCATCAGTGACATCACAGTTTGTGGTTGTGTCCAAAATTCCATACTAACATGCTATTTAGTCCACTAAAACAGTATGTGAGATATTTTCAGTAGGTCCGAAACCTAAGTATAAAACCTGTAGTACGCAAATTGCATACTATTTCCAGTAAAATATTACAGTATGCAACGCTGAACATTACGTTGGCAGAAATATCCCACAATGCAATGCGGTAGTGAAGACAACGTTGATAATACATGTCGACAGACAGTTCTGTAACATCAATAACACTTCAATTTAACTGTAAATATAAGATTTCACTTTGCTCGGCTTAATAAATATTTGAAATGAATTCAGACTCTATATCTCACAAACCGTCGATTTTAACACATGAGGTTGGCACAGGTTACCATGGTTATGCGTCTCCAACCGGCAAGGGGGAAGTAATGACGTTAATTACTTCTCAGTGTGTCCGAAAAGACACATACAACTGTTTATTCGCACAAAAGTATGTTGAACTTACTATTGTACTATCGTACACCTATTGTATATTTTTAAAAAAAATTTACATCAACATAGTAGTAGTCATAGTTCCTCTGATGAAGTCAATGATTTCTGTCATTCAGATTAAACTAACATTCCTGTGACATCGTCATTGAGATCATGGAATATTGCCTCTGTGACATCATAAATGATAATGTTACATAAACTGCAACATTATCATTGACATCATAGAATGTTGCCTCTGTGACATCATAAATGATAATGTTACATAAACTGCAACATTATCATTGACATCATAGAATGTTGCCTCTGTGACATCATAAATGATAATGTTACATAAACTGCAACATTATCATTGACATCATAGAATGTTGCCTCTGTGACATCATAAATGATAATGTTACATAAACTGCAACATTATCATTGACATCATAGAATGTTGCCTCTGTGAGATCATAAATGATGATGTCATAGGAATGTCTATTCAGCTCTATATGTCAGCATTCTATCACGCTCTTTATGATGCTATTGTATTCTACTCTATATCAAAGCATTTGATCAGTAATTGTGATATTCTGTGCCGCTATATATGACAGCATTCTTTTCCGTTCTAATGTCATTACAACTAATCAAAATGCAATTGTGGATATCTCTAATGTTAATTCCAGATAGTCAAGCTTAGCTATTAAATGTTAAAACAGCTTGCCATAGAATTGTCCAACGCAGACGCTAGGCTATGCCAATAAACATGTAGCCCAAGCATCAAAATGACAGTGCCCTTCATTTTTTTAAAGGTCCCATATGTTTACATGCTGTAATGTTAAAAAAAAAGGTTATTTTCCTCATGCTGTCTGCCTGACATATACCTGTATTCACCCTCTGTCTGAAACGCTCCGTTTTAGTGCATATCAATGGAACTGCAACATAATTGCGTTGCTAGGCAACAGTTTAGGTCCATGTTTACTTTCTGTCAGCTGATGTCATTCACATACACTGCAACTGGAAATAAACTGGGACACATTTACATTTAAATGTTCCATATATCGTAGATTTGTGACATCACACATGCATAGTACTCCTGACTGCTTGTTTAAACCTGCTTAATAATAAAAGATACCTGAACATCTCACTTTTTATAATATGGGACCTTTAAGGCTTAGAACAGTTTGATAAATTTGACCGTATTTAGGTTTTTCAAATTAACATCAACATAGTAGTAGTCATAGTTCATTCAATGAAGTCAATGATTTCTCACAGAGATTGACAGAGTAGTAGTAGACACATGGGACACTACAATTGCCAGAAAGTCTTGACAATCAGATTAAACTAACTCTCCTGTGACATCATCAGTGACATGATGGAATGTTGCCATTGGGATGTCATAAATGATGTCACATAAACTGTGACATCATAAGTGACATCAGGGAACGTCGTCGAAAGTTTACTTATAGAACCCCCGTTACGCCCATCAATCACAGATCAAAAAACAAGTGTTTTGTTGATACTGCCACGCGTAGGACGACAGGCCACTCGCAGACGGGGACCGAAGGCCGAAGACTCGCAGGTCCTCCACTGTCAGCAGACGGAAGGTTGCCCGACGCAGACGCAAGGCAACGCCATTAACCACGAAGGGAAAGCATTAATGCATTAAGCATTAATGCTTTTCATTTGTCTTAGTGTTTTTTTTTAGGTAGCATATTTTACTTTATTTCGATTTTTTTTAATCAACATTAACATAGTCGTATTCACAGTTCCCTTGATGAAGTCAATGATCTCCTTCATTCAGACTAAACTAACATTCCTGTGACATCATCAGTGGTTTCATCTGTGAGATCATAAATGATCATGTCACATAAACTGTGACATCATCAGTGACATCACAGTTTGTGGTTGTGTCCAAAATTCCATACTAACATGCTATTTAGTCCACTAAAACAGTATGTGAGATATTTCAGTAGGTCCGAAACCTAAGTATAAAACCTGTAGTACGCAAATTGCATACTATTTCCAGTAAAATATTACAGTATGCAACGCTGAACATTACGTTGGCAGAAATATCCCACAATGCAATGCGGTAGTGAAGACAACGTTGATAATACATGTCGACAGACAGTTCTGTAACATCAATAACACTTCAATTTAACTGTAAATATAAGATTTCACTTTGCTCGGCTTAATAAATATTTGAAATGAATTCAGACTCTATATCTCACAAACCGTCGATTTTAACACATGAGGTTGGCACAGGTTACCATGGTTATGCGTCTCCAACCGGCAAGGGGGAAGTAATGACGTTAATTACTTCTCAGTGTGTCCGAAAAGACACATACAACTGTTTATTCGCACAAAAGTATGTTGAACTTACTATTGTACTATCGTACACCTATTGTATATTTTTTAAAAAAATTTACATCAACATAGTAGTAGTCATAGTTCCTCTGATGAAGTCAATGATTTCTGTCATTCAGATTAAACTAACATTCCTGTGACATCGTCATTGAGATCATGGAATATTGCCTCTGTGACATCATAAATGATAATGTTACATAAACTGCAACATTATCATTGACATCATAGAATGTTGCCTCTGTGACATCATAAATGATAATGTTACATAAACTGCAACATTATCATTGACATCATAGAATGTTGCCTCTGTGACATCATAAATGATAATGTTACATAAACTGCAACATTATCATTGACATCATAGAATGTTGCCTCTGTGACATCATAAATGATAATGTTACATAAACTGCAACATTATCATTGACATCATAGAATGTTGCCTCTGTGAGATCATAAATGATGATGTCATAGGAATGTCTATTCAGCTCTATATGTCAGCATTCTATCACGCTCTTTATGATGCTATTGTATTCTACTCTATATCAAAGCATTTGATCAGTAATTGTGATATTCTGTGCCGCTATATATGACAGCATTCTTTTCCGTTCTAATGTCATTACAACTAATCAAAATGCAATTGTGGATATCTCTAATGTTAATTCCAGATAGTCAAGCTTAGCTATTAAATGTTAAAACAGCTTGCCATAGAATTGTCCAACGCAGACGCTAGGCTATGCCAATAAACATGTAGCCCAAGCACCAAAATGACAATGCCCTTCATTTTTTTAAAGGTCCCATATGTTTACATGCTGTAATGTTAAAAAAAAACGTTATTTTCCTCATGCTGTCTGCCTGACATATACCTGTATTCACCCTCTGTCTGAAACGCTCCGTTTTAGTGCATTTCAATGGAACTGCAACATAATTGCGTTGCTAGGCAACAGTTTAGGTCCATGTTTACTTTCTGTCAGCTGATGTCATTCACATACACTGCAACTGGAAATAAACTGGGACACATTTACATTTAAATGTTCCATATATCGTAGATTTGTGACATCACACATGCATAGTACTCCTGACTGCTTGTTTAAACCTGCTTAATAATAAAAGATACCTTTAGGTTTTTCAAATTAACATCAACATAGTAGTAGTCATAGTTCATTCAATGAAGTCAATGATTTCTCACAGAGATTGACAGAGTAGTAGTAGACACATGGGACACTACAATTGCCAGAAAGTCTTGACAATCAGATTAAACTAACTCTCCTGTGACATCATCAGTGACATGATGGAATGTTGCCATTGGGATGTCATAAATGATGTCACATAAACTGTGACATCATAAGTGACATCAGGGAACGTCGTCGAAAGTTTACTTATAGAACCCCCGTTACGCCCATCAATCACAGATCAAAAAACAAGTGTTTTGTTGATACTGCCACGCGTAGGACGACAGGCCACTCGCAGACGGGGACCGAAGGCCGAAGACTCGCAGGTCCTCCACTGTCAGCAGACGGAAGGTTGCCCGACGCAGACGCAAGGCAACGCCATTAACCACGAAGGGAAAGCATTAATGCATTAAGCATTAATGCTTTTCATTTGTCTTAGTGTTTTTTTTTAGGTAGCATATTTTACTTTATTTCGATTTTTTTTAATCAACATTAACATAGTCGTATTCACAGTTCCCTTGATGAAGTCAATGATCTCCTTCATTCAGACTAAACTAACATTCCTGTGACATCATCAGTGGTTTCATCTGTGAGATCATAAATGATCATGTCACATAAACTGTGACATCATCAGTGACATCACAGTTTGTGGTTGTGTCCAAAATTCCATACTAACATGCTATTTAGTACACTAAAACAGTATGTGAGATATTTTAGTAGGTCCGAAACCTAAGTATAAAACCTATAGTACGCAAATTGCATACTATTTCCAGTAAAATATTACAGTATGCAACGCTGAACATTACGTTGGCAGAAATATCCCACAATGCAATGCGGTAGTGAAGACAACGTTGATAATACATGTCGACAGACAGTTCTGTAACATCAATAACACTTCAATTTAACTGTAAATATAAGATTTCACTTTGCTCGGTTTAATAAATATTTGAAATTAATTCAGACTCTATATCTCACAAACCGTCGATTTTAACACATGAGGTTGGCACAGGTTACCATGGTTATGCGTCTCCAACCGGCAAGGGGGAAGTAATGACGTTAATTACTTCTCAGTGTGTCCGAAAAGACACATACAACTGTTTATTCGAACAAAAGTATGTTGAACTTGCTATTGTACTATCGTACACCTATTGTCTATTTTTAAAAAAAAATTTACATCAACATAGTAGTAGTCATAGTTCCTCTGATGAAGTCAATGATTTCTGTCATTCAGATTAAACTAACATTCCTGTGACATCGTCATTGAGATCATGGAATATTGCCTCTGTGACATCATAAATGATAATGTTACATAAACTGCAACATTATCATTGACATCATAGAATGTTGCCTCTGTGACATCATAAATGATAATGTTACATAAACTGCAACATTATCATTGACATCATAGAATGTTGCCTCTGTGACATCATAAATGATAATGTTACATAAACTGCAACATTATCATTGACATCATAGAATGTTGCCTCTGTGACATCATAAATGATAATGTTACATAAACTGCAACATTATCATTGACATCATAGAATGTTGCCTCTGTGAGATCATAAATGATGATGTCATAGGAATGTCTATTCAGCTCTATATGTCAGCATTCTATCACGCTCTTTATGATGCTATTGTATTCTACTCTATATCAAAGCATTTGATCAGTAATTGTGATATTCTGTGCCGCTATATATGACAGCATTCTTTTCCGTTCTAATGTCATTACAACTAATCAAAATGCAATTGTGGATATCTCTAATGTTAATTCCAGATAGTCAAGCTTAGCTATTAAATGTTAAAACAGCTTGCCATAGAATTGTCCAACGCAGACGCTAGGCTATGCCAATAAACATGTAGCCCAAGCATCAAAATGACAGTGCCCTTCATTTTTTTAAAGGTCCCATATGTTTACATGCTGTAATGTTAAAAAAAAACGTTATTTTCCTCATGCTGTCTGCCTGACATATACCTGTATTCACCCTCTGTCTGAAACGCTCCGTTTTAGTGCATTTCAATGGAACTGCAACATAATTGCGTTGCTAGGCAACAGTTTAGGTCCATGTTTACTTTCTGTCAGCTGATGTCATTCACATACACTGCAACTGGAAATAAACTGGGACACATTTACATTTAAATGTTCCATATATCGTAGATTTGTGACATCACACATGCATAGTACTCCTGACTGCTTGTTTAAACCTGCTTAATAATAAAAGATACCTTTAGGTTTTTCAAATTAACATCAACATAGTAGTAGTCATAGTTCATTCAATGAAGTCAATGATTTCTCACAGAGATTGACAGAGTAGTAGTAGACACATGGGACACTACAATTGCCAGAAAGTCTTGACAATCAGATTAAACTAACTCTCCTGTGACATCATCAGTGACATGATGGAATGTTGCCATTGGGATGTCATAAATGATGTCACATAAACTGTGACATCATAAGTGACATCAGGGAACGTCGTCGAAAGTTTACTTATAGAACCCCCGTTACGCCCATCAATCACAGATCAAAAAACAAGTGTTTTGTTGATACTGCCACGCGTAGGACGACAGGCCACTCGCAGACGGGGACCGAAGGCCGAAGACTCGCAGGTCCTCCACTGTCAGCAGACGGAAGGTTGCCCGACGCAGACGCAAGGCAACGCCATTAACCACGAAGGGAAAGCATTAATGCATTAAGCATTAATGCTTTTCATTTGTCTTAGTGTTTTTTTTTAGGTAGCATATTTTACTTTATTTCGATTTTTTTTAATCAACATTAACATAGTCGTATTCACAGTTCCCTTGATGAAGTCAATGATCTCCTTCATTCAGACTAAACTAACATTCCTGTGACATCATCAGTGGTTTCATCTGTGAGATCATAAATGATCATGTCACATAAACTGTGACATCATCAGTGACATCACAGTTTGTGGTTGTGTCCAAAATTCCATACTAACATGCTATTTAGTACACTAAAACAGTATGTGAGATATTTTAGTAGGTCCGAAACCTAAGTATAAAACCTATAGTACGCAAATTGCATACTATTTCCAGTAAAATATTACAGTATGCAACGCTGAACATTACGTTGGCAGAAATATCCCACAATGCAATGCGGTAGTGAAGACAACGTTGATAATACATGTCGACAGACAGTTCTGTAACATCAATAACACTTCAATTTAACTGTAAATATAAGATTTCACTTTGCTCGGTTTAATAAATATTTGAAATGAATTCAGACTCTATATCTCACAAACCGTCGATTTTAACACATGAGGTTGGCACAGGTTACCATGGTTATGCGTCTCCAACCGGCAAGGGGGAAGTAATGACGTTAATTACTTCTCAGTGTGTCCGAAAAGACACATACAACTGTTTATTCGCACAAAAGTATGTTGAACTTACTATTGTACTATCGTACACCTATTGTGTATTTTTTTTTTAAAATTTACATCAACATAGTAGGAGTCATAGTTCCTCTGATGAAGTCAATGATTTCTGTCATTCAGATTAAACTAACATTCCTGTGACATCGTCATTGAGATCATGGAATATTGCCTCTGTGACATCATAAATGATAATGTTACATAAACTGCAACATTATCATTGACATCATAGAATGTTGCCTCTGTGACATCATAAATGATAATGTTACATAAACTGCAACATTATCATTGACATCATAGAATGTTGCCTCTGTGACATCATAAATGATAATGTTACATAAACTGCAACATTATCATTGACATCATAGAATGTTGCCTCTGTGACATCATAAATGATAATGTTACATAAACTGCAACATTATCATTGACATCATAGAATATTGCCTCTGTGACATCATAAATGATAATGTTACATAAACTGCAACATTATCATTGACATCATAGAATGTTGCCTCTGTGAGATCATAAATGATGATGTCATAGGAATGTCTATTCAGCTCTATATGTCAGCATTCTATCACGCTCTTTATGATGCTATTGTATTCTACTCTATATCAAAGCATTTGATCAGTAATTGTGATATTCTGTGCCGCTATATATGACAGCATTCTTTTCCGTTCTAATGTCATTACAACTAATCAAAATGCAATTGTGGATATCTCTAATGTTAATTCCAGATAGTCAAGCTTAGCTATTAAATGTTAAAACAGCTTGCCATAGAATTGTCCAACGCAGACGCTAGGCTATGCCAATAAACATGTAGCCCAAGCATCAAAATGACAGTGCCCTTCATTTTTTTAAAGGTCCCATATGTTTACATGCTGTAATGTTAAAAAAAAACGTTATTTTCCTCATGCTGTCTGCCTGACATATACCTGTATTCACCCTCTGTCTGAAACGCTCCGTTTTAGTGCATTTCAATGGAACTGCAACATAATTGCGTTGCTAGGCAACAGTTTAGGTCCATGTTTACTTTCTGTCAGCTGATGTCATTCACATACACTGCAACTGGAAATAAACTGGGACACATTTACATTTAAATGTTCCATATATCGTAGATTTGTGACATCACACATGCATAGTACTCCTGACTGCTTGTTTAAACCTGCTTAATAATAAAAGATACCTGAACATCTCACTTTTTATAATATGGGACCTTTAAGGCTTAGAACAGTTTGATAAATTTGACCGTATTTAGGTTTTTCAAATTAACATCAACATAGTAGTAGTCATAGTTCATTCAATGAAGTCAATGATTTCTCACAGAGATTGACAGAGTAGTAGTAGACACATGGGACACTACAATTGCCAGAAAGTCTTGACAATCAGATTAAACTAACTCTCCTGTGACATCATCAGTGACATGATGGAATGTTGCCATTGGGATGTCATAAATGATGTCACATAAACTGTGACATCATAAGTGACATCAGGGAACGTCGTCGAAAGTTTACTTATAGAACCCCCGTTACGCCCATCAATCACAGATCAAAAAACAAGTGTTTTGTTGATACTGCCACGCGTAGGACGACAGACCACTCGCAGACGGGGACCGAAGGCCGAAGACTCGCAGGTCCTCCACTGTCAGCAGACGGAAGGTTGCCCGACGCAGACGCAAGGCAACGTCATTAACCACGAAGGGAAAGCATTAATGCATTAAGCATTAATGCTTTTCATTTGTCTTAGTGGTTTTTTTTAGGTAGCATATTTTACTTTATTTCGATTTTTTTTAATCAACATTAACATAGTCGTATTCACAGTTCCCTTGATGAAGTCAATGATCTCCTTCATTCAGACTAAACTAACATTCCTGTGACATCATCAGTGGTTTCATCTGTGAGATCATAAATGATCATGTCACATAAACTGTGACATCATCAGTGACATCACAGTTTGTGGTTGTGTCCAAAATTCCATACTAACATGCTATTTAGTACACTAAAACAGTATGTGAGATATTTTAGTAGGTCCGAAACCTAAGTATAAAACCTATAGTACGCAAATTGCATACTATTTCCAGTAAAATATTACAGTATGCAACGCTGAACATTACGTTGGCAGAAATATCCCACAATGCAATGCGGTAGTGAAGACAACGTTGATAATACATGTCGACAGACAGTTCTGTAACATCAATAACACTTCAATTTAACTGTAAATATAAGATTTCACTTTGCTCGGTTTAATAAATATTTGAAATTAATTCAGACTCTATATCTCACAAACCGTCGATTTTAACACATGAGGTTGGCACAGGTTACCATGGTTATGCGTCTCCAACCGGCAAGGGGGAAGTAATGACGTTAATTACTTCTCAGTGTGTCCGAAAAGACACATACAACTGTTTATTCGAACAAAAGTATGTTGAACTTGCTATTGTACTATCGTACACCTATTGTCTATTTTTAAAAAAAATTTACATCAACATAGTAGTAGTCATAGTTCCTCTGATGAAGTCAATGATTTCTGTCATTCAGATTAAACTAACATTCCTGTGACATCGTCATTGAGATCATGGAATATTGCCTCTGTGACATCATAAATGATAATGTTACATAAACTGCAACATTATCATTGACATCATAGAATGTTGCCTCTGTGACATCATAAATGATAATGTTACATAAACTGCAACATTATCATTGACATCATAGAATGTTGCCTCTGTGACATCATAAATGATAATGTTACATAAACTGCAACATTATCATTGACATCATAGAATGTTGCCTCTGTGACATCATAAATGATAATGTTACATAAACTGCAACATTATCATTGACATCATAGAATGTTGCCTCTGTGAGATCATAAATGATGATGTCATAGGAATGTCTATTCAGCTCTATATGTCAGCATTCTATCACGCTCTTTATGATGCTATTGTATTCTACTCTATATCAAAGCATTTGATCAGTAATTGTGATATTCTGTGCCGCTATATATGACAGCATTCTTTTCCGTTCTAATGTCATTACAACTAATCAAAATGCAATTGTGGATATCTCTAATGTTAATTCCAGATAGTCAAGCTTAGCTATTAAATGTTAAAACAGCTTGCCATAGAATTGTCCAACGCAGACGCTAGGCTATGCCAATAAACATGTAGCCCAATCATCAAAATGACAGTGCCCTTCATTTTTTTAAAGGTCCCATATGTTTACATGCTGTAATGTTAAAAAAAAACGTTATTTTCCTCATGCTGTCTGCCTGACATATACCTGTATTCACCCTCTGTCTGAAACGCTCCGTTTTAGTGCATTTCAATGGAACTGCAACATAATTGCGTTGCTAGGCAACAGTTTAGGTCCATGTTTACTTTCTGTCAGCTGATGTCATTCACATACACTGCAACTGGAAATAAACTGGGACACATTTACATTTAAATGTTCCATATATCGTAGATTTGTGACATCACACATGCATAGTACTCCTGACTGCTTGTTTAAACCTGCTTAATAATAAAAGATACCTGAACATCTCACTTTTTATAATATGGGACCTTTAAGGCTTAGAACAGTTTGATAAATTTGACCGTATTTAGGTTTTTCAAATTAACATCAACATAGTAGTAGTCATAGTTCATTCAATGAAGTCAATGATTTCTCACAGAGATTGACAGAGTAGTAGTAGACACATGGGACACTACAATTGCCAGAAAGTCTTGACAATCAGATTAAACTAACTCTCCTGTGACATCATCAGTGACATGATGGAATGTTGCCATTGGGATGTCATAAATGATGTCACATAAACTGTGACATCATAAGTGACATCAGGGAACGTCGTCGAAAGTTTACTTATAGAACCCCCGTTACGCCCATCAATCACAGATCAAAAAACAAGTGTTTTGTTGATACTGCCACGCGTAGGACGACAGGCCACTCGCAGACGGGGACCGAAGGCCGAAGACTCGCAGGTCCTCCACTGTCAGCAGACGGAAGGTTGCCCGACGCAGACGCAAGGCAACGCCATTAACCACGAAGGGAAAGCATTAATGCATTAAGCATTAATGCTTTTCATTTGTCTTAGTGGTTTTTTTTAGGTAGCATATTTTACTTTATTTCGATTTTTTTTAATCAACATTAACATAGTCGTATTCACAGTTCCCTTGATGAAGTCAATGATCTCCTTCATTCAGACTAAACTAACATTCCTGTGACATCATCAGTGGTTTCATCTGTGAGATCATAAATGATCATGTCACATAAACTGTGACATCATCAGTGACATCACAGTTTGTGGTTGTGTCCAAAATTCCATACTAACATGCTATTTAGTACACTAAAACAGTATGTGAGATATTTTAGTAGGTCCGAAACCTAAGTATAAAACCTATAGTACGCAAATTGCATACTATTTCCAGTAAAATATTACAGTATGCAACGCTGAACATTACGTTGGCAGAAATATCCCACAATGCAATGCGGTAGTGAAGACAACGTTGATAATACATGTCGACAGACAGTTCTGTAACATCAATAACACTTCAATTTAACTGTAAATATAAGATTTCACTTTGCTCGGTTTAATAAATATTTGAAATGAATTCAGACTCTATATCTCACAAACCGTCGATTTTAACACATGAGGTTGGCACAGGTTACCATGGTTATGCGTCTCCAACCGGCAAGGGGGAAGTAATGACGTTAATTACTTCTCAGTGTGTCCGAAAAGACACATACAACTGTTTATTCGCACAAAAGTATGTTGAACTTACTATTGTACTAATAGTACACCTATTGTGTATTTTTTTTAAAAAATTTACATCAACATAGTAGTAGTCATAGTTCCTCTGATGAAGTCAATGATTTCTGTCATTCAGATTAAACTAACATTCCTGTGACATCGTCATTGAGATCATGGAATATTGCCTCTGTGACATCATAAATGATAATGTTACATAAACTGCAACATTATCATTGACATCATAGAATGTTGCCTCTGTGACATCATAAATGATAATGTTACATAAACTGCAACATTATCATTGACATCATAGAATGTTGCCTCTGTGACATCATAAATGATAATGTTACATAAACTGCAACATTATCATTGACATCATAGAATGTTGCCTCTGTGAGATCATAAATGATGATGTCATAGGAATGTCTATTCAGCTCTATATGTCAGCATTCTATCACGCTCTTTATGATGCTATTGTATTCTACTCTATATCAAAGCATTTGATCAGTAATTGTGATATTCTGTGCCGCTATATATGACAGCATTCTTTTCCGTTCTAATGTCATTACAATTAATCAAAATGCAATTGTGGATATCTCTAATGTTAATTCCAGATAGTCAAGCTTAGCTATTAAATGTTAAAACAGCTTGCCATAGAATTGTCCAACGCAGACGCTAGGCTATGCCAATAAACATGTAGCCCAAGCATCAAAATGACAGTGCCCTTCATTTTTTTAAAGGTCCCATATGTTTACATGCTGTAATGTTAAAAAAAAACGTTATTTTCCTCATGCTGTCTGCCTGACATATACCTGTATTCACCCTCTGTCTGAAACGCTCCGTTTTAGTGCATTTCAATGGAACTGCAACATAATTGCGTTGCTAGGCAACAGTTTAGGTCCATGTTTACTTTCTGTCAGCTGATGTCATTCACATACACTGCAACTGGAAATAAACTGGGACACATTTACATTTAAATGTTCCATATATCGTAGATTTGTGACATCACACATGCATAGTACTCCTGACTGCTTGTTTAAACCTGCTTAATAATAAAAGATACCTGAACATCTCACTTTTTATAATATGGGACCTTTAAGGCTTAGAACAGTTTGATAAATTTGACCGTATTTAGGTTTTTCAAATTAACATCAACATAGTAGTAGTCATAGTTCATTCAATGAAGTCAATGATTTCTCACAGAGATTGACAGAGTAGTAGTAGACACATGGGACACTACAATTGCCAGAAAGTCTTGACAATCAGATTAAACTAACTCTCCTGTGACATCATCAGTGACATGATGGAATGTTGCCATTGGGATGTCATAAATGATGTCACATAAACTGTGACATCATAAGTGACATCAGGGAACGTCGTCGAAAGTTTACTTATAGAACCCCCGTTACGCCCATCAATCACAGATCAAAAAACAAGTGTTTTGTTGATACTGCCACGCGTAGGACGACAGGCCACTCGCAGACGGGGACCGAAGGCCGAAGACTCGCAGGTCCTCCACTGTCAGCAGACGGAAGGTTGCCCGACGCAGACGCAAGGCAACGCCATTAACCACGAAGGGAAAGCATTAATGCATTAAGCATTAATGCTTTTCATTTGTCTTAGTGTTTTTTTTTAGGTAGCATATTTTACTTTATTTCGATTTTTTTTAATCAACATTAACATAGTCGTATTCACAGTTCCCTTGATGAAGTCAATGATCTCCTTCATTCAGACTAAACTAACATTCCTGTGACATCATCAGTGGTTTCATCTGTGAGATCATAAATGATCATGTCACATAAACTGTGACATCATCAGTGACATCACAGTTTGTGGTTGTGTCCAAAATTCCATACTAACATGCTATTTAGTACACTAAAACAGTATGTGAGATATTTTAGTAGGTCCGAAACCTAAGTATAAAACCTATAGTACGCAAATTGCATACTATTTCCAGTAAAATATTACAGTATGCAACGCTGAACATTACGTTGGCAGAAATATCCCACAATGCAATGCGGTAGTGAAGACAACGTTGATAATACATGTCGACAGACAGTTCTGTAACATCAATAACACTTCAATTTAACTGTAAATATAAGATTTCACTTTGCTCGGTTTAATAAATATTTGAAATTAATTCAGACTCTATATCTCACAAACCGTCGATTTTAACACATGAGGTTGGCACAGGTTACCATGGTTATGCGTCTCCAACCGGCAAGGGGGAAGTAATGACGTTAATTACTTCTCAGTGTGTCCGAAAAGACACATACAACTGTTTATTCGCACAAAAGTATGTTGAACTTACTATTGTACTATCGTACACCTATTGTGTATTTTTAAAAATAAATTAACATCAACATAGTAGGAGTCATAGTTCCTCTGATGAAGTCAATGATTTCTGTCATTCAGATTAAACTAACATTACTGTGACATTATCATTGAGATCATGGAATGTTGCCTCTGTGACATCATAAATGATAATGTTACATAAACTGCAACATTCATCATTGACATCATAGGAATGTTGCCTCTGTGACATCATAAATGATAATGTTACATAAACTGCAACATTATCATTGACATCATAGAATGTTGCCTCTGTGAGATCATAAATGATGATGTCATAGGAATGTCTATTCAGCTCTATATGTCAGCATTCTATCACGCTCTTTATGATGCTATTGTATTCTACTCTATATCAAAGCATTTGATCAGTAATTGTGATATTCTGTGCCGCTATATATGACAGCATTCTTTTCCGTTCTAATGTCATTACAACTAATCAAAATGCAATTGTGGATATCTCTAATGTTAATTCCAGATAGTCAAGCTTAGCTATTAAATGTTAAAACAGCTTGCCATAGAATTGTCCAACGCAGACGCTAGGCTATGCCAATAAACATGTAGCCCAAGCATCAAAATGACAGTGCCCTTCATTTTTTTAAAGGTCCCATATGTTTACATGCTGTAATGTTAAAAAAAAACGTTATTTTCCTCATGCTGTCTGCCTGACATATACCTGTATTCACCCTCTGTCTGAAACGCTCCGTTTTAGTGCATTTCAATGGAACTGCAACATAATTGCGTTGCTAGGCAACAGTTTAGGTCCATGTTTACTTTCTGTCAGCTGATGTCATTCACATACACTGCAACTGGAAATAAACTGGGACACATTTACATTTAAATGTTCCATATATCGTAGATTTGTGACATCACACATGCATAGTACTCCTGACTGCTTGTTTAAACCTGCTTAATAATAAAAGATACCTGAACATCTCACTTTTTATAATATGGGACCTTTAAGGCTTAGAACAGTTTGATAAATTTGACCGTATTTAGGTTTTTCAAATTAACATCAACATAGTAGTAGTCATAGTTCATTCAATGAAGTCAATGATTTCTCACAGAGATTGACAGAGTAGTAGTAGACACATGGGACACTACAATTGCCAGAAAGTCTTGACAATCAGATTAAACTAACTCTCCTGTGACATCATCAGTGACATGATGGAATGTTGCCATTGCGATGTCATAAATGATGTCACATAAACTGTGACATCATAAGTGACATCAGGGAACGTCGTCGAAAGTTTACTTATAGAACCCCCGTTACGCCCATCAATCACAGATCAAAAAACAAGTGTTTTGTTGATACTGCCACGCGTAGGACGACAGGCCACTCGCAGACGGGGACCGAAGGCCGAAGACTCGCAGGTCCTCCACTGTCAGCAGACGGAAGGTTGCCCGACGCAGACGCAAGGCAACGCCATTAACCACGAAGGGAAAGCATTAATGCATTAAGCATTAATGCTTTTCATTTGTCTTAGTGTTTTTTTTTAGGTAGCATATTTTACTTTATTTCGATTTTTTTAATCAACATTAACATAGTCGTATTCACAGTTCCCTTGATGAAGTCAATGATCTCCTTCATTCAGACTAAACTAACATTCCTGTGACATCATCAGTGGTTTCATCTGTGAGATCATAAATGATCATGTCACATAAACTGTGACATCATCAGTGACATCACAGTTTGTGGTTGTGTCCAAAATTCCATACTAACATGCTATTTAGTACACTAAAACAGTATGTGAGATATTTTAGTAGGTCCGAAACCTAAGTATAAAACCTATAGTACGCAAATTGCATACTATTTCCAGTAAAATATTACAGTATGCAACGCTGAACATTACGTTGGCAGAAATATCCCACAATGCAATGCGGTAGTGAAGACAACGTTGATAATACATGTCGACAGACAGTTCTGTAACATCAATAACACTTCAATTTAACTGTAAATATAAGATTTCACTTTGCTCGGTTTAATAAATATTTGAAATGAATTCAGACTCTATATCTCACAAACCGTCGATTTTAACACATGAGGTTGGCACAGGTTACCATGGTTATGCGTCTCCAACCGGCAAGGGGGAAGTAATGACGTTAATTACTTCTCAGTGTGTCCGAAAAGACACATACAACTGTTTATTCGCACAAAAGTATGTTGAACTTACTATTGTACTATCGTACACCTATTGTGTATTTTTAAAAAAAAATTTACATCAACATAGTAGTAGTCATAGTTCCTCTGATGAAGTCAATGATTTCTGTCATTCAGATTAAACTAACATTCCTGTGACATCGTCATTGAGATCATGGAATATTGCCTCTGTGACATCATAAATGATAATGTTACATAAACTGCAACATTATCATTGACATCATAGAATGTTGCCTCTGTGATATCATAAATGATAATGTTACATAAACTGCAACATTATCATTGACATCATAGAATGTTGCCTCTGTGACATCATAAATGATAATG
This sequence comes from Sebastes umbrosus, assembly GCF_015220745.1. Lineage (NCBI taxonomy): Eukaryota > Metazoa > Chordata > Actinopteri > Perciformes > Sebastidae > Sebastes > Sebastes umbrosus. The sequence goes on along the minus strand of NC_051271.1, from coordinate 28,678,983 downwards.
TTACATAAACTGCAACATTATCATTGACATCATAGAATGTTGCCTCTGTGACATCATAAATGATAATGTTACATAAACTGCAACATTATCATTGACATCATAGAATGTTGCCTCTGTGAGATCATAAATGATGATGTCATAGGAATGTCTATTCAGCTCTATATGTCAGCATTCTATCACGCTCTTTATGATGCTATTGTATTCTACTCTATATCAAAGCATTTGATCAGTAATTGTGATATTCTGTGCCGCTATATATGACAGCATTCTTTTCCGTTCTAATGTCATTACAACTAATCAAAATGCAATTGTGGATATCTCTAATGTTAATTCCAGATAGTCAAGCTTAGCTATTAAATGTTAAAACAGCTTGCCATAGAATTGTTCAACGCAGACACTAGGCTATGCCAATAAACATGTAGCCCAATAATCAAAATGACAGTGCCCTTCATTTTTTTAAAGGTCCCATATGTTTACATGCTGTAATGTTAAAAAAAAACGTTATTTTCCTCATGCTGTCTGCCTGACATATACCTGTATTCACCCTCTGTCTGACACGCTCCGTTTTAGTGCATTTCAATGGAACTGCAACATAATTGCGTTGCTAGGCAACAGTTTAGGTCCATGTTTACTTTCTGTCAGCTGATGTCATTCACATACACTGCAACTGGAAATAAACTGGGACACATTTACATTTAAATGTTCCATATATCGTAGATTTGTGACATCACACATGCATAGTACTCCTGACTGCTTGTTTAAACCTGCTTAATAATAAAAGATACCTGAACATCTCACTTTTTATAATATGGGACCTTTAAGGCTTAGAACAGTTTGATGAATTTGATCGTATTTAGGTTTTTCAAATTAACATCAACATAGTAGTAGTCATAGTTCATTCAATGAAGTCAATGATTTCTCACAGAGATTGACAGAGTAGTAGTAGACACATGGGACACTACAATTGCCAGAAAGTCTTGACAATCAGATTAAACTAACTCTCCTGTGACATCATCAGTGACATGATGGAATGTTGCCATTGGGATGTCATAAATGATGTCACATAAACTGTGACATCATAAGTGACATCAGGGAACGTCGTCGAAAGTTTACTTATAGAACCCCCGTTACGCCCATCAATCACAGATCAAAAAACAAGTGTTTTGTTGATACTGCCACGCGTAGGACGACAGGCCACTCGCAGACAGGGACCGAAGGCCGAAGACTCGCAGGTCCTCCACTGTCAGCAGACGGAAGGTTGCCCGACGCAGACGCAAGGCAACGCCATTAACCACGAAGGGAAAGCATTAATGCATTAAGCATTAATGCTTTTCATTTGTCTTAGTGTTTTTTTTTAGGTAGCATATTTTACTTTATTTCGATTTTTTTTAATCAACATTAACATAGTCGTATTCACAGTTCCCTTGATGAAGTCAATGATCTCCTTCATTCAGACTAAACTAACATTCCTGTGACATCATCAGTGGTTTCATCTGTGAGATCATAAATGATCATGTCACATAAACTGTGACATCATCAGTGACATCACAGTTTGTGGTTGTGTCCAAAATTCCATACTAACATGCTATTTAGTACACTAAAACAGTATGTGAGATATTTTAGTAGGTCCGAAACCTAAGTATAAAACCTATAGTACGCAAATTGCATACTATTTCCAGTAAAATATTACAGTATGCAACGCTGAACATTACGTTGGCAGAAATATCCCACAATGCAATGCGGTAGTGAAGACAACGTTGATAATACATGTCGACAGACAGTTCTGTAACATCAATAACACTTCAATTTAACTGTAAATATAAGATTTCACTTTGCTCGGTTTAATAAATATTTGAAATTAATTCAGACTCTATCATCTCACAAACCGTCGATTTTAACACATGAGGTTGGCACAGGTTACCATGGTTATGCGTCTCCAACCGGCAAGGGGGAAGTAATGACGTTAATTACTTCTCAGTGTGTCCGAAAAGACACATACAACTGTTTATTCGCACAAAAGTATGTTGAACTTACTATTGTACTATCGTACACCTATTGTGTATTTTTAAAAAAAAATTTACATCAACATAGTAGTAGTCATAGTTCCTCTGATGAAGTCAATGATTTCTGTCATTCAGATTAAACTAACATTCCTGTGACATCGTCACTGAGATCATGGAATGTTACCTCTGTGACATCATAAATGATAATGTTACATAAACTGCAACATTATCATTGACATCATAGAATGTTGCCTCTGTGACATCATAAATGATAATGTTACATAAACTGCAACATTATCATTGACATCATAGAATGTTGCCTCTGTGACATCATAAATGATAATGTTACATAAACTGCAACATTATCATTGACATCATAGAATGTTGCCTCTGTGAGATCATAAATGATGATGTCATAGGAATGTCTATTCAGCTCTATATGTCAGCATTCTATCACGCTCTTTATGATGCTATTGTATTCTACTCTATATCAAAGCATTTGATCAGTAATTGTGATATTCTGTGCCGCTATATATGACAGCATTCTTTTCCGTTCTAATGTCATTACAACTAATCAAAATGCAATTGTGGATATCTCTAATGTTAATTCCAGATAGTCAAGCTTAGCTATTAAATGTTAAAACAGCTTGCCATAGAATTGTCCAACGCAGACGCTAGGCTATGCCAATAAACATGTAGCCCAAGCATCAAAATGACAGTGCCCTTCATTTTTTTAAAGGTCCCATATGTTTACATGCTGTAATGTTAAAAAAAAACGTTATTTTCCTCATGCTGTCTGCCTGACATATACCTGTATTCACCCTCTGTCTGAAACGCTCCGTTTTAGTGCATTTCAATGGAACTGCAACATAATTGCGTTGCTAGGCAACAGTTTAGGTCCATGTTTACTTTCTGTCAGCTGATGTCATTCACATACACTGCAACTGGAAATAAACTGGGACACATTTACATTTAAATGTTCCATATATCGTAGATTTGTGACATCACACATGCATAGTACTCCTGACTGCTTGTTTAAACCTGCTTAATAATAAAAGATACCTGAACATCTCACTTTTTATAATATGGGACCTTTAAGGCTTAGAACAGTTTGATAAATTTGACCGTATTTAGGTTTTTCAAATTAACATCAACATAGTAGTAGTCATAGTTCATTCAATGAAGTCAATGATTTCTCACAGAGATTGACAGAGTAGTAGTAGACACATGGGACACTACAATTGCCAGAAAGTCTTGACAATCAGATTAAACTAACTCTCCTGTGACATCATCAGTGACATGATGGAATGTTGCCATTGTGATGTCATAAATGATGTCACATAAACTGTGACATCATAAGTGACATCAGGGAACGTCGTCGAAAGTTTACTTATAGAACCCCCGTTACGCCCATCAATCACAGATCAAAAAACAAGTGTTTTGTTGATACTGCCACGCGTAGGACGACAGGCCACTCGCAGACGGGGACCGAAGGCCGAAGACTCGCAGGTCCTCCACTGTCAGCAGACGGAAGGTTGCCCGACGCAGACGCAAGGCAACGCCATTAACCACGAAGGGAAAGCATTAATGCATTAAGCATTAATGCTTTTCATTTGTCTTAGTGTTTTTTTTTAGGTAGCATATTTTACTTTATTTAGATTTTTTTTAATCAACATTAACATAGTCGTATTCACAGTTCCCTTGATGAAGTCAATGATCTCCTTCATTCAGACTAAACTAACATTCCTGTGACATCATCAGTGGTTTCATCTGTGAGATCATAAATGATCATGTCACATAAACTGTGACATCATCAGTGACATCACAGTTTGTGGTTGTGTCCAAAATTCCATACTAACATGCTATTTAGTACACTAAAACAGTATGTGAGATATTTTAGTAGGTCCGAAACCTAAGTATAAAACCTATAGTACGCAAATTGCATACTATTTCCAGTAAAATATTACAGTATGCAACGCTGAACATTACGGTGGCAGAAATATCCCACAATGCAATGCGGTAGTGAAGACAACGTTGATAATACATGTCGACAGACAGTTCTGTAACATCAATAACACTTCAATTTACCTGTAAATATAAGATTTCACTTTGCTCGGTTTAATGAATATTTGAAATTAATTCAGACTCTATATCTCACAAACCGTCGATTTTAACACATGAGGTTGGCACAGGTTACCATGGTTATGCGTCTCCAACCGGCAAGGGGGAAGTAATGACGTTAATTACTTCTCAGTGTGTCCGAAAAGACACATACTACTGTTTATTCGCACAAAAGTATGTTGAACTTGCTATTGTACTATCGTACACCTATTGTGTATTTTTTTTTTAAATTTACATCAACATAGTAGTAGTCATAGTTCCTCTGATGAAGTCAATGATTTCTGTCATTCAGATTAAACTAACATTCCTGTGACATCGTCATTGAGATCATGGAATATTGCCTCTGTGACATCATAAATAAATGATAATGTTACATAAACTGCAACATTATCATTGACATCATAGAATGTTGCCTCTGTGACATCATAAATGATAATGTTACATAAACTGCAACATTATCATTGACATCATAGAATGTTGCCTCTGTGAGATCATAAATGATGATGTCATAGGAATGTCTATTCAGCTCTATATGTCAGCATTCTATCACGCTCTTTATGATGCTATTGTATTCTACTCTACATCAAAGCATTTGATCAGTAATTGTGATATTCTGTGCCGCTATATATGACAGCATTCTTTTCCGTTCTAATGTCATTACAACTAATCAAAATGCAATTGTGGATATCTCTAATGTTAATTCCAGATAGTCAAGCTTAGCTATTAAATGTTAAAACAGCTTGCCATAGAATTGTCCAACGCAGACGCTAGGCTATGCCAATAAACATGTAGCCCAAGCATCAAAATGACAGTGCCCTTCATTTTTTTAAAGGTCCCATATGTTTACATGCTGTAATGTTAAAAAAAAACGTTATTTTCCTCATGCTGTCTGCCTGACATATACCTGTATTCACCCTCTGTCTGAAACGCTCCGTTTTAGTGCATTTCAATGGAACTGCAACATAATTGCGTTGCTAGGCAACAGTTTAGGTCCATGTTTACTTTCTGTCAGCTGATGTCATTCACATACACTGCAACTGGAAATAAACTGGGACACATTTACATTTAAATGTTCCATATATCGTAGATTTGTGACATCACACATGCATAGTACTCCTGACTGCTTGTTTAAACCTGCTTAATAATAAAAGATACCTGAACATCTCACTTTTTATAATATGGGACCTTTAAGGCTTAAAACAGTTTGATAAATTTGACCGTATTTAGGTTTTTCAAATTAACATCAACATAGTAGTAGTCATAGTTCATTCAATGAAGTCAATGATTTTTCACAGAGATTGACAGAGTAGTAGTAGACACATGGGACACTACAATTGCCAGAAAGTCTTGACAATCAGATTAAACTAACTCTCCTGTGACATCATCAGTGACATGATGGAATGTTGCCATTGTGATGTCATAAATGATGTCACATAAACTGTGACATCATAAGTGACATCAGGGAACGTCGTCGAAAGTTTACTTATAGAACCCCCGTTACGCCCATCAATCACAGATCAAAAAACAAGTGTTTTGTTGATACTGCCACGCGTAGGACGACAGGCCACTCGCAGACGGGGACCGAAGGCCGAAGACTCGCAGGTCCTCCACTGTCAGCAGACGGAAGGTTGCCCGACGCAGACGCAAGGCAACGCCATTAACCACGAAGGGAAAGCATTAATGCATTAAGCATTAATGCTTTTCATTTGTCTTAGTGTTTTTTTTTTAGGTAGCATATTTGACTTTATTTCGATTTTTTTAATCAACATTAACATAGTCGTATTCACAGTTCCCTTGATGAAGTCAATGATCTCCTTCATTCAGACTAAACTAACATTCCTGTGACATCATCAGTGGTTTCATCTGTGAGATCATAAATGATCATGTCACATAAACTGTGACATCATCAGTGACATCACAGTTTGTGGTTGTGTCCAAAATTCCATACTAACATGCTATTTAGTACACTAAAACAGTATGTGAGATATTTTAGTAGGTCCGAAACCTAAGTATAAAACCTATAGTACGCAAATTGCATACTATTTCCAGTAAAATATTACAGTATGCAACGCTGAACATTACGTTGGCAGAAATATCCCACAATGCAATGCGGTAGTGAAGACAACGTTGATAATACATGTCGACAGACAGTTCTGTAACATCAATAACACTTCAATTTAACTGTAAATATAAGATTTCACTTTGCTCGGTTTAATAAATATTTGAAATTAATTCAGACTCTATATCTCACAAACCGTCGATTTTAACACATGAGGTTGGCACAGGTTACCATGGTTATGCGTCTCCAACCGGCAAGGGGGAAGTAATGACGTTAATTACTTCTCAGTGTGTCCGAAAAGACACATACAACTGTTTATTCGCACAAAAGTATGTTGAACTTGCTATTGTACTATCGTACACCTATTGTGTATTTTTTAAAAAAAATTTACATCTACATAGTAGTAGTCATAGTTCCTCTGATGAAGTCAATGATTTCTGTCATTCAGATTAAACTAACATTCCTGTGACATCGTCACTGAGATCATGGAATATTGCCTCTGTGACATCATAAATGATAATGTTACATAAACTGCAACATTATCATTGACATCATAGAATGTTGCCTCTGTGACATCATAAATGATAATGTTACATAAACTGCAACATTATCATTGACATCATAGAATGTTGCCTCTGTGACATCATAAATGATAATGTTACATAAACTGCAACATTATCATTGACATCATAGAATGTTGCCTCTGTGACATCATAAATGATAATGTTACATAAACTGCAACATTATCATTGACATCATAGAATGTTGCCTCTGTGAGATCATAAATGATGATGTCATAGGAATGTCTATTCAGCTCTATATGTCAGCATTCTATCACGCTCTTTATGATGCTATTGTATTCTACTCTATATCAAAGCATTTGATCAGTAATTGTGATATTCTGTGCCGCTATATATGACAGCATTCTTTTCCGTTCTAATGTCATTACAACTAATCAAAATGCAATTGTGGATATCTCTAATGTTAATTCCAGATAGTCAAGCTTAGCTATTAAATGTTAAAACAGCTTGCCATAGAATTGTCCAACGCAGACGCTAGGCTATGCCAATAAACATGTAGCCCAAGCATCAAAATGACAGTGCCCTTCATTTTTTTAAAGGTCCCATATGTTTACATGCTGTAATGTTAAAAAAAAACGTTATTTTCCTCATGCTGTCTGCCTGACATATACCTGTATTCACCCTCTGTCTGAAACGCTCCGTTTTAGTGCATTTCAATGGAACTGCAACATAATTGCGTTGCTAGGCAACAGTTTAGGTCCATGTTTACTTTCTGTCAGCTGATGTCATTCACATACACTGCAACTGGAAATAAACTGGGACACATTTACATTTAAATGTTCCATATATCGTAGATTTGTGACATCACACATGCATAGTACTCCTGACTGCTTGTTTAAACCTGCTTAATAATAAAAGATACCTGAACATCTCACTTTTTATAATATGGGACCTTTAAGGCTTAGAACAGTTTGATAAATTTGACCGTATTTAGGTTTTTCAAATTAACATCAACATAGTAGTAGTCATAGTTCATTCAATGAAGTCAATGATTTCTCACAGAGATTGACAGAGTAGTAGTAGACACATGGGACACTACAATTGCCAGAAAGTCTTGACAATCAGATTAAACTAACTCTCCTGTGACATCATCAGTGACATGATGGAATGTTGCCATTGGGATGTCATAAATGATGTCACATAAACTGTGACATCATAAGTGACATCAGGGAACGTCGTCGAAAGTTTACTTATAGAACCCCCGTTACGCCCATCAATCACAGATCAAAAAACAAGTGTTTTGTTGATACTGCCACGCGTAGGACGACAGGACCACTCGCAGACGGGGACCGAAGGCCGAAGACTCGCAGGTCCTCCACTGTCAGCAGACGGAAGGTTGCCCGACGCAGACGCAAGGCAACGCCATTAACCACGAAGGGAAAGCATTAATGCATTAAGCATTAATGCTTTTCATTTGTCTTAGTGTTTTTTTTTAGGTAGCATATTTTACTTTATTTCGATTTTTTTTAATCAACATTAACATAGTCGTATTCACAGTTCCCTTGATGAAGTCAATGATCTCCTTCATTCAGACTAAACTAACATTCCTGTGACATCATCAGTGGTTTCATCTGTGAGATCATAAATGATCATGTCACATAAACTGTGACATCATCAGTGACATCACAGTTTGTGGTTGTGTCCAAAATTCCATACTAACATGCTATTTAGTACACTAAAACAGTATGTGAGATATTTTAGTAGGTCCGAAACCTAAGTATAAAACCTATAGTACGCAAATTGCATACTATTTCCAGTAAAATATTACAGTATGCAACGCTGAACATTACGTTGGCAGAAATATCCCACAATGCAATGCGGTAGTGAAGACAACGTTGATAATACATGTCGACAGACAGTTCTGTAACATCAATAACACTTCAATTTAACTGTAAATATAAGATTTCACTTTGCTCGGTTTAATAAATATTTGAAATTAATTCAGACTCTATATCTCACAAACCGTCGATTTTAACACATGAGGTTGGCACAGGTTACCATGGTTATGCGTCTCCAACCGGCAAGGGGGAAGTAATGACGTTAATTACTTCTCAGTGTGTCCGAAAAGACACATACAACTGTTTATTCGCACAAAAGTATGTTGAACTTACTATTGTACTATCGTACACCTATTGTGTATTTTTAAAAAAAATTTACATCAACATAGTAGTAGTCATAGTTCCTCTGATGAAGTCAATGATTTCTGTCATTCAGATTAAACTAACATTCTGTGACATCGTCATTGAGATCATGGAATATTGCCTCTGTGACATCATAAATGATAATGTTACATAAACTGCAACATTATCATTGACATCATAGAATGTTGCCTCTGTGACATCATAAATGATAATGTTACATAAACTGCAACATTATCATTGACATCATAGAATGATTGCCTCTGTGACATCATAAATGATAATGTTACATAAACTGCAACATTATCATTGACATCATAGAATGTTGCCTCTGTGACATCATAAATGATAATGTTACATAAACTGCAACATTATAATTACATCATAGAATGTTGCCTCTGTGAGATCATAAATGATGATGTCATAGAATGTCTATTCAGCTCTATATGTCAGCATTCTATCACGCTCTTTATGATGCTATTGTATTCTACTCTATATCAAAGCATTTGATCAGTAATTGTGATATTCTGTGCCGCTATATATGACAGCATTCTTTTCCGTTCTAATGTCATTACAACTAATCAAAATGCAATTGTGGATATCTCTAATGTTAATTCCAGATAGTCAAGCTTAGCTATTAAATGTTAAAACAGCTTGCCATAGAATTGTCCAACGCAGACGCTAGGCTATGCCAATAAACATGTAGCCCAAGCATCAAAATGACAGTGCCCTTCATTTTTTTAAAGGTCCCATATGTTTACATGCTGTAATGTTAAAAAAAAACGTTATTTTCCTCATGCTGTCTGCCTGACATATACCTGTATTCACCCTCTGTCTGAAACGCTCCGTTTTAGTGCATTTCAATGGAACTGCAACATAATTGCGTTGCTAGGCAACAGTTTAGGTCCATGTTTACTTTCTGTCAGCTGATGTCATTCACATACACTGCAACTGGAAATAAACTGGGACACATTTACATTTAAATGTTCCATATATCGTAGATTTGTGACATCACACATGCATAGTACTCCTGACTGCTTGTTTAAACCTGCTTAATAATAAAAGATACCTGAACATCTCACTTTTTATAATATGGGACCTTTAAGGCTTAGAACAGTTTGATAAATTTGACCGTATTTAGGTTTTTTCAAATTAACATCAACATAGTAGTAGTCATAGTTCATTCAATGAAGTCAATGATTTCTCACAGAGATTGACAGAGTAGTAGTAGACACATGGGACACTACAATTGCCAGAAAGTCTTGACAATCAGATTAAACTAACTCTCCTGTGACATCATCAGTGACATGATGGAATGTTGCCATTGTGATGTCATAAATGATGTCACATAAACTGTGACATCATAAGTGACATCAGGGAACGTCGTCGAAAGTTTACTTATAGAACCCCCGTTACGCCCATCAATCACAGATCAAAAAACAAGTGTTTTGTTGATACTGCCACGCGTAGGACGACAGGCCACTCGCAGACGGGGACCGAAGGCCGAAGACGACTCGCAGGTCCCTCCACTGTCAGCAGACGGAAGGTTGCCCGACGCAGACGCAAGGCAACGCCATTAACCACGAAGGGAAAGCATTAATGCATTAAGCATTAATGCTTTTCATTTGTCTTAGTGTTTTTTTTTAGGTAGCATATTTTACTTTATTTCGATTTTTTTTAATCAACATTAACATAGTCGTATTCACAGTTCCCTTGATGAAGTCAATGATCTCCTTCATTCAGACTAAACTAACATTCCTGTGACATCATCAGTGGTTTCATCTGTGAGATCATAAATGATCATGTCACATAAACTGTGACATCATCAGTGACATCACAGTTTGTGGTTGTGTCCAAAATTCCATACTAACATGCTATTTAGTACACTAAAACAGTATGTGAGATATTTTAGTAGGTCCGAAACCTAAGTATAAAACCTATAGTACGCAAATTGCATACTATTTCCAGTAAAATATTACAGTATGCAACGCTGAACATTACGTTGGCAGAAATATCCCACAATGCAATGCGGGTAGTGAAGACAACGTTGATAATACATGTCGACAGACAGTTCTGTAACATCAATAACACTTCAATTTAACTGTAATATAAGATTTCACTTTGCTCGGTTTAATAAATATTTGAAATTAATTCAGACTCTATATCTCACAAACCGTCGATTTTAACACATGAGGTTGGCACAGGTTACCATGGTTATGCGTCTCCAACCGGCAAGGGGGAAGTAATGACGTTAATTACTTCTCAGTGTGTCCGAAAAGACACATACAACTGTTTATTCGCACAAAAGTATGTTGAACTTACTATTGTACTATCGTACACCTATTGTGTATTTTTTAAAAAAATTTAACATCAACATAGTAGTAGTCATAGTTCCTCTGATGAAGTCAATGATTTCTGTCATTCAGATTAAACTAACATTCCTGTGACATCGTCATTGAGATCATGGAATGTTGCCTCTGTGACATCATAAATGATAATGTTACATAAACTGCAACATTATCATTGACATCATAGAATGTTGCCTCTGTGACATCATAAATGATAATGTTACATAAACTGCAACATTATCATTGACATCATAGAATGTTGCCTCTGTGAGATCATAAATGATGATGTCATAGGAATGTCTATTCAGCTCTATATGTCAGCATTCTATCACGCTCTTTATGATGCTATTGTATTCTACTCTATATCAAAGCATTTGATCAGTAATTGTGATATTCTGTGCCGCTATATATGACAGCATTCTTTTCCGTTCTAATGTCATTACAACTAATCAAAATGCAATTGTGGATATCTCTAATGTTAATTCCAGATAGTCAAGCTTAGCTATTAAATGTTAAAACAGCTTGCCATAGAATTGTCCAACGCAGACGCTAGGCTATGCCAATAAACATGTAGCCCAAGCATCAAAATGACAGTGCCCTTCATTTTTTTAAAGGTCCCATATGTTTACATGCTGTAATGTTAAAAAAAAACGATATTTTCCTCATGCTGTCTGCCTGACATATACCTGTATTCACCCTCTGTCTGAAACGCTCCGTTTTAGTGCATTTCAATGGAACTGCAACATAATTGCGTTGCTAGGCAACAGTTTAGGTCCATGTTTACTTTCTGTCAGCTGATGTCATTCACATACACTGCAACTGGAAATAAACTGGGACACATTTACATTTAAATGTTCCATATATCGTAGATTTGTGACATCACACATGCATAGTACTCCTGACTGCTTGTTTAAACCTGCTTAATAATAAAAGATACCTGAACATCTCACTTTTTATAATATGGGACCTTTAAGGCTTAAAACAGTTTGATAAATTTGACCGTATTTAGGTTTTTCAAATTAACATCAACATAGTAGTAGTCATAGTTCATTCAATGAAGTCAATGATTTCTCACAGAGATTGACAGAGTAGTAGTAGACACATGGGACACTACAATTGCCAGAAAGTCTTGACAATCAGATTAAACTAACTCTCCTGTGACATCATCAGTGACATGATGGAATGTTGCCATTGGGATGTCATAAATGATGTCACATAAACTGTGACATCATAAGTGACATCAGGGAACGTCGTCGAAAGTTTACTTATAGAACCCCCGTTACGCCCATCAATCACAGATCAAAAAACAAGTGTTTTGTTGATACTGCCACGCGTAGGACGACAGGCCACTCGCAGACGGGGACCGAAGGCCGAAGACTCGCAGGTCCTCCACTGTCAGCAGACGGAAGGTTGCCCGACGCAGACGCAAGGCAACGCCATTAACCACGAAGGGAAAGCATTAATGCATTAAGCATTAATGCTTTTCATTTGTCTTAGTGTTTTTTTTAGGTAGCATATTTTACTTTATTTCGATTTTTTTTAATCAACATTAACATAGTCGTATTCACAGTTCCCTTGATGAAGTCAATGATCTCCTTCATTCAGACTAAACTAACATTCCTGTGACATCATCAGTGGTTTCATCTGTGAGATCATAAATGATCATGTCACATAAACTGTGACATCATCAGTGACATCACAGTTTGTGGTTGTGTCCAAAATTCCATACTAACATGCTATTTAGTACACTAAAACAGTATGTGAGATATTTTAGTAGGTCCGAAACCTAAGTATAAAACCTATAGTACGCAAATTGCATACTATTTCCAGTAAAATATTACAGTATGCAACGCTGAACATTACGTTGGCAGAAATATCCCACAATGCAATGCGGTAGTGAAGACAACGTTGATAATACATGTCGACAGACAGTTCTGTAACATCAATAACACTTCAATTTAACTGTAAATATAAGATTTCACTTTGCTCGGTTTAATAAATATTTGAAATGAATTCAGACTCTATATCTCACAAACCGTCGATTTTAACACATGAGGTTGGCACAGGTTACCATGGTTATGCGTCTCCAACCGGCAAGGGGGAAGTAATGACGTTAATTACTTCTCAGTGTGTCCGAAAAGACACATACAACTGTTTATTCGCACAAAAGTATGTTGAACTTGCTATTGTACTATCGTACACCTATTGTCTATTTTTTTTTTTAAATTTACATCAACATAGTAGGAGTCATAGTTCCTCTGATGAAGTCAATGATTTCTGTCATTCAGATTAAACTAACATTCCTGTGACATCGTCATTGAGATCATGGAATATTGCCTCTGTGACATCATAAATGATAATATTACATAAACTGCAACATTATCATTGACATCATAGAATGTTGCCTCTGTGACATCATAAATGATAATGTTACATAAACTGCAACATTATCATTGACATCATAGAATGTTGCCTCTGTGAGATCATAAATGATGATGTCATAGGAATGTCTATTCAGCTCTATATGTCAGCATTCTATCACGCTCTTTATGATGCTATTGTATTCTACTCTATATCAAAGTATTTGATCAGTAATTGTGATATTCTGTGCCGCTATATATGACAGCATTCTTTTCCGTTCTAATGTCATTACAACTAATCAAAATGCAATTGTGGATATCTCTAATGTTAATTCCAGATAGTCAAGCTTAGCTATTAAATGTTAAAACAGCTTGCCATAGAATTGTCCAACGCAGACGCTAGGCAATGCCAATAAACATGTAGCCCAAGCATCAAAATGACAGTGCCCTTCATTTTTTTAAAGGTCCCATATGTTTACATGCTGTAATGTTAAAAAAAAACGTTATTTTCCTCATGCTGTCTGCCTGACATATACCTGTATTCACCCTCTGTCTGAAACGCTCCGTTTTAGTGCATTTCAATGGAACTGCAACATAATTGCGTTGCTAGGCAACAGTTTAGGTCCATGTTTACTTTCTGTCAGCTGATGTCATTCACATACACTGCAACTGGAAATAAACTGGGACACATTTACATTTAAATGTTCCATATATCGTAGATTTGTGACATCACACATGCATAGTACTCCTGACTGCTTGTTTAAACCTGCTTAATAATAAAAGATACCTGAACATCTCACTTTTTATAATATGGACCTTTAAGGCTTAGAACAGTTCAATAAATTTGACCGTATTTAGGTTTTCAAATTAACATCAACATAGTAGTAGTCATAGTTCATTCAATGAAGTCAATGATTTCTCACAGAGATTGACAGAGTAGTAGTAGACACATGGGACACTACAATTGCCAGAAAGTCTTGACAATCAGATTAAACTAACTCTCCTGTGACATCATCAGTGACATGATGGAATGTTGCCATTGGGATGTCATAAATGATGTCACATAAACTGTGACATCATAAGTGACATCAGGGAACGTCGTCGAAAGTTTACTTATAGAACCCCGGTTACGCCCATCAATCACAGATCAAAAAACAAGTGTTTTGTTGATACTGCCACGCGTAGGACGACAGGCCACTCGCAGACGGGGACCGAAGGCCGAAGACTCGCAGGTCCTCCACTGTCAGCAGACGGAAGGTTGCCCGACGCAGACGCAAGGCAACGCCATTAACCACGAAGGGAAAGCATTAATGCATTAAGCATTAATGCTTTTCATTTGTCTTAGTGTTTTTTTTTAGGTAGCATATTTTACTTTATTTCGATTTTTTTTAATCAACATTAACATAGTCGTATTCACAGTTCCCTTGATGAAGTCAATGATCTCCTTCATTCACACTAAACTAACATTCCTGTGACATCATCAGTGGTTTCATCTGTGAGATCATAAATGATCATGTCACATAAACTGTGACATCATCAGTGACATCACAGTTTGTGGTTGTGTCCAAAATTCCATACTAACATGCTATTTAGTACACTAAAACAGTATGTGAGATATTTTAGTAGGTCCGAAACCTAAGTATAAAACCTATAGTACGCAAATTGCATACTATTTCCAGTAAAATATTACAGTATGCAACGCTGAACATTACGTTGGCAGAAATATCCCACAATGCAATGCGGTAGTGAAGACAACGTTGATAATACATGTCGACAGACAGTTCTGTAACATCAATAACACTTCAATTTAACTGTAAATATAAGATTTCACTTTGCTCGGTTTAATAAATATTTGAAATGAATTCAGACTCTATATCTCACAAAACCATCGATTTTAACACATGAGGTTGGCACAGGTTACCATGGTTATGCGTCTCCAACCGGCAAGGGGGAAGTAATGACGTTAATTACTTCTCAGTGTGTCCGAAAAGACACATACAACTGTTTATTCGCACAAAAGTATGTTGAACTTACTATTGTACTATCGTACACCTATTGTGTATTTTTAAAAAAAAATTTACATCAACATAGTAGTAGTCATAGTTCCTCTGATGAAGTCAATGATTTCTGTCATTCAGATTAAACTAACATTCCTGTGACATCGTCATTGAGATCATGGAATATTGCCTCTGTGACATCATAAATGATAATGTTACATAAACTGCAACATTATCATTGACATCATAGAATGTTGCCTCTGTGACATCATAAATGATAATGTTACATAAACTGCAACATTATCATT
Source organism: Sebastes umbrosus (assembly GCF_015220745.1). Taxonomy (NCBI): domain Eukaryota; kingdom Metazoa; phylum Chordata; class Actinopteri; order Perciformes; family Sebastidae; genus Sebastes; species Sebastes umbrosus. Next base: position 28,663,068 of record NC_051271.1, on the reverse strand, counting down.
GACATCATAGAATGTTGCCTCTGTGACATCATAAATGATAATGTTACATAAACTGCAACATTATCATTGACATCATAGAATGTTGCCTCTGTGAGATCATAAATGATGATGTCATAGGAATGTCTATTCAGCTCTATATGTCAGCATTCTATCACGCTCTTTATGATGCTATTGTATTCTACTCTATATCAAAGCATTTGATCAGTAATTGTGATATTCTGTGCCGCTATATATGACAGCATTCTTTTCCGTTCTAATGTCATTACAACTAATCAAAATGCAATTGTGGATATCTCTAATGTTAATTCCAGATAGTCAAGCTTAGCTATTAAATGTTAAAACAGCTTGCCATAGAATTGTCCAACGCAGACACTAGGCTATGCCAATAAACATGTAGCTCAATCATCAAAATGACAGTGCCCTTCATTTTTTTTAAAGGTCCCATATGTTTACATGCTGTAATGTTAAAAAAAAACGTTATTTTCCTCATGCTGTCTGCCTGACATATACCTGTATTCACCCTCTGTCTGACACGCTCCGTTTTAGTGCATTTCAATGGAACTGCAACATAATTGCGTTGCTAGGCAACAGTTTAGGTCCATGTTTACTTTCTGTCAGCTGATGTCATTCACATACACTGCAACTGGAAATAAACTGGGACACATTTACATTTAAATGTTCCATATATCGTAGATTTGTGACATCACACATGCATAGTACTCCTGACTGCTTGTTTAAACCTGCTTAATAATAAAAGATACCTGAACATCTCACTTTTTATAATATGGGACCTTTAAGGCTTAGAACAGTTTGATAAATTTGACCGTATTTAGGTTTTTCAAATTAACATCAACATAGTAGTAGTCATAGTTCATTCAATGAAGTGAATGATTTCTCACAGAGATTGACAGAGTAGTAGTAGACACATGGGACACTACAATTGCCAGAAAGTCTTGACAATCAGATTAAACTAACTCTCCTGTGACATCATCAGTGACATGATGGAATGTTGCCATTGGGATGTCATAAATGATGTCACATAAACTGTGACATCATAAGTGACATCAGGGAACGTCGTCGAAAGTTTACTTATAGAACCCCCGTTACGCCCATCAATCACAGATCAAAAAACAAGTGTTTTGTTGATACTGCCACGCGTAGGACGACAGGCCACTCGCAGACGGGGACCGAAGGCCGAAGACTCGCAGGTCCTCCACTGTCAGCAGACGGAAGGTTGCCCGACGCAGACGCAAGGCAACGCCATTAACCACGAAGGGAAAGCATTAATGCATTAAGCATTAATGCTTTTCATTTGTCTTAGTGTTTTTTTTTAGGTAGCATATTTTACTTTATTTCGATTTTTTTTAATCAAACATTAACATAGTCGTATTCACAGTTCCCTTGATGAAGTCAATGATCTCCTTCATTCAGACTAAACTAACATTCCTGTGACATCATCAGTGGTTTCATCTGTGAGATCATAAATGATCATGTCACATAAACTGTGACATCATCAGTGACATCACAGTTTGTGGTTGTGTCCAAAATTCCATACTAACATGCTATTTAGTACACTAAAACAGTATGTGAGATATTTTAGTAGGTCCGAAACCTAAGTATAAAACCTATAGTACGCAAATTGCATACTATTTCCAGTAAAATATTACAGTATGCAACGCTGAACATTACGTTGGCAGAAATATCCCAAATGCAATGCGGTAGTGAAGACAACGTTGATAATACATGTCGACAGGACAGTTCTGTAACATCAATAACACTTCAATTTAACTGTAAATATAAGATTTCACTTTGCTCGGTTTAATAAATATTTGAAATGAATTCAGACTCTATATCTCACAAACCGTCGATTTTAACACATGAGGTTGGCACAGGTTACCATGGTTATGCGTCTCCAACCGGCAAGGGGGAAGTAATGACGTTAATTACTTCTCAGTGTGTCCGAAAAGACACATACAACTGTTTATTCGCACAAAAGTATGTTGAACTTACTATTGTACTATCGTACACCTATTGTGTATTTTTAAAAAAAAATTTACATCAACATAGTAGTAGTCATAGTTTCCTCTGATGAAGTCAATGATTTCTGTCATTCAGATTAAACTAACATTCCTGTGACATCGTCATTGAGATCATGGAATATTGCCTCTGTGACATCATAAATGATAATGTTACATAAACTGCAACATTATCATTGACATCATAGAATGTTGCCTCTGTGACATCATAAATGATAATGTTACATAAACTGCAACATTATCATTGACATCATAGAATGTTGCCTCTGTGACATCATAAATGATAATGTTACATAAACTGCACATTATCATTGACATCATAGAATGTTGCCTCTGTGAGATCATAAATGATGATGTCATAGGAATGTCTATTCAGCTCTATATGTCAGCATTCTATCACGCTCTTTATGATGCTATTGTATTCTACTCTATATCAAAGCATTTGATCAGTAATTGTGATATTCTGTGCGCTATATATGACAGCATTCTTTTCCGTTCTAATGTCCATTACAACTAATCAAAATGCAATTGTGGATATCTCTAATGTTAATTCCAGATAGTCAAGCTTAGCTATTAAATGTTAAAACAGCTTGCCATAGAATTGTCCAACGCAGACGCTAGGCTATGCCAATAAACATGTAGCCCAATCATCAAAATGACAGTGCCCTTCATTTTTTTAAAGGTCCCATATGTTTACATGCTGTAATGTTAAAAAAAACGTTATTTTCCTCATGCTGTCTGCCTGACATATACCTGTATTCACCCTCTGTCTGAAACGCTCCGTTTTAGTGCATTTCAATGGAACTGCAACATAATTGCGTTGCTAGGCAACAGTTTAGGTCCATGTTTACTTTCTGTCAGCTGATGTCATTCACATACACTGCAACTGGAAATAAACTGGGACACATTTACATTTAAATGTTCCATATATCGTAGATTTGTGACATCACACATGCATAGTACTCCTGACTGCTTGTTTAAACCTGCTTAATAATAAAAGATACCTTTAGGTTTTTCAAATTAACATCAACATAGTAGTAGTCATAGTTCATTCAATGAAGTCAATGATTTCTCACAGAGATTGACAGAGTAGTAGTAGACACATGGGACACTACAATTGCCAGAAAGTCTTGACAATCAGATTAAACTAACTCTCCTGTGACATCATCAGTGACATGATGGAATGTTGCCATTGGGATGTCATAAATGATGTCACATAAACAGTGGCATCATAAGTGACATCAGGGAACGTCGTCGAAAGTTTACTTATAGAACCCCCGTTACGCCCATCAATCACAGATCAAAAAACAAGTGTTTTGTTGATACTGCCACGCGTAGGACGACAGGCCACTCGCAGACGGGGACCGAAGGCCGAAGACTCGCAGGTCCTCCACTGTCAGCAGACGGAAGGTTGCCCGACGCAGACGCAAGGCAACGTCATTAACCACGAAGGGAAAGCATTAATGCATTAAGCATTAATGCTTTTCATTTGTCTTAGTGTTTTTTTTTAGGTAGCATATTTTACTTTATTTCGATTTTTTTTAATCAACATTAACATAGTCGTATTCACAGTTCCCTTGATGAAGTCAATGATCTCCTTCATTCAGACTAAACTAACATTCCTGTGACATCATCAGTGGTTTCATCTGTGAGATCATAAATGATCATGTCACATAAACTGTGACATCATCAGTGACATCACAGTTTGTGGTTGTGTCCAAAATTCCATACTAACATGCTATTTAGTACACTAAAACAGTATGTGAGATATTTTAGTAGGTCCGAAACCTAAGTACAAAACCTATAGTACGCAAATTGCATACTATTTCCAGTAAAATATTACAGTATGCAACGCTGAACATTACGTTGGCAGAAATATCCCACAATGCAATGCGGTAGTGAAGACAACGTTGATAATACATGTCGACAGACAGTTCTGTAACATCAATAACACTTCAATTTAACTGTAAATATAAGATTTCACTTTGCTCGGTTTAATAAATATTTGAAATTAATTCAGACTCTATATCTCACAAACCGTCGATTTTAACACATGAGGTTGGCACAGGTTACCATGGTTATGCGTCTCCAACCGGCAAGGGGGAAGTAATGACGTTAATTACTTCTCAGTGTGTCCGAAAAGACACATACAACTGTTTATTCGCACAAAGTATGTTGAACTTACTATTGTACTATCGTACACCTATTGTGTATTTTTTTTTAAAAATTTACATCAACATAGTAGTAGTCATAGTTCCTCTGATGAAGTCAATGATTTCTGTCATTCAGATTAAACTAACATTCCTGTGACATCGTCACTGAGATAATGGAATGTTACCTCTGTGACATCATAAATGATAATGTTACATAAACTGCAACATTATCATTGACATCATAGAATGTTGTCTGTGACATCATAAATGATAATGTTACATAAACTGCAACATTATCATTGACATCATAGAATGTTGCCTCTGTGACATCATAAATGATAATGTACATAAACTGCAACATTATCATTGACATCATAGAATGTTGCCTCTGTGAGATCATAAATGATGATGTCATAGGAATGTCTATTCAGCTCTATATGTCAGCATTCTATCACGCTTTTTATTTTTATGATGCTATTGTATTCTACTCTATATCAAAGCATTTGATCAGTAATTGTGATATTCTGTGCCGCTATATATGACAGCATTCTTTCCGTTCTAATGTCATTACAACTAATCAAAATGCAATTGTGGATATCTCTAATGTTAATTCCAGATAGTCAAGCTTAGCTATTAAATGTTAAAACAGCTTGCCATAGAATTGTCCAACGCAGACGCTAGGCAATGCCAATAAACATGTAGCCCAATCATCAAAATGACAGTGCCCTTCATTTTTTTAAAGGTCCCATATGTTTACATGCTGTAATGTTAAAAAAAAACGTTATTTTCCTCATGCTGTCTGCCTGACATATACCTGTATTCACCCTCTGTCTGAAACGCTCCGTTTTAGTGCATTTCAATGGAACTGCAACATAATTGCGTTGCTAGGCAACAGTTTAGGTCCATGTTTACTTTCTGTCAGCTGATGTCATTCACATACACTGCAACTGGAAATAAACTGGGACACATTTACATTTAAATGTTCCATATATCGTAGATTTGTGACATCACACATGCATAGTACTCCCGACTGCTTGTTTAAACCTGCTTAATAATAAAAGATACCTGAACATCTCACTTTTTATAATATGGGACCTTTAAGGCTTAAAACAGTTTGATAAATTTGACCGTATTTAGGTTTTTCAAATTAACATCAACATAGTAGTAGTCATAGTTCATTCAATGAAGTCAATGATTTCTCACAGAGATTGACAGAGTAGTAGTAGACACATGGGACACTACAATTGCCAGAAAGTCTTGACAATCAGATTAAACTAACTCTCCTGTGACATCATCAGTGACATGATGGAATGTTGCCATTGGGATGTCATAAATGATGTCACATAAACTGTGACATCATAAGTGACATCAGGGAACGTCGTCGAAAGTTTACTTATAGAACCCCCGTTACGCCCATCAATCACAGATCAAAAACAAGTGTTTTGTTGATACTGCCACGCGTAGGACGACAGGACCACTCGCAGACGGGGGACCGAAGGCCGAAGACTCGCAGGTCCTCCACTGTCAGCAGACGGAAGGTTGCCCGACGCAGACGCAAGGCAACGCCATTAACCACGAAGGGAAAGCATTAATGCATTAAGCATTAATGCTTTTCATTTGTCTTAGTGTTTTTTTTTAGGTAGCATATTTGACTTTATTTCGATTTTTTTTAATCAACATTAACATAGTCGTATTCACAGTTCCCTTGATGAAGTCAATGATCTCCTTCATTCAGACTAAACTAACATTCCTGTGACATCATCAGTGGTTTCATCTGTGAGATCATAAATGATCATGTCACATAAACTGTGACATCATCAGTGACATCACAGTTTGTGGTTGTGTCCAAAATTCCATACTAACATGCTATTTAGTACACTAAAACAGTATGTGAGATATTTTAGTAGGTCCGAAACCTAAGTATAAAACCTATAGTATGCAAATTGCATACTATTTCCAGTAAAATATTACAGTATGCAACGCTGAACATTACGTTGGCAGAAATATCCCACAATGCAATGCGGTAGTGAAGACAACGTTGATAATACATGTCGACAGACAGTTCTGTAACATCAATAACACTTCAATTTAACTGTAAATATAAGATTTCACTTTGCTCGGTTTAATAAATATTTGAATTAATTCAGGACTCTATATCTCACAAACTGTCGATTTTAACACATGAGGTTGGCACAGGTTACCATGGTTATGCGTCTCGAACCGGCAAGGGGGAAGTAATGACGTTAATTACTTCTCAGTGTGTCCGAAAAGACACATACAACTGTTTATTCGCACAAAAGTATGTTGAACTTACTATTGTACTATCGTACACCTATTGTGTATTTTTTTTTAAAAATTTACATCAACATAGTAGTAGTCATAGTTCCTCTGATGAAGTCAATGATTTCTGTCATTCAGATTAAACTAACATTCCTGTGACATCGTCACTGAGATCAGGAATGTTACCTGTAAATGATAATGTTACATAAACTGCAACATTATCATTGACATCATAGAATGTTGCCTCTGTGACATCATAAATGATAATGTTACATAAACTGCAACATTATCATTGACATCATAGAATGTGCTCTGTGACATCATAAATGATAATGTTACATAAACTGCAACATTATCATTGACATCATAGAATGTTGCCTCTGTGACATCATAAATGATAATGTTACATAAACTGCAACATTATCATTGACATCATAGAATGTTGCCTCTGTGACATCATAAATGATAGTTACATAAACTGCAACATTATCATTGACATCATAGAATGTTGCCTCTGTGACATCATAAATGATAATGTTACATAAACTGCAACATTATCATTGACATCATAGAATGTTGCCTCTGTGACATCATAAATGATAATGTTACATAAATGCAAACATTATCATTGACATCATAGAATGTTGCCTCTGTGACATCATAAATGATAAGTTACATAAACTGCAACATTATCATTGACATCATAGAATGTTGCCTCTGTGAGATCATAAATGATGATGTCATAGGAATGTCTATTCAGCTCTATATGTCAGCATTCTATCACGCTCTTTATGATGCTATTGTATTCTACTCTATATCAAAGCATTTGATCAGTAATTGTGATATTCTGTGCCGCTATATATGACAGCATTCTTTTCCGTTCTAATGTCATTACAACTAATCAAAATGCAATTGTGGATATCTCTAATGTTAATTCCAGATAGTCAAGCTTAGCTATTAAATGTTAAAACAGCTTGCCATAGAATTGTCCAACGCAGACGCTAGGCTATGCCAATAAACATGTAGCCCAAGCATCAAAATGACAGTGCCCTTCATTTTTTTAAAGGTCCCATATGTTTACATGCTGTAATGTTAAAAAAAAACGTTATTTTCCTCATGCTGTCTGCCTGACATATACCTGTATTCGCCCTCTGTCTGAAACGCTCCGTTTTAGTGCATTTCAATGGAACTGCAACATAATTGCGTTGCTAGGCAACAGTTTAGGTCCATGTTTACTTTCTGTCAGCTGATGTCATTCACATACACTGCAACTGGAAATAAACTGGGACACATTTACATTTAAATGTTCCATATATCGTAGATTTGTGACATCACACATGCATAGTACTCCTGACTGCTTGTTTAAACCTGCTTAATAATAAAGATACCTTTAGGTTTTTCAAATTAACATCAACATAGTAGTAGTCATAGTTCATTCAATGAAGTCAATGATTTCTCACAGAGATTGACAGAGTAGTAGTAGACACATGGGACACTACAATTGCCAGAAAGTCTTGACAATCAGATTAAACTAACTCTCCTGTGACATCATCAGTGACATGATGGAATGTTGCCATTGTGATGTCATAAATGATGTCACATAAACTGTGACATCATAAGTGACATCAGGGAACGTCGTCGAAAGTTTACTTATAGAACCCCTGTTACGCCCATCAATCACAGATCAAAAAACAAGTGTTTTGTTGATACTGCCACGCGTAGGACGACAGGCCACTCGCAGACGGGGACCGAAGGCCGAAGACTCGCAGTCATTAAGCATTAATGCTTTTCATTTGTCTTAGTGTTTTTTTTTAGGTAGCATATTTTACTTTATTTCGATTTTTTTTAATCAACATTAACATAGTCGTATTCACAGTTCCCTTGATGAAGTCAATGATCTCCTTCATTCAGACTAAACTAACATTCCTGTGACATCATCAGTGGTTTCATCTGTGAGATCATAAATGATCATGTCACATAAACTGTGACATCATCAGTGACATCACAGTTTGTGGTTGTGTCTAAAATTCCATACTAACATGCTATTTAGTACACTAAAAACAGTATGTGAGATATTTTAGTAGGTCCGAAACCTAAGTATAAAACCTATAGTACGCAAATTGCATACTATTTCCAGTAAAATATTACAGTATGCAACGCTGAACATTACGTTGGCAGAAATATCCCACAATGCAATGCGGTAGTGAAGACAACGTTGATAATACATGTCGACAGACAGTTCTGTAACATCAATAACACTTCAATTTAACTGTAAATATAAGATTTCACTTTGCTCGGTTTAATAAATATTTGAAATTAATTCAGACTCTATATCTCACAAACCGTCGATTTTAACACATGAGGTTGGCACAGGTTACCATGGTTATGCGTCTCCAACCGGCAAGGGGGAAGTAATGACGTTAATTACTTCTCAGTGTTTCCGAAAAGACACATACAACTGTTTAATCGCACAAAAGTATGTTGAACTTACTATTGTACTATCGTACACCTATTGTGTATTTTTAAAAAAAAATGTACATCAACATAGTAGTAGTCATAGTTCCTCTGATGAAGTCAATGATTTCTGTCATTCAGATTAAACTAACATTCCTGTGACATCGTCATTGAGATCATGGAATATTACCTCTGTGACATCATAAATGATAATGTTACATAAACTGCAACATTATCATTGACATCATAGAATGTTGCCTCTGTGACATCATAAATGATAATGTTACATAAACTGCAACATTATCATTGACATCATAGAATGTTGCCTCTGTGACATCATAAATGATAATGTTACATAAACTGCAACATTATCATTGACATCATAGAATGTTGCCTCTGTGACATCATAAATGATAATGTTACATAAACTGCAACATTATCATTGACATCATAGAATGTTGCCTCTGTGAGATCATAAATGATGATGTCATAGGAATGTCTATTCAGCTCTATATGTCAGCATTCTATCACGCTCTTTATGATGCTATTGTATTCTACTCTATATCAAAGCATTTGATCAGTAATTGTGATATTCTGTGCCGCTATATATGACAGCATTCTTTTCCGTTCTAATGTCATTACAACTAATCAAAATGCAATTGTGGATATCTCTAATGTTAATTCCAGATAGTCAAGCTTAGCTATTAAATGTTAAAACAGCTTGCCATAGAATTGTCCAACGCAGACGCTAGGCTATGCCAATAAACATGTAGCCCAATCATCAAAATGACAGTGCCCTTCATTTTTTTAAAGGTCCCATATGTTTACATGCTGTAATGTTAAAAAAAAACGTTATTTTCCTCATGCTGTCTGCCTGACATATACCTGTATTCACCCTCTGTCTGAAACGCTCCGTTTTAGTGCATTTCAATGGAACTGCAACATAATTGCGTTGCTAGGCAACAGTTTAGGTCCATGTTTACTTTCTGTCAGCTGATGTCATTCACATACACTGCAACTGGAAATAAACTGGGACACATTTACATTTAAATGTTCCATATATCGTAGATTTGTGACATCACACATGCATAGTACTCCTGACTGCTTGTTTAAACCTGCTTAATAATAAAAGATACCTGAACATCTCACTTTTTATAATATGGGACCTTTAAGGCTTAGAACAGTTTGATAAATTTGACCGTATTTAGGTTTTTCAAATTAACATCAACATAGTAGTAGTCATAGTTCATTCAATGAAGTCAATGATTTCTCACAGAGATTGACAGAGTAGTAGTAGACACATGGGACACTACAATTGCCAGAAAGTCTTGACAATCAGATTAAACTAACTCTCCTGTGACATCATCAGTGACATGATGGAATGTTGCCATTGGGATGTCATAAATGATGTCACATAAACTGTGACATCATAAGTGACATCAGGGAACGTCGTTGAAAGTTTACTTATAGAACCCCCGTTACGCCCATCAATCACAGATCAAAAAACAAGTGTTTTGTTGATACTGCCACGCGTAGGACGACAGGACCACTCGCAGACGGGGACCGAAGGCCGAAGACTCGCAGGTCCTCCACTGTCAGCAGACGGAAGGTTGCCCGACGCAGACGCAAGGCAACGTCATTAACCACGAAGGGAAAGCATTAATGCATTAAGCATTAATGCTTTTCATTTGTCTTAGTGTTTTTTTTTAGGTAGCATATTTGACTTTATTTCGATTTTTTTTAATCAACATTAACATAGTCGTATTCACAGTTCCCTTGATGAAGTCAATGATCTCCTTCATTCAGACTAAACTAACATTCCTGTGACATCATCAGTGGTTTCATCTGTGAGATCATAAATGATCATGTCACATAAACTGTGACATCATCAGTGACATCACAGTTTGTGGTTGTGTCCAAAATTCCATACTAACATGCTATTTAGTACACTAAAACAGTATGTGAGATATTTTAGTAGGTCCGAAACCTAAGTATAAAACCTATAGTACGCAAATTGCATACTATTTCCAGTAAAATATTACAGTATGCAACGCTGAACATTACGTTGGCAGAAATATCCCACAATGCAATGCGGTAGTGAAGACAACGTTGATAATACATGTCGACAGACAGTTCTGTAACATCAATAACACTTCAATTTAACTGTAAATATAAGATTTCACTTTGCTCGGTTTAATAAATATTTGAAATTAATTCAGACTCTATATCTCACAAACCGTCGATTTTAACACATGAGGTTGGCACAGGTTACCATGGTTATGCGTCTCCAACCGGCAAGGGGGAAGTAATGATGTTAATTACTTCTCAGTGTGTCCGAAAAGACACATACAACTGTTTATTCGCACAAAAGTATGTTGAACTTACTATTGTACTATCGTACACCTATTGTGTATTTTTTTTAAAAAATTTACATCAACATAGTAGTAGTCATAGTTCCTCTGATGAAGTCAATGATTTCTGTCATTCAGATTAAACTAACATTCCTGTGACATCGTCACTGAGATCATGGAATGTTACCTCTGTGACATCATAAATGATAATGTTACATAAACTGCAACATTATCATTGACATCATAGAATGTTGCCTCTGTGACATCATAAATGATGATGTCACATAAACTGCAACATTATCATTGACATCATAGAATGTTACCTCTGTGACATCATAAATGATAATTTTACATAAACTGCAACATTATCATTGACATCATAGAATGTTGCCTCTGTGACATCATAAATGATAATGTTACATAAACTGCAACATTATCATTGACATCATAGAATGTTGCCTCTGTGACATCATAAATGATAATGTTACATAAACTGCAACATTATCATTGACATCATAGAATGTTGCCTCTGTGAGATCATAAATGATGATGTCATAGGAATGTCTATTCAGCTCTATATGTCAGCATTCTATCACGCTCTTTATGATGCTATTGTATTCTACTCTATATCAAAGCATTTGATCAGTAATTGTGATATTCTGTGCCGCTATATATGACAGCATTCTTTTCCGTTCTAATGTCGTTACAACTAATCAAAATGCAATTGTGGATATCTCTAATGTTAATTCCAGATAGTCAAGCTTAGCTATTAAATGTTAAAACAGCTTGCCATAGAATTGTCCAACGCAGACGCTAGGCTATGCCAATAAACATGTAGCCCAATCATCAAAATGACAGTGCCCTTCATTTTTTTAAAGGTCCCATATGTTTACATGCTGTAATGTTAAAAAAAAACGTTATTTTCCTCATGCTGTCTGCCTGACATATACCTGTATTCACCCTCTGTCTGAAACGCTCCGTTTTAGTGCATTTCAATGGAACTGCAACATAATTGCGTTGCTAGGCAACAGTTTAGGTCCATGTTTACTTTCTGTCAGCTGATGTCATTCACATACACTGCAACTGGAAATAAACTGGGACACATTTACATTTAAATGTTCCATATATCGTAGATTTGTGACATCACACATGCATGGTACTCCTGACTGCTTGTTTAAACCTGCTTAATAATAAAAGATACCTGAACATCTCACTTTTTATAATATGGGACCTTTAAGGCTTAGAACAGTTTGATAAATTTGACCGTATTTAGGTTTTTCAAATTAACATCAACATAGTAGTAGTCATAGTTCATTCAATGAAGTCAATGATTTCTCACAGAGATTGACAGAGTAGTAGTAGACACATGGGACACTACAATTGCCAGAAAGTCTTGACAATCAGATTAAACTAACTCTCCTGTGACATCATCAGTGACATGATGGAATGTTGCCATTGGGATGTCATAAATGATGTCACATAAACTGTGACATCATAAGTGACATCAGGGAACGTCGTCGAAAGTTTACTTATAGAACCCCCGTTACGCCCATCAATCACAGATCAAAAAACAAGTGTTTTGTTGATACTGCCACGCGTAGGACGACAGGCCACTCGCAGACGGGGACCGAAGGCCGAAGACTCGCAGGTCCTCCACTGTCAGCAGACGGAAGGTTGCCCGACGCAGACGCAAGGCAACGCCATTAACCACGAAGGGAAAGCATTAATGCATTAAGCATTAATGCTTTTCATTTGTCTTAGTGGTTTTTTTTTAGGTAGCATATTTTACTTTATTTCGATTTTTTTTAATCAACATTAACATAGTCGTATTCACAGTTCCCTTGATGAAGTCAATGATCTCCTTCATTCAGACTAAACTAACATTCCTGTGACATCATCAGTGGTTTCATCTGTGAGATCATAAATGATCATGTCACATAAACTGTGACATCATCAGTGACATCACAGTTTGTGGTTGTGTCTAAAATTCCATACTAACATGCTATTTAGTACACTAAAACAGTATGTGAGATATTTTAGTAGGTCCGAAACCTAAGTATAAAACCTATAGTACGCAAATTGCATACTATTTCCAGTAAAATATTACAGTATGCAACGCTGAACATTACGTTGGCAGAAATATCCCACAATGCAATGCGGTAGTGAAGACAACGTTGATAATACATGTCGACAGACAGTTCTGTAACATCAATAACACTTCAATTTAACTGTAAATATAAGATTTCACTTTGCTCGGTTTAATAAATATTTGAAATTAATTCAGACTCTATATCTCACAAACCGTCGATTTTAACACATGAGGTTGGCACAGGTTACCATGGTTATGCGTCTCCAACCGGCAAGGGGGAAGTAATGACGTTAATTACTTCTCAGTGTTTCCGAAAAGACACATACAACTGTTTAATCGCACAAAAGTATGTTGAACTTACTATTGTACTATCGTACACCTATTGTGTATTTTTAAAAAAAAATGTACATCAACATAGTAGTAGTCATAGTTCCTCTGATGAAGTCAATGATTTCTGTCATTCAGATTAAACTAACATTCCTGTGACATCGTCACTGAGATCATGGAATGTTACCTCTGTGACATCATAAATGATAATGTTACATAAACTGCAACATTATCATTGACATCATAGAATGTTGCCTCTGTGACATCATAAATGATAATGTTACATAAACTGCAACATTATCATTGACATCATAGAATGTTGCCTCTGTGACATCATAAATGATAATGTTACATAAACTGCAACATTATCATTGACATCATAGAATGTTGCCTCTGTGAGATCATAAATGATGATGTCATAGGAATGTCTATTCAGCTCTATATGTCAGCATTCTATCACGCTCTTTATGATGCTATTGTATTCTACTCTATATCAAAGCATTTGATCAGTAATTGTGATATTCTGTGCCGCTATATATGACAGCATTCTTTTCCGTTCTAATGTCATTACAACTAATCAAAATGCAATTGTGGATATCTCTAATGTTAATTCCAGATAGTCAAGCTTAGCTATTAAATGTTAAAACAGCTTGCCATAGAATTGTCCAACGCAGACGCTAGGCTATGCCAATAAACATGTAGCCCAATCATCAAAATGACAGTGCCCTTCATTTTTCTAAAGGTCCCATATGTTTACATGCTGTAATGTTAAAAAAAAAGGTTATTTTCCTCATGCTGTCTGCCTGACATATACCTGTATTCACCCTCTGTCTGAAACGCTCCGTTTTAGTGCATTTCAATGGAACTGCAACATAATTGCGTTGCTAGGCAACAGTTTAGGTCCATGTTTACTTTCTGTCAGCTGATGTCATTCACATACACTGCAACTGGAAATAAACTGGGACACATTTACATTTAAATGTTCCATATATCGTAGATTTGTGACATCACACATGCATAGTACTCCTGACTGCTTGTTTAAACCTGCTTAATAATAAAAGATACCTTTAGGTTTTTCAAATTAACATCAACATAGTAGTAGTCATAGTTCATTCAATGAAGTCAATGATTTCTCACAGAGATTGACAGAGTAGTAGTAGACACATGGGACACTACAACTGCCAGAAAGTCTTGACAATCAGATTAAACTAACTCTCCTGTGACATCATCAGTGACATGATGGAATGTTGCCATTGGGATGTCATAAATGATGTCACATAAACTGTGACATCATAAGTGACATCAGGGAACGTCGTCGAAAGTTTACTTATAGAACCCCCGTTACGCCCATCAATCACAGATCAAAAAACAAGTGTTTTGTTGATACTGCCACGCGTAGGACGACAGGCCACTCGCAGACGGGGACCGAAGGCCGAAGACTCGCAGGTCCTCCACTGTCAGCAGACGGAAGGTTGCCCGACGCAGACGCAAGGCAACGCCATTAACCACGAAGGGAAAGCATTAATGCATTAAGCATTAATGCTTTTCATTTGTCTTAGTGTTTTTTTTTAGGTAGCATATTTTACTTTATTTCGATTTTTTTTAATCAACATTAACATAGTCGTGTTCACAGTTCCCTTGATGAAGTCAATGATCTCCTTCATTCAGACTAAACTAACATTCCTGTGACATCATCAGTGGTTTCATCTGTGAGATCATAAATGATCATGTCACATAAACTGTGACATCATCAGTGACATCACAGTTTGTGGTTGTGTCCAAAATTCCATACTAACATGCTATTTAGTACACTAAAACAGTATGTGAGATATTTTAGTAGGTCCGAAACCTAAGTATAAAACCTATAGTACTGCAAATTGCATACTATTTCCAGTAAAATATTACAGTATGCAACGCTGAACATTACGTTGGCAGAAATATCCCACAATGCAATGCGGTAGTGAAGACAACGTTGATAATACATGTCGACAGACAGTTCTGTAACATCAATAACACTTCAATTTAACTGTAAATATAAGATTTCACTTTGCTCGGTTTAATAAATATTTGAAATGAATTCAGACTCTATATCTCACAAACCGTCGATTTTAACACATGAGGTTGGCACAGGTTACCATGGTTATGCGTCTCCAACCGGCAAGGGGGAAGTAATGACGTTAATTACTTCTCAGTGTGTCCGAAAAGACACATACAACTGTTTATTCGCACAAAAGTATGTTGAACTTACTATTGTACTATCGTACACCTATTGTGTATTTTTTTTTAAAAATTTACATCAACATAGTAGTAGTCATAGTTCCTCTGATGAAGTCAATGATTTCTGTCATTCAGATTAAACTAACATTCCTGTGACATCGTCACTGAGATCATGGAATGTTACCTCTGTGACATCATAAATGATAATGTTACATAAACTGCAACATTATCATTGACATCATAGAATGTTGCCTCAGTGACATCATAAATGATGATGTTACATAAACTGCAACATTATCATTGACATCATAGAATGTTGCCTCTGTGACATCATAAATGATAATGTTACATAAACTGCAACATTATCATTGACATCATAGAATGTTGCCTCTGTGACATCATAAATGATAATGTTACATAAACTGCAACATTATCATTGACATCATAGAATGTTGCCTCTGTGACATCATAAATGATAATGTTACATAAACTGCAACATTATCATTGACATCATAGAATGTTGCCTCTGTGAGATCATAAATGATGATGTCATAGGAATGTCTATTCAGCTCTATATGTCAGCATTCTATCACGCTCTTTATGATGCTATTGTATTCTACTCTATATCAAAGCATTTGATCAGTAATTGTGATATTCTGTGCCGCTATATATGACAGCATTCTTTTCCGTTCTAATGTCATTACAACTAATCAAAATGCAATTGTGGATATCTCTAATGTTAATTCCAGATAGTCAAGCTTAGCTATTAAATGTTAAAACAGCTTGCCATAGAATTGTCCAACGCAGACGCTAGGCTATGCCAATAAACATGTAGCCCAATCATCAAAATGACAGTGCCCTTCATTTTTTTAAAGGTCCCATATGTTTACATGCTGTAATGTTAAAAAAAAACGTTATTTTCCTCATGCTGTCTGCCCGACATATACCTGTATTCACCCTCTGTCTGAAACGCTCCGTTTTAGTGCATTTCAATGGAACTGCAACATAATTGCGTTGCTAGGCAACAGTTTAGGTCCATGTTTACTTTCTGTCAGCTGATGTCATTCACATACACTGCAACTGGAAATAAACTGGGACACATTTACATTTAAATGTTCCATATATCGTAGATTTGTGACATCACACATGCATGGTACTCCTGACTGCTTGTTTAAACCTGCTTAATAATAAAAGATACCTGAACATCTCACTTTTTATAATATGGGACCTTTAAGGCTTAGAACAGTTTGATAAATTTGACCGTATTTAGGTTTTTCAAATTAACATCAACATAGTAGTAGTCATAGTTCATTCAATGAAGTCAATGATTTCTCACAGAGATTGACAGAGTAGTAGTAGACACATGGGACACTACAATTGCCAGAAAGTCTTGACAATCAGATTAAACTAACTCTCCTGTGACATCATCAGTGACATGATGGAATGTTGCCATTGGGATGTCATAAATGATGTCACATAAACTGTGACATCATAAGTGACATCAGGGAACGTCGTTGAAAGTTTACTTATAGAACCCCCGTTACGCCCATCAATCACAGATCAAAAAACAAGTGTTTTGTTGATACTGCCACGCGTAGGACGACAGACCACTCGCAGACGGGGACCGAAGGCCGAAGACTCGCAGGTCCTCCACTGTCAGCAGACGGAAGGTTGCCCGACGCAGACGCAAGGCAACGTCATTAACCACGAAGGGAAAGCATTAATGCATTAAGCATTAATGCTTTTCATTTGTCTTAGTGTTTTTTTTTAGGTAGCATATTTACTTTATTTCGATTTTTTTTAATCAACATTAACATAGTCGTATTCACAGTTCCCTTGATGAAGTCAATGATCTCCTTCATTCAGACTAAACTGACATTCCTGTGACATCATCAGTGGTTTCATCTGTGAGATCATAAATGATCATGTCACATAAACTGTGACATCATCAGTGACATCACAGTTTGTGGTTGTGTCCAAAATTCCATACTAACATGCTATTTAGTACACTAAAACAGTATGTGAGATATTTTAGTAGGTCCGAAACCTAAGTATAAAACCTATAGTACGCAAATTGCATACTATTTCCAGTAAAATATTACAGTATGCAACGCTGAACATTACGTTGGCAGAAATATCCCACAATGCAATGCGGTAGTGAAGACAACGTTGATAATACATGTCGACAGACAGTTCTGTAACATCAATAACACTTCAATTTAACTGTAAATATAAGATTTCACTTTGCTCGGTTTAATAAATATTTGAAATGAATTCAGACTCTATATCTCACAAACCGTCGATTTTAACACATGAGGTTGGCACAGGTTACCATGGTTATGCGTCTCCAACCGGCAAGGGGGAAGTAATGACGTTAATTACTTCTCAGTGTGTCCGAAAAGACACATACAACTGTTTATTCGCACAAAAGTATGTTGAACTTACTATTGTACTATCGTACACCTATTGTGTATTTTTAAAAAAAAATTTACATCAACATAGTAGTAGTCATAGTTCCTCTGATGAAGTCAATGATTTCTGTCATTCAGATTAAACTAACATTCCTGTGACATCGTCATTGAGATCATGGAATATTGCCTCTGTGACATCATAAATGATAATGTTACATAAACTGCAACATTATCATTGACATCATAGAATGTTGCCTCTGTGACATCATAAATGATAATGTTACATAAACTGCAACATTATCATTGACATCATAGAATGTTGCCTCTGTGACATCATAAATGATAATGTTACATAAACTGCAACATTATCATTGACATCATAGAATGTTGCCTCTGTGACATCATAAATGATGATGTCATAGGAATGTCTATTCAGCTCTATATGTCAGCATTCTATCACGCTCTTTATGATGCTATTGTATTCTACTCTATATCAAAGCATTTGATCAGTAATTGTGATATTCTGTGCCGCTATATATGACAGCATTCTTTTCCGTTCTAATGTCATTACAACTAATCAAAATGCAATTGTGGATATCTCTAATGTTAATTCCAGATAGTCAAGCTTAGCTATTAAATGTTAAAACAGCTTGCCATAGAATTGTCCAACGCAGACGCTAGGCTATGCCAATAAACATGTAGCCCAATCATCAAAATGACAGTGCCCTTCATTTTTTTAAAGGTCCCATATGTTTACATGCTGTAATGTTAAAAAAAAACGTTATTTTCCTCATGCTGTCTGCCTGACATATACCTGTATTCACCCTCTGTCTGAAACGCTCCGTTTTAGTGCATTTCAATGGAACTGCAACATAATTGCGTTGCTAGGCAACAGTTTAGGTCCATGTTTACTTTCTGTCAGCTGATGTCATTCACATACACTGCAACTGGAAATAAACTGGGACACATTTACATTTAAATGTTCCATATATCGTAGATTTGTGACATCACACATGCATAGTACTCCTGACTGCTTGTTTAAACCTGCTTAATAATAAAAGATACCTGAACATCTCACTTTTTATAATATGGGACCTTTAAGGCTTAAAACAGTTTGATAAATTTGACCGTATTTAGGTTTTTCAAATTAACATCAACATAGTAGTAGTCATAGTTCATTCAATGAAGTCAATGATTTCTCACAGAGATTGACAGAGTAGTAGTAGACACATGGGACACTACAATTGCCAGAAAGTCTTGACAATCAGATTAAACTAACTCTCCTGTGACATCATCAGTGACATGATGGAATGTTGCCATTGGGATGTCATAAATGATGTCACATAAACTGTGACATCATAAGTGACATCAGGGAACGTCGTCGAAAGTTTACTTATAGAACTCCTGTTACGCCCATCAATCACAGATCAAAAAACAAGTGTTTTGTTGATACTGCCACGCGTAGGACGACAGGCCACTCGCAGACGGGGACCGAAGGCCGAAGACTCGCAGGTCCTCCACTGTCAGCAGACGGAAGGTTGCCCGACGCAGACGCAAGGCAACGCCATTAACCACGAAGGGAACGCATTAATGCATTAAGCATTAATGCTTTTCATTTGTCTTAGTGTTTTTTTTTAGGTAGCATATTTACTTTATTTCGATTTTTTTTAATCAACATTAACATAGTCGTATTCACAGTTCCCTTGATGAAGTCAATGATCTCCTTCATTCAGACTATACTAACATTCCTGTGACATCATCAGTGGTTTCATCTGTGAGATCATAAATGATCATGTCACATAAACTGTGACATCATCAGTGACATCACATTTTGTGGTTGTGTCCAAAATTCCATACTAACATGCTATTTAGTACACTAAAACAGTATGTGAGATATTTTAGTAGGTCCGAAACCTAAGTATAAAACCTATAGTACGCAAATTGCATACTATTTCCAGTAAAATATTACAGTATGCAACGCTGAACATTACGTTGGCAGAAATATCCCACAATGCAATGCGGTAGTGAAGACAACGTTGATAATACATGTCGACAGACAGTTCTGTAACATCAATAACACTTCAATTTAACTGTAAATATAAGATTTCACTTTGCTCGGTTTAATAAATATTTGAAATGAATTCAGACTCTATATCTCACAAACCGTCGATTTTAACACATGAGGTTGGCACAGGTTACCATGGTTATGCGTCTCCAACCGGCAAGGGGGAAGTAATGACGTTAATTACTTCTCAGTGTGTCCGAAAAGACACATACAACTGTTTATTCGCACAAAAGTATGTTGAACTTGCTATTGTACTATCGTACACCTATTGTCTATTTTTTTTTTAAAATTTACATCAACATAGTAGTAGTCATAGTTCCTCTGATGAAGTCAATGATTTCTGTCATTCAGATTAAACTAACATTCCTGTGACATCGTCATTGAGATCATGGAATATTGCCTCTGTGACATCATAAATGATAATGTTACATAAACTGCAACATTATCATTGACATCATAGAATGTTGCCTCTGTGACATCATAAATGATAATGTTACATAAACTGCAACATTATCATTGACATCATAGAATGTTGCCTCTGTGAGATCATAAATGATGATGTCATAGGAATGTCTATTCAGCTCTATATGTCAGCATTCTATCACGCTCTTTATGATGCTATTGTATTCTACTCTATATCAAAGCATTTGATCAGTAATTGTGATATTCTGTGCCGCTATATATGACAGCATTCTTTTCCGTTCTAATGTCATTACAACTAATCAAAATGCAATTGTGGATATCTCTAATGTTAATTCCAGATAGTCAAGCTTAGCTATTAAATGTTAAAACAGCTTGCCATAGAATTGTCCAACGCAGACGCTAGGCTATGCCAATAAACATGTAGCCCAATCATCAAAATGACAGCGCCCTTCATTTTTTTAAAGGTCCCATATGTTTACATGCTGTAATGTTAAAAAAAAACGTTATTTTCCTCATGCTGTCTGCCTGACATATACCTGTATTCACCCTCTGTCTGAAACGCTCCGTTTTAGTGCATTTCAATGGAACTGCAACATAATTGCGTTGCTAGGCAACAGTTTAGGTCCATGTTTACTTTCTGTCAGCTGATGTCATTCACATACACTGCAACTGGAAATAAACTGGGACACATTTACATTTAAATGTTCCATATATCGTAGATTTGTGACATCACACATGCATGGTACTCCTGACTGCTTGTTTAAACCTGCTTAATAATAAAAGATACCTGAACATCTCACTTTTTATAATATGGGACCTTTAAGGCTTAGAACAGTTTGATAAATTTGACCGTATTTAGGTTTTTCAAATTAACATCAACATAGTAGTAGTCATAGTTCATTCAATGAAGTCAATGATTTCTCACAGAGATTGACAGAGTAGTAGTAGACACATGGGACACTACAATTGCCAGAAAGTCTTGACAATCAGATTAAACTAACTCTCCTGTGACATCATCAGTGACATGATGGAATGTTGCCATTGGGATGTCATAAATGATGTCACATAAACTGTGACATCATAAGTGACATCAGGGAACGTCGTTGAAAGTTTACTTATAGAACCCCCGTTACGCCCATCAATCACAGATCAAAAAACAAGTGTTTTGTTGATACTGCCACGCGTAGGACGACAGACCACTCGCAGACGGGGACCGAAGGCCGAAGACTCGCAGGTCCTCCACTGTCAGCAGACGGAAGGTTGCCCGACGCAGACGCAAGGCAACGTCATTAACCACGAAGGGAAAGCATTAATGCATTAAGCATTAATGCTTTTCATTTGTCTTAGTGTTTTTTTTTAGGTAGCATATTTTACTTTATTTCGATTTTTTTTAATCAACATTAACATAGTCATATTCACAGTTCCCTTGATGAAGTCAATGATCTCCTTCATTCAGACTAAACTGACATTCCTGTGACATCATCAGTGGTTTCATCTGTGAGATCATAAATGATCATGTCACATAAACTGTGACATCATCAGTGACATCACAGTTTGTGGTTGTGTCCAAAATTCCATACTAACATGCTATTTAGTACACTAAAACAGTATGTGAGATATTTTAGTAGGTCCGAAACCTAAGTATAAAACCTATAGTACGCAAATTGCATACTATTTCCAGTAAAATATTACAGTATGCAACGCTGAACATTACGTTGGCAGAAATATCCCACAATGCAATGCGGTAGTGAAGACAACGTTGATAATACATGTCGACAGACAGTTCTGTAACATCAATAACACTTCAATTTAACTGTAAATATAAGATTTCACTTTGCTCGGTTTAATAAATATTTGAAATTAATTCAGACTCTATATCTCACAAACCGTCGATTTTAACACATGAGGTTGGCACAGGTTACCATGGTTATGCGTCTCGAACCGGCAAGGGGGAAGTAATGACGTTAATTACTTCTCAGTGTGTCCGAAAAGACACATACAACTGTTTATTCGCACAAAAGTATGTTGAACTTACTATTGTACTATCGTACACCTATTGTGTATTTTTAAAAAAAAATTTACATCAACATAGTAGTAGTCATAGTTCCTCTGATGAAGTCAATGATTTCTGTCATTCAGATTAAACTAACATTCCTGTGACATCGTCATTGAGATCATGGAATATTGCCTCTGTGACATCATAAATGATAATGTTACATAAACTGCAACATTATCATTGACATCATAGAATGTTGCCTCTGTGACATCATAAATGATAATGTTACATAAACTGCAACATTATCATTGACATCATAGAATGTTGCCTCTGTGACATCATAAATGATAATGTTACATAAACTGCAACATTATCATTGACATCATAGAATGTTGCCTCTGTGACATCATAAATGATGATGTCATAGGAATGTCTATTCAGCTCTATATGTCAGCATTCTATCACGCTCTTTATGATGCTATTGTATTCTACTCTATATCAAAGCATTTGATCAGTAATTGTGATATTCTGTGCCGCTATATATGACAGCATTCTTTTCCGTTCTAATGTCATTACAACTAATCAAAATGCAATTGTGGATATCTCTAATGTTAATTCCAGATAGTCAAGCTTAGCTATTAAATGTTAAAACAGCTTGCCATAGAATTGTCCAACGCAGACGCTAGGCTATGCCAATAAACATGTAGCCCAAGCATCAAAATGACAGTGCCCTTCATTTTTTTAAAGGTCCCATATGTTTACATGCTGTAATGTTAAAAAAAAAACGTTATTTTCCTCATGCTGTCTGCCTGACATATACCTGTATTCACCCTCTGTCTGAAACGCTCCGTTTTAATGCATTTCAATGGAACTGCAACATAATTGCGTTGCTAGGCAACAGTTTAGGTCCATGTTTACTTTCTGTCAGCTGATGTCATTCACATACACTGCAACTGGAAATAAACTGGGACACATTTACATTTAAATGTTCCATATATCGTAGATTTGTGACATCACACATGCATAGTACTCCTGACTGCTTGTTTAAACCTGCTTAATAATAAAAGATACCTTTAGGTTTTTCAAATTAACATCAACATAGTAGTAGTCATAGTTCATTCAATGAAGTCAATGATTTCTCACAGAGATTGACAGAGTAGTAGTAGACACATGGGACACTACAATTGCCAGAAAGTCTTGACAATCAGATTAAACTAACTCTCCTGTGACATCATCAGTGACATGATGGAATGTTGCCATTGTGATGTCATAAATGATGTCACATAAACTGTGACATCATAAGTGACATCAGGGAACGTCGTAGAAACTTTACTTATAGAACCCCTGTTACGCCCATCAATCACAGATCAAAAAACAAGTGTTTTGTTGATACTGCCACGCGTAGGACGACAGGCCACTCGCAGACGGGGACCGAAGGCCGAAGACTCGCAGGTCCTCCACTGTCAGCAGACGGAAGGTTGCCCGACGCAGACGCAAGGCAACGCCATTAACCACGAAGGGAAAGCATTAATGCATTAAGCATTAATGCTTTTCATTTGTCTTAGTGTTTTTTTTTAGGTAGCATATTTTACTTTATTTCGATTTTTTTTAATCAACATTAACATAGTCGTATTCACAGTTCCCTTGATGAAGTCAATGATCTCCTTCATTCAGACTAAACTAACATTCCTGTGACATCATCAGTGGTTTCATCTGTGAGATCATAAATGATCATGTCACATAAACTGTGACATCATCAGTGGTTTCATCTGTGAGATCATAAATGATCATGTCACATAAACTGTGACATCATCAGTGACATCACAGTTTGTGGTTGTGTCCAAAATTCCATACTAACATGCTATTTAGTACACTAAAACAGTATGTGAGATATTTTAGTAGGTCCGAAACCTAAGTATAAAACCTATAGTACGCAAATTGCATACTATTTCCAGTAAAATATTACAGTATGCAACGCTGAACATTACGTTGGCAGAAATATCCCACAATGCAATGCGGTAGTGAAGACAACGTTGATAATACATGTCGACAGACAGTTCTGTAACATCAATAACACTTCAATTTAACTGTAAATATAAGATTTCACTTTGCTCGGTTTAATAAATATTTGAAATGAATTCAGACTCTATATCTCACAAACCGTCGATTTTAACACATGAGGTTGGCACAGGTTACCATGGTTATGCGTCTCCAACCGGCAAGGGGGAAGTAATGACGTTAATTACTTCTCAGTGTGTCCGAAAAGACACATACAACTGTTTATTCGCACAAAAGTATGTTGAACTTACTATTGTACTATCGTACACCTATTGTGTATTTTTAAAAAAAAATTTACATCAAGATAGTAGTAGTCATAGTTCCTCTGATGAAGTCAATGATTTCTGTCATTCAGATTAAACTAACATTCCTGTGACATCGTCATTGAGATCATGGAATATTGCCTCTGTGACATCATAAATGATAATGTTACATAAACTGCAACATTATCATTGACATCATAGAATGTTGCCTCTGTGACATCATAAATGATAATGTTACATAAACTGCAACATTATCATTGACATCATAGAATGTTGCCTCTGTGACATCATAAATGATAATGTTACATAAACTGCAACATTATCATTGACATCATAGAATGTTGCCTCTGTGACATCATAAATGATGATGTCATAGGAATGTCTATTCAGCTCTATATGTCAGCATTCTATCACGCTCTTTATGATGCTATTGTATTCTACTCTATATCAAAGCATTTGATCAGTAATTGTGATATTCTGTGCCGCTATATATGACAGCATTCTTTTCCGTTCTAATGTCATTACAACTAATCAAAATGCAATAGTGGATATCTCTAATGTTAATTCCAGATCGTCAAGCTTAGCTATTAAATGTTAAAACAGCTTGCCATAGAATTGTCCAACGCAGACGCTAGGCTATGCCAATAAACATGTAGCCCAAGCATCAAAATGACAGTGCCCTTCATTTTTTTAAAGGTCCCATATGTTTACATGCTGTAATGTTAAAAAAAAACGTTATTTTCCTCATGCTGTCTGCCTGACATATACCTGTATTCACCCTCTGTCTGAAACGCTCCGTTTTAGTGCATTTCAATGGAACTGCAACATAATTGCGTTGCTAGGCAACAGTTTAGGTCCATGTTTACTTTCTGTCAGCTGATGTCATTCACATACACTGCAACTGGAAATAAACTGGGACACATTTACATTTAAATGTTCCATATATCGTAGATTTGTGACATCACACATGCATAGTACTCCTGACTGCTTGTTTAAACCTGCTTAATAATAAAAGATACCTGAACATCTCACTTTTTATAATATGGGACCTTTAAGGCTTAGAACAGTTTGATAAATTTGACCGTATTTAGGTTTTTCAAATTAACATCAACATAGTAGTAGTCATAGTTCATTCAATGAAGTCAATGATTTCTCACAGAGATTGACAGAGTAGTAGTAGACACATGGGACACTACAATTGCCAGAAAGTCTTGACAATCAGATTAAACTAACTCTCCTGTGACATCATCAGTGACATGATGGAATGTTGCCATTGGGATGTCATAAATGATGTCACATAAACTGTGACATCATAAGTGACATCAGGGAACGTCGTCGAAAGTTTACTTATAGAACCCCTGTTACGCCCATCAATCACAGATCAAAAAACAAGTGTTTTGTTGATACTGCCACGCATAGGACGACAGGCCACTCGTAGACGGGGACCGAAGGCCGAAGACTCGCAGGTCCTCCACTGTCAGCAGACGGAAGGTTGCCCGACGCAGACGCAAGGCAACGCCATTAACCACGAAGGGAAAGCATTAATGCAGTAAGCATTAATGCTTTTCATTTGTCTTAGTGTTTTTTTTTAGGTAGCATATTTTACTTTATTTCGATTTTTTTTAATCAACATTAACATAGTCGTATTCACAGTTCCCTTGATGAAGTCAATGATCTCCTTCATTCAGACTATACTAACATTCCTGTGACATCATCAGTGGTTTCATCTGTGAGATCATAAATGATCATGTCACATAAACTGTGACATCATCAGTGACATCACATTTTGTGGTTGTGTCCAAAATTCCATACTAACATGCTATTTAGTACACTAAAACAGTATGTGAGATATTTTAGTAGGTCCGAAACCTAAGTATAAAACCTATAGTACGCAAATTGCATACTATTTCCAGTAAAATATTACAGTATGCAACGCTGAACATTACGTTGGCAGAAATATCCCACAATGCAATGCGGTAGTGAAGACAACGTTGATAATACATGTCGACAGACAGTTCTGTAACATCAATAACACTTCAATTTAACTGTAAATATAAGATTTCACTTTGCTCGGTTTAATAAATATTTGAAATTAATTCAGACTCTATATCTCACAAACCGTCGATTTTAACACATGAGGTTGGCACAGGTTACCATGGTTATGCGTCTCCAACCGGCAAGGGGGAAGTAATGACGTTAATTACTTCTCAGTGTGTCCGAAAAGACACATACAACTGTTTATTCGCACAAAAGTATGTTGAACTTGCTATTGTACTATCGTACACCTATTGTCTATTTTTTTTTTTAAAATTTACATCAACATAGTAGTAGTCATAGTTCCTCTGATGAAGTCAATGATTTCTGTCATTCAGATTAAACTAACATTCCTGTGACATCGTCATTGAGATCATGGAATATTGCCTCTGTGACATCATAAATGATAATGTTACATAAACTGCAACATTATCATTGACATCATAGAATGTTGCCTCTGTGACATCATAAATGATAATGTTACATAAACTGCAACATTATCATTGACATCATAGAATGTTGCCTCTGTGACATCATAAATGATAATGTTACATAAACTGCAACATTATCATTGACATCATAGAATGTTGCCTCTGTGACATCATAAATGATAATGTTACATAAACTGCAACATTATCATTGACATCATAGAATGTTGCCTCTGTGACATCATAAATGATAATGTTACATAAACTGCAACATTATCATTGACATCATAGAATGTTGCCTCTGTGACATCATAAATGATAATGTTACATAAACTGCAACATTATCATTGACATCATAGAATGTTGCCTCTGTGAGATCATAAATGATGATGTCATAGGAATGTCTATTCAGCTCTATATGTCAGCATTCTATCACGCTCTTTATGATGCTATTGTATTCTACTCTATATCAAAGCATTTGATCAGTAATTGTGATATTCTGTGCCGCTATATATGACAGCATTCTTTTCCGTTCTAATGTCATTACAATTAATCAAAATGCAATTGTGGATATCTCTAATGTTAATTCCAGATAGTCAAGCTTAGCTATTAAATGTTAAAACAGCTTGCCATAGAATTGTCCAACGCAGACACTAGGCTATGCCAATAAACATGTAGCCCAAGCATCAAAATGACAGTGCCCTTCATTTTTCTAAAGGTCCCATATGTTTACATGCTGTAATGTTAAAAAAAAACGTTATTTTCCTCATGCTGTCTGCCTGACATATACCTGTATTCACCCTCTGTCTGAAACGCTCCGTTTTAGTGCATTTCAATGGAACTGCAACATAATTGCGTTGCTAGGCAACAGTTTAGGTCCATGTTTACTTTCTGTCAGCTGATGTCATTCACATACACTGCAACTGGAAATAAACTGGGACACATTTACATTTAAATGTTCCATATATCGTAGATTTGTGACATCACACATGCATAGTACTCCTGACTGCTTGTTTAAACCTGCTTAATAATAAAAGATACCTGAACATCTCACTTTTTATAATATGGGACCTTTAAGGCTTAGAACAGTTTGATAAATTTGACCGTATTTAGGTTTTTCAAATTAACATCAACATAGTAGTAGTCATAGTTCATTCAATGAAGTCAATGATTTCTCACAGAGATTGACAGAGTAGTAGTAGACACATGGGACACTACAATTGCCAGAAAGTCTTGACAATCAGATTAAACTAACTCTCCTGTGACATCATCAGTGACATGATGGAATGTTGCCATTGGGATGTCATAAATGATGTCACATAAACTGTGACATCATAAGTGACATCAGGGAACGTCGTCGAAAGTTTACTTATAGAACCCCCGTTACGCCCATCAATCACAGATCAAAAAACAAGTGTTTTGTTGATACTGCCACGCGTAGGACGACAGGCCACTCGCAGACGGGGACCGAAGGCCGAAGACTCGCAGGTCCTCCACTGTCAGCAGACGGAAGGTTGCCCGACGCAGACGCAAGGCAACGCCATTAACCACGAAGGGAAAGCATTAATGCATTAAGCATTAATGCTTTTCATTTGTCTTAGTGTTTTTTTTTAGGTAGCATATTTTACTTTATTTCGATTTTTTTTAATCAACATTAACATAGTCGTATTCACAGTTCCCTTGATGAAGTCAATGATCTCCTTCATTCAGACTAAACTAACATTCCTGTGACATCATCAGTGGTTTCATCTGTGAGATCATAAATGATCATGTCACATAAACTGTGACATCATCAGTGACATCACAGTTTGTGGTTGTGTCCAAAATTCCATACTAACATGCTATTTAGTACACTAAAACAGTATGTGAGATATTTTAGTAGGTCCGAAACCTAAGTATAAAACCTATAGTACGCAAATTGCATACTATTTCCAGTAAAATATTACAGTATGCAACGCTGAACATTACGTTGGCAGAAATATCCCACAATGCAATGCGGTAGTGAAGACAACGTTGATAATACATGTCGACAGACAGTTCTGTAACATCAATAACACTTCAATTTAACTGTAAATATAAGATTTCACTTTGCTCGGTTTAATAAATATTTGAAATTAATTCAGACTCTATATCTCACAAACCGTCGATTTTAACACATGAGGTTGGCACAGGTTACCATGGTTATGCGTCTCGAACCGGCAAGGGGGAAGTAATGACGTTAATTACTTCTCAGTGTGTCCGAAAAGACACATACAACTGTTTATTCGCACAAAAGTATGTTGAACTTACTATTGTACTATCGTACACCTATTGTGTATTTTTTTTTAAAAATTTACATCAACATAGTAGTAGTCATAGTTCCTCTGATGAAGTCAATGATTTCTGTCATTCAGATTAAACTAACATTCCTGTGACATCGTCACTGAGATCATGGAAAATTGCCTCTGTGACATCATAAATGATAATGTTACATAAACTGCAACATTATCATTGACATCATAGAATGTTGCCTCTGTGACATCATAAATGATAATGTTACATAAACTGCAACATTATCATTGACATCATAGAATGTTGCCTCTGTGACATCATAAATGATAATGTTACATAAACTGCAACATTATCATTGACATCATAGAATGTTGCCTCTGTGACATCATAAATGATAATGTTACATAAACTGCAACATTATCATTGACATCATAGAATGTTGCCTCTGTGACATCATAAATGATAATGTTACATAAACTGCAACATTATCATTGACATCATAGAATGTTGCCTCTGTGACATCATAAATGATAATGTTACATAAACTGCAACATTATCATTGACATCATAGAATGTTGCCTCTGTGACATCATAAATGATAATGTTACATAAACTGCAACATTATCATTGACATCATAGAATGTTGCCTCTGTGAGATCATAAATGATGATGTCATAGGAATGTCTATTCAGCTCTATATGTCAGCATTCTATCACGCTCTTTATGATGCTATTGTATTCTACTCTATATCAAAGCATTTGATCAGTAATTGTGATATTCTGTGCCGCTATATATGACAGCATTCTTTTCCGTTCTAATGTCATTACAACTAATCAAAATGCAATTGTGGATATCTCTAATGTTAATTCCAGATAGTCAAGCTTAGCTATTAAATGTTAAAACAGCTTGCCATAGAATTGTCCAACGCAGACGCTAGGCTATGCCAATAAACATGTAGCCCAATCATCAAAATGACAGTGCCCTTCATTTTTTTAAAGGTCCCATATGTTTACATGCTGTAATGTTAAAAAAAAACGTTATTTTCCTCATGCTGTCTGCCTGACATATACCTGTATTCACCCTCTGTCTGAAACGCTCCGTTTTAGTGCATTTCAATGGAACTGCAACATAATTGCGTTGCTAGGCAACAGTTTAGGTCCATGTTTACTTTCTGTCAGCTGATGTCATTCACATACACTGCAACTGGAAATAAACTGGGACACATTTACATTTAAATGTTCCATATATCGTAGATTTGTGACATCACACATGCATAGTACTCCTGACTGCTTGTTTAAACCTGCTTAATAATAAAAGATACCTTTAGGTTTTTCAAATTAACATCAACATAGTAGTAGTCATAGTTCATTCAATGGAGTCAATGATTTCTCACAGAGATTGACAGAGTAGTAGTAGACACATGGGACACTACAATTGCCAGAAAGTCTTGACAATCAGATTAAACTAACTCTCCTGTGACATCATCAGTGACATGATGGAATGTTGCCATTGTGATGTCATAAATGATGATGTCACATAAACTGTGGCATCATAAGTGACATCAGGGAACGTCGTCGAAAGTTTACTTATAGAACCCCCGTTACGCCCATCAATCACAGATCAAAAAACAAGTGTTTTGTTGATACTGCCACGCGTAGGACGACAGGCCACTCGCAGACGGGGACCGAAGGCCGAAGACTCGCAGGTCCTCCACTGGTCACTGACTGAAGGTCAGCCTACAGGACAGCTCCTTTCTGACGACGGGGTCAGTTCGGAGTAGAGGCTCGGACCGGCTCTCCTCTGAGCTACATGAGGACTATTAGCTTTTTCTAAAGGGGGAACCCGTGAAGGGGATTGGCTGGAAAGCTAGGTTGTTCGGAGCAGATCCAGCCGGAACCTCTCCTCTAGGCTGACTGAAGGTCACTGAAGGTCAGCCTAGAGGACAGCTCCTTTCTGACAATGCGTCAGTCTGGAGTAGAGGCTCGGACCGGCTCTCCTCTGAGCTACATTAGGACTATCAGCCCTTCTCACAACAGGAGCTGCGGGGACCAGGTTCAGACCTCCTCTGGAGAGAGAGCCTGGTTAGTCTCAGGACTGGACGGCCGGATTGACTGAGTGAATGATGAAGTAACAGTTCTGGTCAACGACCAATGATCATGACTCATTGTTGCTCTTTCACAATGAAAAGGCGGAGAACAGTTTTCTGTTTATGTTTTCTTTCTTAACTTACCCTGTAAAGCCCAAATGCGTTGTCCTTTCCCTCAAACCAACATTCGCGCACGCACAAGCCGATCCGGTTACCTGCGGTACTACAGCAGGTAAACAGAGGAGCAGGTCGCGCCGCGCTGCGGGCGCTCCAAACAAACTTTACGCACACGCGCATCAAATCCTTCTATTGTATTTAGTGTGACTATTCCTATGTCTGTAACCTGCTAAGTCTATTCATCTAGGCAAAAAATAATGTTTATTAAAATGTATGTAAAAAATACAACCTAAATAGTGCATTAAAACAAATCAGTAAGATAATGTAAAAGAAAGGTGAAAAACAGCTATATAATGTATCTTTAAACAGTAAATTAACTGTGAAATACTGTGAAATTAATAAAAGAACAACCAGTTCAAACTGTATTTTTCATTAACAGTACAAAGCTGTAAATTTCAGCGACAGTATAATAATGTTAATTTTAAAGTAACATAAAGGCAACTCTGCTGCCAGTTCTTTACTGATATTTTACTGGGAAATTCTCAACAGTGTAGCTCTATAATTTTGTTTATTTGTTTTACACAATTTAAGACTATACAACATACCAAAAAAAAAAAATAATAATGATATACAGTGCAGAAAGGGGCAAAAAAAAAACACTGGGCTTATCTGTAGCCTCCATCTAGAGACAAGATTAATATAAAGAAATAATATGACTACATAATAGTGATGACCAACAATTAGGACAAGATATATATAATAACAACAATAACAATACAGTAAATATATAAAAAAAAGACAAATGTGTGTGTGTGTGTGTGTTGCATGGAAGTGTATGGTTAGTGTTTGTGAGGAGGATATTGATTTAAATATCTATAAAGAGTTCTGGGCAATCATAACCAAACAACATTGTGAGTGGGAAAAAATAAAAAACATAAAAACAGATACATGGACAACATGGGGAAAAGCAATTACAAGACAGCAATTAAATGGCCCTTTAAGCGACTTTTGAAACATTTGACAGATGAACAGTTTATTGATAGATGTGAAAGGCTACTCCATAATTTGGTTCCCCTTAATCTTATCGACAATTGACCTCTACTAGTGAGGAATTTAGGAGGATGAAGATCTAGAGATTGACGGGCTGAGTAAGAATGGACCTGAGCATTTGTTTTAAAATAGGTCTTGAACTACTCAGGAATATTCCCACCAGAAAGTATCTTATAAATAAAAACACATATTTGTGTATAATTTTGTTATAGCCTGTATGTAATAAGCATTAAAAAGTAGGTATTATGGTAGTGTAATAGTATTATATATGTTACTGAGTTGCCCATTTGAGTAGCAGTATTAGCACTATAGTATTCATAGAAATTGTAGACGGTCGTGTGTGTGTGTCTGAGAAAACAGGAAAAATAATGAGGCAGGTAAACTGTTTTGCTTCTCATTCAAAGTCTTCTCTAACTATATTTATTAAACATTTTCCAATTTTAAACAATCAGTGTCACTTGTACTTTCCCCCTCATTCACTCCATGGTCAGTCTTATCAAAACTCATTTAACTACTAAACTACTACTTCTTCACCAAAATGAATGGGTACACATTTGTCTCCAACTTATTGATATTGTGTTTTGTGCACTTAACATGTCACTTACTGGAGAAAACAGGAAACATAATGTGGCAGGCAGAGGTGAGGTAGCTAGTGGCTTCTCGAAGTCTATCAATCTATCTATCAATCAGGCGCAGCACTGCCACCTACTGATCTTTTAAAGTAAGACAGTACATTTGAAAGTTCAAGAAATTACCAAAAATCAAATAAACAAATATGTGACTGAAAAAGTCTTTATAATCTGAATTTAAATAAGATTATTATTGCCTTATTTGGGAATATTAGTTAGACTGGACCATAGAACTTCTAGCTGGTATGCACATTACTAACACCAGAATCAGAATAAGAATCAGAATCAGAATCAGAATCAGAATCAGAATCAGAATCAGAATCAGAATTGTGTTTATTGCCAGGTGTAAAGGATATACACTAGGAATTTGCTTTGGTTATGTTGGTGCAAGTCAAAACAGTATAATAACAAAAGAATAACCAGGATCCAAGAGCCATTTAACCATTTATTGAGGAAGGATAATGGGTGGAGAATAGATGACGAATGATGAATGATGATGATGATATTTCTGTACAATAAACACATTAAATCAATATAAATTGCCATGCTTACAATTATATAATAAACAAGAAGTACGTTATCGTAAGTTATCTTACATTATTAATACATCAACTTCTTAAGGATGAAATCCTTTCAGATTCTCCATCCGGATCCTAATTGAAACAAACATAAGTCAATACCAGTTAACAAAATGACACAACCACTTTTTTTTCTAAATTCAAACAGATTGCCTCACTTAGTGTATTTGAACTTAGGTCACACATAAGTAAGTGGCGTATATCACACAGCTCCAGAAAATACAATAATTTTGAGCAGTGACCATACATTTTGTGTGCGTTACATTTGTAATAAGACAAAGATAATTCTGTGCAATTCTGAAGCCTTTAGAAAAAAAGAAAAAAAAAAAATAGCCCAACTCAATGCTCTGTACAATCATATGACTACAGGCATCATGATTTCTATTTGGAATCAATGTCCAATTGAAACACTAGATGGCGCCAAAGTACTGCATTGAGCTGACAGGGCTTAGACACGCTACAGTTGTTGAGCCTGATCAATTATGAGGCTTTCATGGCACCAATAACAAAATACTAAAACTCATACTTTAAAAAAAAAAAATCTAATGAAATCAAACCACCAGTTTGTCTATTTGGAATACCGGCACAAGCTATATGTATATTTTTCACCAACATGAAACGTGGGTGTATGTGTGAATTATAGATATTATAGATATTAAAAAAAAGGCCTATTTGGGTTATTTTCGTCATTCATATAATGTATACAATTATATCAATGGGGCCCAGGTGAGCTGTGAGTTAGGTTGTACCTTCATCTACCTTCTGACATTCATTGTTTTAGCTAAACACCCCTTTGAGGTTCTGTTACACAGCAGTTATTATCATTTCATTTAAAGTGCAGCCACACTTCATTGATGCATTGATCACCAATGGTGTCCCTGAAGGATGAAAACATTTAGCTGTTTTTTTCTTGTGCTTTTATGTAATAAGATAAATATTGCAATTTGTAACTTCAGCAAAAAAAGACACAACCACAACAATGGGAAAATTATAGCTATGAATAAAAGAAAATGTTCAAATGATTTGGTCATAATTAGTTTACTCTTTTGGTTTCAAATGTTACATTATTTGCCTTCTTGCATGTGCTTGTAAATCCAGAAGACTTTACAGCCTGTACAGTGCTCCTGTACAGTACTGGCTATAAAAATCACAATAAAACTATAAAAAACTCAACAGCCATGCTAAATCATTTGAATAGGCCAGATTTATTCTGTATGCAGTACCACAACACCATAACAGAATATTACAATGTGTTTTCTAATGCCCCCATATGGCTTTAAATTTGAGGCTTTTATTTGTGTAATCATAAGTGTGTCGCCTGTTGTATTCTGTTAAGAAATGTGTCTGCTTATCCATCACATAGACAACCTGTCAGATGAAAACATGAAGATAAGCTTCACTTTATAGTTTTTGAATACAGACTCAGGTGCATTGTTCACGCATAGATTTAACACCTTTAACAAGCTGTTTGATGACATCAAATCAAATTATGTTGTAGTCTATAAATCAAAAGACATTTGATTCTAAATGTAAGCTAAAATCCATTTTTTAATAGGTCTATAGTATTTTTTCTTATTATTTGTCTTTATTAGCAGTCCAATTAACCCACAATCGGATCATTTTATATTACATATATATAAATTTGATCTTCTTATCTCCCTCTCTTTCTTTCATTTAGGCCATCTGTGTTAACCTGTGTAAGGCCACTTTATAGCAGGTTCAGAAAGTTGTTATAGATCATCCTTCCACAGAGGGAAACCGTATTAACAGCTCTTCTTCCTCATTGGTCCTTTAATCACACAAATGAAACAAATTTAACAAAAAGCAAATAAATAAATAA
Organism: Sebastes umbrosus; assembly: GCF_015220745.1. Classification (NCBI taxonomy): domain Eukaryota; kingdom Metazoa; phylum Chordata; class Actinopteri; order Perciformes; family Sebastidae; genus Sebastes; species Sebastes umbrosus. Next base: position 28,626,912 of record NC_051271.1, on the reverse strand, counting down.
ATAAATAAATAAATAAATAAAAGTTATAATTATGAGGAAATAAAAACGCTTTGGCAATAAATATATATATATATATATATATATGTTATTATTATTATTAGCATTATTAAATAAATAAATGTGTATACACATAATATACATTTATTGATTTAATAATAATAATAATAATAATAATAACATATATATAGAGAGAGATAAATAAATAAATAAATGTGTGTATATATATATGTGTACACATTTATTTAATAATAATAATAATAATAATAATAATAATAATAATAACATATATATATACACACATATATATATATGTATATATATATATATATAATATATAATTAAAGTAATAATTGTGAGGAAATAAAAACGCTTCATCCCACCTCTATGTAAAAAATACAATCTCCAGTCTACACTGTAAATTTACATAATCACTCAATATTCATATCTGCCTGGAAATAAACTCTAATAAATATGAATGGAGCAGTAAAGCTGGGTTTATCCTCCCTTCTCCTCCTCCTGCGCTCCGTGCGCTTTCTAGCTGCTCCTCCACCTCCATGCACAACTCTCTCTCTCTCTCTCTCTCTCTCTCTCTGTCTCTCTCTCTCTCTCTCTCTCTGTCTCTCTCTCTCTTAGCCCAGCCCCCTTGATCCCCTCTGTCCATTGGTGTCTTCAGGGTCTCTCTCTCTCCCCCCTCCCTCCCTCCCTCCTTCCATAGGTAGTCCATAATGAGTGTCCATTGGTCTTTTATTGCAGCTTGTCCCCCTCCCACTGGCCGGCTTCAGCCCTGCCCATGTTTTCTATGTCTCAGTCCGTCCATCTCCTGACGTTCAAGTTCGCAGGAACGTCACGTCCGCACTTGAACTTGCAGCTCAGCTCAGGGGGGTATCTCAGTAACCCCCATCACATCACATCACTCTACTCTCTCTTCTCTCTTCTTCTTTGCGCAAAAAAAGTCATGAAGAGGTCCTCACAGCCCGCAGCGCGCGACGCCTCCTCGCCCTCTGTTGTATGATCTGCAGTTCAATTTTTTCTTTTCTTTTTTTTTTTTTTCTTCTTTTTCCCTATTTGGATGTCAGACAGCATCAATGAAGAGGTTTCATTTGGAGTCTACCTTATAGGAACGGATTTCCCAATGTGAACTCAGCTGAAGAGCCGCCTCCACTGAACACAACATGTCTCGCCGCAAGCAAGGCAAACCACAGCACTTGAGCAAACGGGAGTTTTCGCGTAAGTGGAGATGAATTTGGGCATTTTTGACTTTCATTTAACAGCCAGCCACCTCTTGTTTGTGTTACCGTGCAGGGGGCAACTTCCTCGGTGGGAATTAGAATAGGATACTGCAGACACACCGCTGTCCTGAGTGAAATCAGCTCACCCAAAAAAAAACGCACACATATCCAAGACTATTTGGGAATGGATCATGCGATCCTCTGGGTGGAAGTTTTCAAACAACGTGACAGAGAGCTGCTTCAACTTGTACTTCTACACCGTGTTGTATAACGCAGCCTTCAAGGTTTCTTTCGCCATTAAAGGGCATGCATGTGGGGCTTTATGGCCAGAGACCTTTTGCCTATATGAAGGCAGCACAAGCCTCCTACTATACTATACTACTATACTATACTATACAGCTGCTCACAAGTTTCCAGGTGAAGCGCGTAAAAGCTGTTCCACCACAGCAAACGCACGTTGTTAACCTTTTTGTTGTTAGATTGTATTTACAGAGGTTTGGAAGCTGGTTTTGGACACAAGGAAGTGGTGTTTACATGCCCACTTGTCCGGAGACCTCGTGTGCGTTACGGAACACAGTTTCTGTTGTCGTAAAAATTCCCCCACAGCTGCTGTTTTCACATCATGTTTTTGAATGCACAGTGTGTTGTCAGGTGTTATCATCACATACATGTTGTGTTAATCTACGTGAATGTCCGTGCGCGATTTCACAACTATATGTGGAGAGGAGAGAAGTGGTTTTTACGCGCGTGTGTTATAATAAAGCAGGGACTGAGATTGCATGGTGGGATTTTTCAGATGCGTTTATGTTTATAGGAGATTTATTTCCCATCATCCTCTGATTTATCAATACACTCTTATAGGCTTATGTCAGTGAATGCGGAGAGAGGTCTCCAAATATACAGATTGTTATAATTGAAGTTGCTCAGTGGAGATCAGGATTCATTCATTTTGTCCTTAATTATTTTTTTTCGTGGTGAATGTGTCTCTGCATGTTGCTCCCATTTCGGTTGGAAAACCAATTATGCTCTCGCAACATGTATGCCTTCATGTGAGGGGGGTAATTGTCAAAAGGTTTGCCAGTGGGGGGCGCACTGTGATTGGAGTCCTGTAGACCACTTATGAACTTGAACTTGACCAAGCCCATGCAGAGGATCGCTTTAGCGGAAACTATATTGTATGTTTTATGCTCCTTGTGCTCGGGATTCTAAAAGAGGAAACAAAATGTGGAATATTCAAAATATTCAAAGAGAATAAAGTGTTTTAAAGACAGGTATAGGCATTATGCCATAGAACGTATATACAATTTATTTTGAAAAAACAACTTTCTTTACACTTGTAAAGAAGTTTCATTTAACCTTTATAATTTCTATTCTCGGCTCTGACCCAGATCTTGTGAGTTCAGTTAGTAAGAATGGTGTTTTTATATATTCATATTTATTTATTTGAACAACTAAAATGATTGATGTGATCACACTTTGCATAATCTTGTTTTTGGTGAGCAAATTAACACTTAATTACATATTTATACAGGCAGAGGAAATGTACCTATTTATGTTTGTTTTTATAAACTCCATTTGAACATGAAAAAGAAATCCCCTGAAATGAAATTATTGATTGAGCCATAAAAAGAAATCTAAAATGGCAAACGAAGAGGCCTGTAATGATTTCTCTGATAGTGAAACAGACTGTGGCCCAGTGGGAAACACCGGCCTAAACTACTTTAGATTCTGCCGCAGTCGGATGTCTGAGAAAAGGATTATACTTTAGTTTTCAAAGTTATTCACATCACTCTTGCGTGGCATCAAAAATGAGATTATTTGGTTTGAAGAAAATCTTTCCACCTAACCCAGCCTCACACCCCCCCGCCTATGTCCGTGGCATAAGCTGGTTAAGATAAGCTGCAGTAAAATAGGGGCGAATTCCCTCATCTTTAATGCAGCTGAACATACAGGTAACAGGGCCTATCTTGCATAGTCCCTCACCACCTTCTCGTCTGACCCGACACGGAATTAAAGGTTGAACCGGCGGCAAGAATTCATCACATCTTATCTCAACATCCCAGTCGGGGCGCCCAATGTCGTTTACCGTGTGGCTAGATTACTTCTTTTAAAATGCTCTCTCCTCTCTCTTCTCTCTTCTCTCTCTCTCTCTCTCTCCTCTCTCTTTTCTGCCGGTACTTCAGGGACCTACTCCACATCCAACCCCTCAATGTCTAACCTTGGTTCACGAGATCCCAGCACTTTTAACGAAATGGGGTCCAATCATCTTGAACTCAAATTAGAATCTATTTTTTGATTCTCAGAGGTGTTAGGTTCATTAAAAAAGCGAGATTGGCAGCACAATAAAGAGGGTCAAGCGACTTAATCGTTTGGCTGCTGCCTGCGAGCTGAACATGTCAGTCCTTATCGAAGTGTGCTCTTTCTGTCTTTCTTTCTAAATATATTTTATACACATTTACAACCTGACCTTATTCCTGTAGATGTCTAGATATTGCAGCAATGAAAGGCTCTCTAATGTGCTTTTCCTTTTCTTGACACACATTTGTTTATTACTCACCATCCTCTTTCTTGTGTGCCCGTCCAGCTGAGCCGCTGTCAGGTATTTTACCAGAAGAAGACTCTCAGGACTCCCCCAGGCTGGGAGTGGCTCAGGGCGAGCCCCTAAAAGGGGACCAGGACCTGCTGACCTGCGGCCAGTGCCACTCCCGCTTCCCCCTGGCCGACATCCTGCTGTTCATCGAACACAAACGGAGGCAGTGCCACGGGAGCCTCTGCACGGACAAACCCTTGGACAGGCCGCCGTCCTCCCCGCTCGCCTCGCCCCTCTCCACGTCCTCCTCGCACTCGCGGACCCACCATCAGCACCACCCGCGGAGGGCGTGTCACCCCGTGGAGGTGGCCGTCCAGGTGTCGCCGCGGGACGAGGATTGTTTATCTACGCCCTTGCAAGGAATAATCCCCAAGCAGGAGAATATCACAGGTAAACACAGCGGGAGCTTAAAATGGCTGCCACAAATGAGCGGGAAAAGAAAACAAATGTGGGAGTCTTAAGGTCTGAAGGTGTGGAGCGGGGGTCACACTTTCCAGGGTTCAGAGAGAGTTTATTTGAAAAGGGGAACAAATGCTTTCTCAGATTTTCTTTGGTTTTTGCTTCTGGGAGTAGGGATGCATGAATTATCTGCTGCTGCGTTTAGGAGCTGTGAATCTCCCTCAGCTGCGACACGAAGACCAGCCGAAGCTGAAAATGATTGTGAGAAATTTGCAGATAGAGAAAAAGACACACACAGACAAAGAAGCAGATTATGAAAGAGAGAGAGAGAGAGAGAGAGAGAGAGAGAGACAGAAAGATGGATTTCTTTTGGTTTGTTGCTGCATCACAGATGTGTTCAGATCCTGCGGCCTCCACGTTCTCTCTCATGTGGCGGCGAGAGACGCATCTCTATCCCTCCCTGGCTTATTACGCCGCCATATCTCCCGCTTCCTCAAATATGCGCCTGCGAAGTCTCACTCACGATGCTAAAATTAAAAAAAAAAAAGAGATAGAAAAGAATGTAATTATGCTGAACTGTCAAGGAAGATGCGTTTATTTGAGGAACCCCGCAGCCACTAATTGTCAGTGTTTTACTTGATTTGAGTAATTAAGGACTTCTTAAAGCGGCTGGTCGGTTTGTTGTTTGTCCACCGGGGCTAAATGAGGCTGCAGCGAAAACATGAGTCGCCACGCAAACAAGCGTGGGTCCCTTATGACTGGTTTTACAGAGTGGGGTTTGATTTTGACCAGCCTGTTTGAATGTTTATTCATTTCCTTTAACAGATCTGATATTGTGTGCCAGATTGGGATGATTGCCTGCCTGGGCAGATTTAATTTGAAGCCAATTCAGGCTAAATGCACGGAGAGCGGTGCTCAATAATGTGCACTACTGTACTGTATTAGTCAGCGCTGCAGCATTGTAAAGGGACTACTGTTATCTGTTGTTAGTCAGTCAGCCCACTGTCATACACAATGCCCACTCTTCATTAGTGTGCAGTTTGTTAAACATCTGCCCTCTGTATGAGCAAACACACACACACATCCTCACACACACACACACACACATCCAACTTGCCTCTTGGCCTTGTCAGCTGTTCGGACATGCTTTTCTGTGCTCATTTAGATCATCATGCAGTGGAGTTCACATGATATCATAAGGTCACCCACATTGTGAGCAGAGCTTTTATTTATAGGCCGTATGTCTTCTTGGCATTGTGCAACTCTCGGGCTTCGCTTGATGCCTTAATGAATAGATTCTTTTGGTTGTGCGTGGAGCGGGGTCGTGCCCCGGTCGCGACGCCTCACCTGATTGCGTTATAACATTTCCTCGCGCAAAAACCTGAGAGGGAGAAAACACCAGATTACAGATAAAGAAAAGATTTTGGGGGTAAAACAGAAGCTTTATAGCCACCGTGAAGGATGGACCACACATCACATAAAAGCCAGCCCCCCGACCCGACCGCTGTTTTCTGTGTCCAAGATTGATGGATACAGACTGGCAGTGCCAGCGCGCCACCCCATGCCCCATATGCTGGCTGCCATGTTCTCTCACCCTGCTCAGTTAGACGCTGACACTGAGTCGAGGCATCTCAATGCATGCTGCCCCTCACACACTACTGTATCGGTAGTGTAGACGTGAAGACAGACTGGCTAGTCCAGTTTATTCCAGGAGAGTGTATTATAAGTTACGCCCTTAAAGATTTACTGTATCCCTGCTGCACTGCATACACGCAAATGAATGCGGCCCCCCCACCCTCCTCCTGAAATGTCATTTGACGCAGATGGATTTCTGTACGGAAGGCAGCGCATACAGGGCTTGGCTAAGGTATAGGAAAAGAAGCTGCTGGACCAAAGGAGCTGACACCCAGGATGGTTGAACTTGGAGGGGGTGGGCTGAGGGGGGGTTATACACCCAGAGCTGGAGATGAAGCTGTGTCCCTCACAGTCTTTGGGACAGCTGAGGCCGTCTGGGAGCCTCATGGCTGCAGCTGGGGCTGGGGTCTGCAGTCTGGAGCTGCGGGCCGTTAGGAGAGGGCAGAGCAGCCTGCGTGCCATCATTTGCATGATAAACAATTTAAGATATGCATAGGGACACCGTCGCTTGTCTCCAGATTATGGATGGCCCAGAAACAGAGCAGATGACGATTTCTCACACAAACTGCGGTGTAAAAACTGGATTTATGTCACGGGACGTAATCACTATTAAGCGGGCACGCCGGTGAAGTGGATTCATAGTTTTTATTTACACTCGCATCCATTATTTCCGCGGACTAAATTGTTACCAGCGCAATAAGTGATTGTTTGGGCTTCCTGCGTTGAGTAATTGGAGCAAGATGCTTTTCATTGTTATGATTTAAGACGCACTACCATGGGCTTTATCATGTCCCATATAAACCATAATTAGTAATTTTTTTTTAACAATTCTCTTCTCTACATTTTACGAGTCCACATTCTTCTGCTCGCATTACTGTGGCCTGTGTTTATCCATCCCAGCATTAGCACCTCTCGCAATCCTCACCAGTGTAGCCATGTGTGTTAATGAGGCCACTGTAGCCGCTCCGGTCGACCACTATCTCACACTTCTTCTGCCTCTTTCCAGCGCACTGCCTCTATTGTAACCTGGAATCAATACTGAGTTAATTATGGCAGCCACCTTTCCCCCCGCTCCCACTTTCCCCCCTTTTTTTCCCGTTTCATTCGAAACAAGCGAGCGGTATTTTCTCGTAACACCTCTCCGTGGCTGTAGTGGGTCTTCGTGCAGCAGCTTGCCTGTCCTGTTTGTCCCTGTGTGTTGTGGAGACAAAGGTATTTAGCAGGCTCCGTATTGGCACTGTGCCACCTTTCTCCAAACCACCGCCCCCCCCTCTACACTCCCTCATAAGCACACACATATACACACTGGGTATCTGTCAGGCAGAACTGGGGGGCTGGGCAGTGCATGGGGAGTGTGTGTGTGTGTGTGTGAGGGGGCGAGAGGCTTCTTGGTAGTGATATCTTTCTCCAGTGTGTTTGTGCGTGCATCTGCGAGTCCACATGCGGTGTGTTGCTTTGTTTTCGGCGATCACTTTAATTGATACTGAAAAGGCACAGATGCATGCTATTCTAATTATTGGACACCGGCTAATATTATCAACACAAGCACTCCATTGTCTGTAAAAAAACTGACTCTAATTTGATCCTACAGTTGCTCTGGGCTCTGATGAAATCGGTCCTATTTTTGGCTGTGGGCTCCGCTAAGTTTTAATGAAGGTGAACAGGAACGGGTTTTTAAGGATGAATTTTTCATAGAGGACGTTTTTTTGTATTCCGAAGCCAAAGCTCTAAACGCCCGCAAATGTTGGAGATTTCGGCGGCCTTTGTTGTTGGACTGAGTGTTAGCGGCTCTGGCTGCATTCAAGTGCCGGAGTCTAGTGGATGTTTACATCTCGAGTGTGGACGCGGCGTCAAACTAATGTATGTGCATGTGTGTGCACGTGTGCGAGTGTGGTTTTGACCACTTAAACTGTTTATAGCTTTCCCCGTGTGTGTGTGTGTGTGTGTGTGTGTGTGTGAGAGAGAGAGAAAGAGTGTGTGTCGGGCTGTTTGTTAAAGCTTTACTACTCTGGGCGTGCAGGCTGAACATGAAAGGGTCTTTGACTTGGCAAGCCTCGCCTGAGGACACCCCTCTGTGGACCATGCCAGGCCAGACTTGGCACAGAGCACTGGGCCTGAGGGACGGGCTGGGCCTAAATGTGTGTGTGTGTGTGAGAGAGAGAGAGAGAGAGAGAGAGAGGGAGGTAGAGGAGGTGTGTTAAAGCGATGTTTTGTGGGTTTAGGAAGCAGGACTTATGGCGAGGTGGCTGCTATGTGTGTGACTGACAGCGGGAGTGTGTGTGTGTACTTAAGGGTAGGTATGTGTGTGTGTGTGTGTGTGTTGTCCTCAGGGCTCATGGCTTGGGCTTCCTGTGTCTCTGTTTGTCTTCTAACAACCCCGGTGCCACAGCCTCAGGCCATTCAGGTGGAGGCTAGTTCAAGTATGCGTACACACACGGACGCACACGCCAACACAAAAAGAGGGCTTTAGCGTTTGCGTGCACCCGCCCGCAAAATGTACATGGACACACACCTGTTTTATGAACACACAATAACAATAACCCCCAGATGCACACACGCACACACACACTCACGCTGACACACATGTACAGTGTAAAGCCCCCTCCTGTGAACCTGTGTTTTGTCTGCAATAAATGTGTTGTGGCAGAGGCCCCATGATGTGTTGTGAGTTGATGAGATCTGTCAGAAACATATGATACTTATTTCAGCCCCCTCCCCTCCGGTTTCCCTCTCTCCGTCTCTCTCTCCTTTCCTTTCCTATCTTGTTTTATCCCCCTCTCACTCGTACTCTCTCTCTCTCTCTCCACGCATCGCTCCAGCAGTTTGTCTCGAGGGACTGGAAACTCTAAGTTTTGGCTACATTAGCGTGTCTGCACCTCTTAAAGGCTTCCAACATCCACTCATTCTCACTCGCAGATTTGGCTGCAGAGCAAGCCAGAAGATACACGCACGCACGCACGCACGCACGCACGCACGCACGCACACACACACACACACACACACAGACACATTTGTTGCCTCTTTCTATCCCCTTTACCTACTGTCAAACGAAGCAACGCGACAGAAACAACCTTGTTTGTCCACAGCCGCGCGTCACGCGGGATGAAAAAGTATCCTCGGAAATGAGCGCGTCCTGCCGCTGTCCTGTCAATAGCGTGGCAGGCAGTCACATCACAGGGTCGGGGGGTCGCCTGACAGCGTCAGGGCCTGTCACACCAGCCGCCGGCTTCACCACCTGCAGGTTAATGACTTTATTTTTAGACAGAACAGAAACAGAGAAGAAAAAGTGTCTTTGATACAGCTGTGAGCTCAGGAAGTGGCAGATGAGAGCGAAAAGGGACAGAAGCGGTATTTTAGGAAGTAGGCAGGTTAGTTTTGGGGTTAGAATGGGAACACAGATTTTTAACGAGGTAGTTTAAATTGAAAAAACTAAACTTTTTCCTTTAAAGCGGCAGTAGGCAGAATGTTTTTGGCTTCATTGGACAAAAAATCCATAATAACCTTTCAGCATATTGTAATTCAAGTGTTCTGAGAGATAACTAGACTTCTGCACCTCCTCATGGCTCTGTTTTCAGGCTTTAAAAAATCTAGCTGGTGAAGGGAGACTTTGGCCAATCACAGGTCATTTCAGAGAGAGAGCATTCCTATTGGCTGTTCATTCAACGGAGGCAGCTGTCAATCACTCGCAAACTCAGATCGAAGGCAGCGCTGATTAGGGATGTCACGAGAACCAATACTTTGGTACCAAGTCGATGCCAAAATTCTAAAAACGTGACGGTACTCTTTTTCTACAGTACCAAAGGTACCATACGATGCCTGTAATCAGGGTCCGAAATGAACAAGCGCCAAATGCGGGTGGATTTTCCGTTTGGCGAGTAACTCTCTGAAGGCTTCTGTTCTCTGCTCTCTGTGTGTCGGAGTTTGACACACACAACAGCGCCGTCGAGATGTTGGGTTTGTTTACTTTTTCAGAGATCCTTCATTAATTTGCTCTAGAAGAGGATTCACTTGTGGAAATTGCTGAACTGAAAAACTGATCAGAGATCCTTTATTTATTTGTTAGAGAAGAGGATTCAATTGTTGGGGGAAAAACTGAACTGAACCGAATTTCTATCTTTTGTTGTTTATTGCTAAATCTCTGAAAAGTGGTGCTTTTTTATTGTCATCAAAATATTACATTAGCATTTAAAATAAATATTTAATGGTCTATTGGTCTGTCACCATGTCAGTAAATTTAAACTACTGCTTGCAATCTGAGGATATAAAGCATATATAGAGAGTGTGTGTGTGCGTGTACAGCCTCTTTTCCTTTTCTTTTCTACCTTGGTGTCGAATTGGGTATCGAGAATCGTGGAAATTCACTGGTATTGGTATCGACTACTAGATTTCTGGTATCGTGACATCCCTAGCGCTGATCAAATATGATTTAATATTCTGTTACTGTAATGCCTATTTCTGAGAAAGTTTGCTCCGGCTGGTGGGCGGTGCTTGGTATTTCCTCAACTGATCTCAACATGGCTGCCAGGTCACAAACTTTTTCATTTTACACCTAAACAGTACACTACAAGATGTTTCTGAAAACATTTGAGGCGAGAAATAGGCATTACAGTAACAGAATATTGATTCATATCTGATCAGCGCTGCCTAGTTTGACCCTTTGATTGAAGTTCATGAGTGATTGACAGCTGCTCGTATATACGGCAGGCTCCAGCTTGGCTCTGATTGGTGGTTTTCCTCCGGTCTGTGAAATCTTGCAGATGCCATTAGGAGCCGCGGAGGACACAGAGAGGCAGATGATTTTTTTCAGATTACCTGTCTCATGCACTACTGTCAAGATATAATGACCATTTTATAAAAATATCTTTTTTCAATCATATTTGCTCCAATTCTACCCACTGCTGCTTAAAGTCCTCATTTAGGTCACTGATTGAAATTGATCCACACTATATAATTTTGTGTCTTGCATTATCACCTCCTGTATTCAGTATGTCAGCTCAACCTCTGCTGCTGCTGTTGTGACTGTGCCGTTTAAAGCCGCGGTGCTGAAGGACCATTGCTTTGTCTTTCTCACACCCATGGCGATAACGCTGAGGCCACACAGTGACGAGGGCGTCCTGTTAGTCTGAACCTACTGATCCCGGCGGTCACTATCTGTCTCTGTAATGTTTCTTCCTCTACTATCTGTCCCACTGCAGGTCCCACCTCTGGGCTCGGCCTGTCACAATGTGCATGTGTGTGTGAGTCTATTTGTACCTTTTTGTGTGTGACTGGGTGGTCGTCTACAGCTGCGTCTCGCCAGCCTTATCTCAGCCGGAGAGATACAGGACAGAGAGAGGGCCCCCCGTGTGTGACGTTACACTTGTGAAAACTCACAGCCCCTCTGTTTGTGTGTGTGTGTGTGTGTGTGTGTGTGTGAAACATATTCTCATATAATGGTTCGTATAATATCTTACAAAAAAGTTAGTCCTCCCTTTTCGTTCGTTTTCCTAAGAATGTCCAGCAACACATGTCAATTTCCACTCATTACATGCACACGGTCTTTTCAAAATAAAATTCCGTCTTCACAGGAAACAACTTCCTTCTGTTTAGGCAATAACATTGCTTAGTTAGCTTTAGGAAAAGATCGTGGTTTGGTTTAAAATAACTCCTGAAGTGGCGTTACTTAAGTATGTAACTTGCGCAACAAATAAATCACGGTTGACTTCTGGTTTCACATGGGACAGGAACGTCGATCTCCTGGGCGAAAGTCCGGTATTTTTTGACCATCCCATCCATCCCGACCTCCTCCACGGTGTTGGCGTTTATATTTCCTGGTTTACGATTAGGTGAATTACACACTACTTGATTTTGTGGAACATATACAAATTACAGTGTATTATTTCTCATAGGTATAGCTACGAACAGTGTATGAGAACAGCCTGGTGTGTGTGAAAGTCTCAGAGTGCTTTAGTGTGTCCATGTGCATGCGAACCATGTCTACCGCTTTCATAAATGTATACTAATAGGTTGCTGTATTCCTCGGGGTGGGGTGGGGTGGGGGTTGTGTGTTCAAAAAGCTCATTGCCTCCTAATAGCTCAAGTTACATTTGATCTTAGATTCAAATCCCATGTCTTTTAAATGCCGATCAGAAGATAGGGGCCTCATTCATTTTTAAGAGAGTGTTAATTTGGTTATTAGAATCACTTTAGGCTATATGGCGGTGTTGGTGTAACTGTAGCTCGCTTTGCATGCAGGCACGAGTTGGCACCCCAATGAGATCGACACATCACTTATGCACAGATGCACGCACGCGCGCATACTTACACCTCCACTCCATCCATCCCCCCACACAAAACTGACCCCCCAACACACACGCACATATATGCACACATTCATGAATGCACACTCCTGTCCCAGGCACCCTTTACTTTTGCAGGCTGAATCTCACTGATAACATGCTGGCGCCCTCATTTAAATTTGAAGCGCTTCTTTAATCTTCAAAGGCCTGATTGCTTTATGAATATGCATGGACCGAGCTGACTCTCAGTTCATTACCTTGTTGTAAATTCTAATGACCATTAGGGCCCCGCGCGGTAATTGCCAATTGTTTTGCATTTTTGATTAGCCCATTACCGGAGCGCATTCTGAACATGTCTGCCCTGCCTGCCTGCCAGGCCACGGCAAGAAGCGGAGGGAGGGAGGTAGGGAGGGAGGGAGGAGGAGAGGAAAAAAGGGAGAGCGTGCAAGGGAAGGTAGAGTGAGGGGTAGTGAAACACGGTTTAGGCAGCATAAATTTGGATGCTTGGCTCAAAATGTTAGTTTTGTTTAGGGAGGAAAGCGGGCTGAGCTTGAGGGGCATGAAAGTCACAACGCAAGAAATGTAGAACTGGATGTTCCCTAAACAAGCTGCAGAGCTTGAGTGCAAGAACGTGTACCTGGATGCATTTGTGTCAGCATGTGTGTTTGTTGACCCTGTGCGCCGACGTCCGCCCGACTGTGTGTACATGTCCAAGTTTGCGTGCAGTTGAGAGTGAGTCGGATGGGGGTGGGTGGTGTGCCGGGAGTGGCGGGGAGGTTCATCCCAATGCACGCCGTGCCTGGGACTTATGAAAGATTGATGGCTCCTAGCAGAATGGCATCGCCCCGCTACAACTTGATAACATCTAATGGATAATTTAGCGCTCTAAAACCGGCAGGCCGGTCCTCCTCTGAAGCAGGCTGGTGAGGGCTGCAGCTGCTGGGCTTTTTGGGGGGATGTCGGAGAGAGAGAGACACACAAGGACAAGCAGGAAGAAGAGGAAGAAAGGGAGTGAAAGAGGGATAGAAAATGTGTCTCTCTCCCATGCCTGGAGTGAGCTTGTGGTGTCACAATAGTTAGCCAGGAAGCTCTCTTGCCCCTTAAACTGCACACACCTTAAGTATTCCTGAAATAGTCACGGTCAGCGTTGGGTGGGAAGAGGAGCTGGAGATGTTTCACTCCGGCAGTTTGCCTGCTCAGGAACATGATTTCTGGAAATCTTCCAGCCTAAATCGAATGGAAACAAAGCAACAATTAAATTATAATTAATTTAAAGGTCCAATATTGTAAAAAGTGAGATTTTCATGTCTTTTCTATTACAAAGCAGTTTAAAGTGCTGTATAAATACTGTGAACATATCAAAACGCTCAATCCATGGAGAAATGCACACAGCCTGTATTCAGAAACTGTGCCGTTGAATGGAACCATCAGAATTTCTGTCCATTTGTGATGTCACAAATATACAATATTTAGACCATTTCACAGTTTTACCCGTAAATATTCTAAATGTGTCCCAGTTTATTTCCGGTTGCAGTGTATGTGACTAACATCAGCAGACAGGAAGTAAACATGGACCCAAATTGTTGCCTAGCAACGCAATAACGTTGCAATTCCGTTGAAATGCGCTAAAACGGAGCGTTTCAGACAGAGGGTGATTACAGGCATATTCAGGCAGACAGTATGAGAGAAATTAAGTTGTTTTTTTTAACCTTACAGCATGTAAACATGTTGTAGTAGAATCACAAAATGAGCACAATATGGGACCTTTAAAGAAATCTATGATAAATAATGAATGTCAAAGGAATTTTAGCCAGGCGTTGCACTGAAGGTCTCCACATACTGTAAAAGGTGGTCCCTAAAATGCTAAGTATTGTCTTTTAATTTAAAAAACACAATTAGTAACGCCTCTCAGCGTAACATAAATCAGATCAACAGCACCACAAACCTCCATCATTAAAAAACTGGCAACTGATGATAAGTTCTATCATTTAGCTCAGCCTGTGTGACAGTTCACCATGCTCTTCCTCTAGTGGTGTCCCTATTTTCCTACCTGCTGCCACCCATAATGAGCAGAAAATAATGCATGGAATACCGCGTCACTTGGGAAAAGACCTGCCACAGAATATTTCCATACAGCAGACCTGTGCCTGAATGCCGAAAAAGGCTACCTACCTCAATAATTGAACCCATAAATGTTGCAGGATCCATGTATGAAAGGGGCTTCTCTCTTTCTATTCTCTGTCTTACTCTCTCTCTCTCTTGTGTATCATTCATAAACTCCATAGTGTTTACACACAGCTCCTAGGCCTACTGTCAGTCTCTTATTCCCACACTATTAAGCTGTTGACAGTTTGGTTAATCGTCCCGCAGTTTGACTTCAGGGGGAATTGGTGAGGGGTCAGCGGAGTCCGTCTCCGAGGTGTGGAGAAAAAGTGGCTGTTCTTCGCTCCGTGGCGTGCCTTCATGTCATGAGTTTGTCTCGTTTTAACAGGACAAGGAGGAGGGTGCATTGGCAGAGGAGAGGAGGGGGTCTGCCTTTGCTCTGGTCTTGGAGGGGCCACAAACACAATGGGGAAATTGTCCAGCTAGAGCAAGTAGCTATGGTTAGCAGGCTTGCTGGCTGGTCTATGTCCAGCCTGTGTATGTTCACACTCACACAGTTTGAGAGAGAGACGTAGGAGCAGCAGCAGCAGCAGCAGCAGAGCCTGCTATGGCCAAAGGAGTCTCAGGCAGACAGCATGATAGATGGCTTTGTTAAAGGGTCCCAGGGTGTCCCCTGAACTTGAAGCACTCTGTTTATCTTGAATAGGAGAAGCCCAGAGTGTTGGGGGGCAGTGAGGAGGAGGAGGAGGAGGAGGAGGAGGAGGAGGAGGAGGAGAGGGAGAAAGGGAATGATATAGCTTTCAGGGGAAGGGAGAGAAAGGGAGTGGAGGAGGAGGGAGAGGGGAGAGCGAGGGCCTGTATCTGGGCAGGCCTGGCTGGGGGTTGGGGAGGTTAAGGGGGGGTCGTGAGCAGGCATGGCTGCCGGAGAGACGGAGAGGAGGGAAAGCGGGGGGATGGGGCAGCCCTCCTAGTAGCTGTCCATTAACAGATGAACTTGGCAATGGTCCAGGCCTCAAAGGTCTTGGGAGACAGGCACACACACACACACACGCAGACACACACATGAATGCACACTTCCCCGGTACCTGCCGACTATGGATGGAATGCCACCGTGGTTCTTTCTTGTCCAGAGGCGAAAGAGGACACGTCTCTGGTTCACCTATGTCAGAACCAGTTCAGACCGGTTAGCCAGCCAGGCCGAAGGAGGCAGACGGACAGGCCCTCCTCTCTCTCTCTCTCTCTCTCTCCTCTCTCTCTCTCCAGCTCCTCTCGTCCTCCTCTGTTTTCCAGGCTTTAGAGGAGGAAACAGAGAGAACCTCTAACCTGAGGGCACAGGACAATGCAGAGGAGAGAGAAAAGAAGCGAGGGAGCGTGGGAACAAAGTGAGAGACGAATGGATCCGCTCGTAAACAGGGTGGGAAGAGGAGGGGAAAAGTGTTTGGTTGTTGTTGGTGCGCTCCTCTTGATGGGGCAACATGAGCTTAACACCGCCGCTGCTATTGTGTACTGAAAACGTTACAGCAAACATGAGAGTGGTGAAAACTGGGGGAGAGAATTTGATATGGAAGACGTACATAATGGGCCGTTCTGCCGCGGTGGGGGCGAGAAACCTTCTATTTGTGTCAGCTTTACATGCATGAATATACACGCGGATCATATATGTACACATGTGGCAGTAATGGAAATCGTGTCTGTGAATGTGTTTGTGTACGCCATAAAATATGGACGCGGATCCTCTCCTAATTACGACTCGGATGTGTCCCTTGAGTTTTGAGAGCAGGCTGTTCACCATCCCACTTCAAATGCTTTCAGCTCACGCACAAACCCTGCCTGGAGATGGCAGATCAGAAGGCTCTGTCACATCACCAACATCTAAGGAATTCAGGGAGCTGAGAGTTTATCTCTGCAGGATTGTAGAAATTCTTAATTTGAGTCCCTGTCCAGGCTGTATCTATCATTTGTCTATCGCCTTGATTAAAGTGTCTCTGTGATTGATTTGAATGTTTACAGTTTTTCACATTGCACACGGTTATAATATCAAGTAAAAATGGGATAAAGCAAAAGTGAACATGAACTGCTGAGGTGAGAAAAGTGTGAAACTTGTGTGAAAAGGTGTGTGAGGCTATGATGAGGTTTATGTAAGAAAAGAAGTGGATTAGGTGTCGGCTTTCCAGCCAGCCCTGCGGGTATCTTTCTCTCTTTTTTCTGTCTTTCTCTCCCTCTCTCTGTCTTTTTCTGCCCTCGCTCGGGACCCTTGTGATCTTCGATTGTGACAAATGGCCACTAGACAAAAGCCGTTGAGAAGTTGATTCATCTTGTATCAAATATCGTCATATTATTAATTTCCTTTGATTCTTTGAGGTTTGCTATACATTTATGAATGTAAACGTCAGATGAATGTATAAACTAGGGCTGGGCAGCAGAAAAGGTGTCAAATATCAAAAAGTTGGCACAGAATGCATAGTTAGATTTCTAGGCTCGTTTACTTATTTTTGATCAGACATTTCCCGATCTGAATCAGGAAAATTTAAGCAAAGTTGAATTTTGTTAAAGTGGAAACAACTTCACAGAAATGAAGCCAATGTGGAAGTGCCTTAAACTTGCATTCTTTCTAATAGCCAGCAGGGGGCGACTCCTCTGGTTGCAAAACAAAGTCTGATTGTTTAGAAGTCTATGAGAAAATGAGCCTACTTCTCACTTGATTTATTACCTCAGTAAACATTGTAAACATGAGTTTATTGTCTCAATCACTAGTTTCAAGTCTTCTTCAATACAGCATGATGTTCATTTAGTAAATTATGGTCCCATTTAGAGTCAAATAGACCATAAAGCAGGGTATGCTTTAGGGCATGGTTACCTTGTGATTGACAGGTCGCTAGCATGGCGTTGTCAGGTCTGGGTGTGTGCTGGTTGAGTCTTACAACTTTAACCCTATCACAGTGTGTTTTCAGTTCATGAAAGTTAATTATAACTTTTTGGTCGCCTAAAAATGTCTTATTCAGTGTTCGGTTGTACTTAGCTCCACCTTCTGGTGTCACTTCTGGTTGAAAAAAGCCAAGATGGCGACGGCCAAAATGCAGAAATCAAGGCCGTAGTCCACAAACCAATGGGTGACATCGTCCACTTCTTATATACAGTGTATGCTGGGGATAGCTCTCGATAGCTAGCGGGGGGGAAAAAAGCGCTATCCTCTTACTGTTTTGGTTGCGCAATGGTTGACGCTCTTCCTTTGTGCTGTAAATCGAGCCTTCATTTTCCCGGGAGATCGTGACCCGGTGGCAGACAGAATTGCATAGTGAATGCGAGGCTTATAGGGAACCAATCTAAATGCAGATGGTGTCATTATTTCATAGCCATTAAATTGTGCAACCAACATTTACTTCATAAACTTGCCTATTGCTGCTTTAAAAGTTTATATGCCTCAAACTATTACATCCAACCGAAGATCCTTAAAACAAAACTCAGCCTTACCAACCTAGAGAATAACTGGCTGTCCAAACCTGCCAAAATCAAACAATCAGCTGATGTCTGGTGCATCATGGTTAATGTCTCTGAGGGCCTCCTGCCCACATGTGATGTTGAATCAAAGGACAGTTGTGATGCATCCTGTGTCATCTTGATTGAGTGAGTTTTTTTATGTATAAATTCATCACATGCACGCTGCCGGGCAAAACATGGATAATGTATGTTTGCGTGTCTGTGCACGCATGTGTTTATGTGCGTCTCCGTGTAAACGCATGCAATCCCATTTGCATGTATTTCACACATGCCCACATTAATTTGTTATTTATAAAGAAGGTTCTTCTTTTCATCTTCCCCTTTTTCTCTGTGCTCTTTTCTTCCAGCCCTCCAGCTCTTGCTCTATTTCTCAGAAACACATTTTTTCTTTTCCAAAACTCTTGCGTGGCTACTTTGGTGCTGAAGCCAACTAAATATCTTGTGTGTGTGTGTGTGTGTGTGTGCGTGTGATGATGGTTGTTTTTATAATGCCCCCCTGCAAATTTGCATATGTATATGTGCAGATTGTATGAGAAGAGCCTCTCACACTTGGAGCAGTTGGATGGGGAGGGCGATGGGGGCCGTTACAGGGGTTGTGTATGGGTGTGTGTGTGTGTGTGTGTTTTAAAGGGGGGTCGTGTTGGCGCTTTCACCCCCCAACCCCACCAGACAAAGCCGGTCACTACTCCCAGATGGTAGTCTGCTCTCTTCGGCCATGTGTCTGGTGCGTATGTATGTGTGTGTGTGTGTGTGTGTGTGTGTGTGTGTGTGTTTATGGACAGAGACAGATACAAAAACGGAGAGAGTGAGTGAGAAATTTGCTAGCGAGAGTTTGTGTGCAAGAGATGCAGACAGAGGATGCTGATGAGACACAGAGTGTGTGTGTGTGTGTGTGTGTTTGTGTGTGTGTGTGTGTGCACGTGGGCATATGTGTAAAGAGTGTGAGACTTAATGGACGACTTACACAGCTCCGTGTGGCATCCTTTGCATGACGTGACTAAAAGCAACCCTGTGTGGTCTGCCATGTTGTCTGTGCCGTGTTCAAAATGCATTAGAATACATAATGCAAGACAGATGGACAAAAAGAGAGAGGCAGACATTAAAGGGGAAGGTGTGCAGTGGGAGGGAAGGAGGTAGGAGAAGGAAAGAGGTAAGGATTGATGATTCTTGATGTCTTAGTGGTGATGACCTCGAGAGTCTCAGTCTAATGGGGTCAGCATTAAAGAGCAGGCGTCAGGATTATGTTTACATCAACTGTCTGCTGGACGGTGAGACAATGAATGAATTAGCTGTGGTTTATTGTAGGGAATATGACATGAAGTGGACTTGATTGATGCTAGGAAAGTCATATTCTAGATCAAATGTTGAGAACAAGAAAGAAGAAGAATGACGTGTTATGACATGGTGAAAGCGGCAGTAGGCAGAATATTTTTGGCATCATTGGGCAAAAACTCCATAACAACCTTCCAGCATGTTGTAATTCAAGTAGACTTCTGCACCTCCTCATGGCTCTGTTTTCAGGCTTTAAAAAATCGAGCCTGCGACGAGAGACCTTGGCCAATCACAGGTCATTTCAGAGAGAGAGCGTTCCTATTGGCTATTCATTCAACAGAGGCAGCTGTCAATCACTCGCAAACTCCGATCAAACGGTCAAACTAGGCAGCGCTGATCAAATATGAATCAATATTCTGTTACTGTAATGCCTATTTCTCACCTCAAAAGTATTCAGAAACATCTTGTAGTGTACTGTTTAGCTGATAAATGAGAAAGTGTGCTCCGGCTGGTGTGTGTTGCTTGGTATTTCCTCAACTGATCTCAACATGGCTGCCAGATCACAAACTCTCATTTTGCAGCTAAACACCACACTAAAATATGTGTCTGAAAACTTTTATGCGAGAAATAGGCATTACAGCAACAAAATATTTGATCAGCGCTGCCTAGTTTGACCGTTTGATCGGAGTTCGTGAGTGATTGAAAGCTGCTCAGAGACGGTAGGCTACAGCTCGGCTCTGACTGGTTGTTTTCCTCCGGTCTCTGAAATCTTGCAGATGCAGAGGACACAGACGCGTGCACTACTGTCAGGATATAGTAACTTTTTTCAATCACATTTGCTCCAATTCTACCTACTTCTGCTTTAATAGCACACAATATATTATTTTTGTCTGATATAATTTGCGCAAAAGTGTCTTTCAGCTGTCAGATGAAAAGTCCTCAGCTTGGGAAATAGCTCTAAGAGCGTACAGGTCCCGGTATTCAATATGAAATCCCGCCTAAGGGTTCTGTCTAAATCCTGGTGTACCCCCCTGGGGCCGTATGTTAAAACAGGCCTGCAGCCCTGTTAAGAAGGGGGCTATCTATCTATCGCTTGGACACACTCCAGCCTCTCTGACCTTGATGTTTGTTTTCCTTGTATCCCCAGACATAAACATGACTCTCGCATCCAGACACACAGACAGACAGGAAGTTATCCTCACTGATGTCTCTCTCGTGCATCTGGCTCCTCGGCGAACGCCGGGCAGATGCATTGAAAATGTGTGCGTGCATGAGTATATACAGAGTCATGTGGACCCAAATGGTGTGTGAATTTTTCAGTGTGCATTACTTCACCACCCACACCTCCCTCCCTGGCCCTCCTCCTCTCATATACCTGTCAGACTGGTTCTCTCCCTCTCTCTCTTTCATAAAGCAAAGCCCTTCTCCTTTTTTCTTGACCAGGTAGTGTTCTGTTATCAGACAAGAAAGCAGACTCCCTTATGACAACCCTTTACCCCACAGTTCAAAGTGCCAAGATAATCGTTCTCTATTTATACCTTTTATTGAGGCAAGCCCTTCTCTGCCAGCGAGCGGTCTGGCAGCGAGCGCTTTCCATGCTGGACATGCCCTGTTCTCCCCAGGCTCTGGTACTGCTGTGGTCTGCCAAGTCGCAGGGCCAGATTGCCTGTAATAGGCCTGCCATTTCCCTCTCATCATCTGTCAGCACTCTGGATCCAACTGCAGGGTCCAAAGAGGACTACCACTCTCCAATTAAAAAGGTTAATTTGCCCTCGCCCATCTCTCCCGCCTCCCCCTCCCCCTCTACAGATTGCTATGTCTTCATTAGCGCTCATTTGTGCTTCTCTGTTGCTTTTCCTCTTTCTTTCTTCTGTTAGTTGCCTTTTGCAAACACTATTTTACATGGAAAAGGTAAGGGTGAACGTCCATTAGCATATTTGTTTCTGAGCCAGCGTGTTTATTAAATTGTTCTCAATGGTTGAAAAGGGCTCTGTTTTTATAGCCTCCTCCGAGCAATTCAAGTTAAAATCAGCAAAATTTCATTGCACGCTACGATCCGATTTAATTTCACTTTGAACTTCGGACACTTGAAATTGACCGGCCTCAGCGGAGGAAGCAGGAGATTAAAGAGGCACTTTGACATTTTGGGAAATATACAAATTTTCTTTCTTTCTGAGAGTCACATGAGGTTAAAGTTTAAGTATGAAGCTGCAGCCAACTAGCTTAGCTTAGCATAACAAGTTAAAGTGGCGGAAACAGCAAGCCTGGAGTCCTGTCATCACCATGAGGTTGCCAGGCAACCCAGCAGAGACTCTGCTAACTGTTGGTGCCTTCAAATGAAACTCGTGAGCTCGTGTTTACAAAACGGGAAGTCGTGTACACGATATGCATGGCGTTCAAGTGGTTAAGTCGTGAGAACACCGCTGCTCTGAGTTTTAGAAAACTTTAGAAAACTTCTAAAATCACAATATATTTACCTATTATGTACCGAAAAATTTACTTCCAAGGCCTCCGCCATTTCTGACAACTTGTGAACTCTGAGCTTTCAGAAACTTTCCACTTACGAGGTCGTGAATACCACATGAGGGGGGCGTTCATGGACTCTGAGGGGGGCGTTCATTTGAAGGTGCCCATTTGAAGGCACCATATTTCCCTTGATTCCGGTCTTCATGCTAAGCTAAGCTAGCCGGCTGCTGGCTCTAGCTTCATATTTACTGTCCAGATAAGAGAGTGGTATCAATCTATTCATCTAACTCTTGGCAAGAAAGCGATTCAATATCCCTCTTAGCCTCAGAGTTACTAGTAATTCTAGTATAACCAGAGGTTCAACACTGATAGTAAAAGTCAGCACTCCCACCAACTCTATAAACATTTTCTCTTTGCAAAGAACACAGCGCGCTCAACAAGTACCACAAATGCATCAGGCATTACGCTAACAACTCAAAGAATCGTGTTAATTTGACAGTGGGACTAGGAGTTGAGTGGTTGACAACTTACTGCTCTCATTTAGCCATACTTCATTGTCATTATCCTCACACACTGGTGTCAGTCTCTTAAGCCTAAGCCAAACCTGAGAGGATGAGCGATGTGCAAGTGAGACCTGTTCCTGTGGGATAAAGAGTCACAAGCTTACTTTCCTCATCTGTGACCTGCCCCATTCAGACCGAGGGAGCAGAGATCTGGTTCGGACAGACGCCCTCCCTGCCTCGCTATCTCTGCTTGGTGCTGGCCTGTGCCTGGCTCCCCTCGTCCCCTTAGGCTACATCCACACTAATACGTTTTCACTTTGAAACGGTGCTTTACAACGAAAAGGATGTCCCTACAAACAAGCGTTTTAGGGCCGTTTCAGAAGAAATCTCCATGCCCATACTACCATGCCTGAAAATGCATATCCATTCACATATACTGGGCATGGCTGTGCTGGTGTGAACAGGAAGCAGCGTGGTTGGTTGTTCAGTTGCAACTGCATAACAGCTGCTAGACAACACAGTCAGCAACACTTGGAACTCATTATCCATGTTGAAATTAACCACTGGTGGTCTAGGCTGATGTTGTTTGTTTTCTTCGGGAAAAGGTTCACGTGATGGGTCGTGACGAATCAGGGAAGGACACGTCACAACTGATAAGACCCAATCAAGAAGCGAACGTGGGTGTTTACGTCATCGTTTTCAAAGGTCTCCGTTTCTGCCCCTCATACCAGACTAAAACGCAATCCCGGAGTTTTAAACTAAAACGGGGTCAGCAGTGTTTTCAAACGTCTCTGTTTTAGGGGCTCGAAAACGCCGGAGTAGTGTGGACGCTAGGCATAAACGTAGCAAAAGTTATCTATTTTAAAACGTATTAGTGTGGATGTAGCCTTATTATCTGAGAGGTCAAAGGAAAGGCGCCCCTTGCATCTCCTCCTCCTCTTCCTCCTCTTCTTCTTGCCTTAAGCTTGACATCACATGGCAAAATAGCCCCTTCTCTTCCAACCTCCCCCCCCTCCCTTCTCTTCTTCCCCTCAGTTTATCTGAATAAATGTGGACGTACGTGGACATGTCGCTCTGTGAACCCAAAGCCCAGGAAGGAAGCTGCCCCTAACCGCTGCCTGTACCTCTGCTTTCTGTCAGTTACCACCGCTGTCAAAGCTCCATCCCTGCGGCCAGCAAAATGATGTGGGGGCCTTTTCTTGTGTGTTACATTCGGGTATCTGGGTCTTTAGGAGCAGGATATTGAGCAGAGATACATTTGTTTTTTAAAGGCTAATGCTGGCATTTCTACTTTTTGGCTCATTTTGTTTTTAATTATGGGTTAGATGCTATTAGACTCTGGGCCACTTTATAGATTTAGGTTTTTTGGCAAAGGTCATTTGGCCCTGAAATGGTAGAGTAACATTGAACATCATGCAGTCAGTTATTTTCCACAAGAAAAGGAGCAAATGAGTGAGAAAGAGCGTTTCACAAATTACTTTTTTATTCTTTTAAATAAAAAGATATCAAGATTGAATTTTTATATCATCACACACTGTAAGAGTCCAGGCAACTGATACAAATAAGCTCAAAATATAGGCTCAGTCATACAATTAGTTTACCTTAATAAATCAGTTGTAGCAGCTGCGTTGTCATCTGCTGTTAAGTATAGTGGCATACTCAATGAAATTGGGGGGTCACTCTTGGTAGTTTTAGCGATTAGCATAAGCTAATGACTTGGAAGGATGAACAGGAGGTTGAGATAAAGAGGGGAGAGAAGGGGGACGTTGTCTGGCTCCCTCACCCGCCATTAAAGGCCTGCCCCTGGACTGGGAGAGCGGGCCAGTTTCCCATGCACCGGCGGCACAGGCAAGCCCTCTTTGGTTACACAAAATGTCTGCCTGTATGGCCACGGACAGAGATATTATTAGCGTTATTTTGCCTCGGTTATCTGAGAGCACAGTGCTTTTAGGCCCCCTTGTTTGAGCGGCTGACAGACACTTGAGTTTCTGCAGCAGATTAAATGAAATTTTAGCAGCTTTTTCTTGGGGCCAGGCCATAAAACCACACAAAGGAAGCAGCTGCCACTAATGTAATCTAGAATGGGGTGCTGCAGTGTAAAGCTGTCCACCACTCTTTTGTTTTTTCCCTTCTTCTTCTCCTCTCTGCAGCTTTTTACGCCGTTCTTGACACCCTTCAACTACACCCCTTCCTCTTCAGATAATATCCTTGTTCTTTCAGTGCCCTTAATTCCTCTTTTCAACAGCTACCCCCGTCCGTGTGCTGCAAAAGGTGATGAAACCGGACGAGAGCAATAAAGGCCATATGTTTAAAGAGCAAACTTATCTTTTTTTATGTCTTTATATATCTATGCGGCCGCGTCAAAGGTACATGAGATAGCCGTCGGGTCGTCTGTAAAGCGCTCTCCTCCTGGGGGTTTGCCTGTAGGCCTTCACCATATCAGCTGGACATGTATGGAATGCGCATATATAGGATCTTTACAGTTTGACCTTGCGCAAGCCTGCAAAGTTCATTTCTCGGAATGCAGCACAAGCAGTCCGTCGGGGTCGATGCCCCCGCGACCTCTGCGTCAGTCGGAGGTTGTCAGCCCCTCTCAAAATGACAGGGTGGATCTTGAGAACCTGAGTTCATGTTGGCAGGGAGTGGAGTTACATTCCTGTCAGGGCTGTCATTGTTTAAGTGACACGAGAGAGAGAGAGAGAAATAGGGAATAAGAGAGAGAGAGAAACCGCGGGAGTGCACAAGAATTCCCAATAACGAAAGCCGTTTGTTTAATTGCATTTTTTGAATCATTTGGAGTTGACATTTGCGTCAGCGCGGCAACATTTTTGCACACCTCACATTGAGACTCCACTGTTGCCTTCTGTAAATGAAGTTTTATAGTCTGTTAGAGAAGCAATGGCACAAACATCTGGCCCATAAATCTCAGGTGGTGCTGCAGAGCGCAGCCGGAGAAACCAGCTCTACCCATCCCCTGATCAGCCATTAATCCAAATTTCCGCACTTCTACGCTGGCTTATTTATACACGGTTGGTTAGCTGGTAAGCTTTCCAGGAGCGTAGGCATTGCATCGGAAAGTGCTGCTGTACCATTCAATGCAATAAATTGCAATGCAGTTTGAACACATCGCTGCTGTAGCAGGGCTGACCTCTTTGTGTGGCTGCGCGATATGCTCTGGCGGTGTGTCTTGCCACTGCCTGTTGTGGAATGTCTGAGTTCATGGACCCTTTCTGTGCAGAGACAATGGCTCGAAGGTGGACTCAGCCTGCCATTCAACGAGTCAGCCGCTCAGTCAGTCTTTACACATGTGTCCTGTCCTGCAGCTGTCTGCGAATAAATCCTTCTGTCACCAAAAGGCACACAGGCTTTCTTCGTATATCCTGTTCATCAACTCTTTCCGAGGTCTAAAAGCTTGTTTTAGCGTTTCTCTAAAGACATGTATGTCTGGAAGGGAGAGAGAAGGAATTTACTGTTTTCGCTGATGGCTGTTGCTTTTGTACCTGTTACCGCCGTCTCTCTGTCTTGAGTCTTTATCTCTCCGTCTCTCATTAGCTCCGTCTGTCTTATCACTTCTCCTCGGTTACCTTCTTATAAACAGTCCTCATAAAAAAACAGGAGAATTTGTTGTGGAGGGTGCAGCACATATTATGCGTGCAACACACATGCATACTTGCACGCTTACACCACACATGTTTACTTAAACCTGATGACCCAATAGAAATAGCTCTTGCCCCCCCTCCTTTTGCCACCCTCCTTTTCTGCTCCACCCTCCCTCCTTCCCTCCCTCCCCAGGGTAGGTCGCTATAGCCCCCCTTATAAACATAGTGATCTATAGGAGCCCTAGACCCAGACAGATTTTTGGCATGGCTGTGCAGGTAGCATTCCAGCATGGTTTGAGATCTTAGGGCCCTAGCCTCGTTAAAAGCCTGATTTATGCTCTACAGCTGGGCACAAAGGAACCTACAGGTTGGCTACCTTAATTAATATCACGCTCGCTACTGCTTGGGCCTATGCATGTTCCTGACACACCTCTAGGGAAAATAAGCGGAAGGGTGCACATGCTGTATTTTTAACAGGCCCGCGACAGTGTGGGCGCGCACAAGGCACAGGTAGCTGCTAAACATGATTTCAAAAGATTCTTACGGGGCCACAAAATTAAGCATATCACTGATATAAATGCCTTCTGTTGGAACACATACGGCTCTGAGTGTGTAACTTTTCTGGGTCCTATTGTCCCCCATTTTACTTGCCCCTCTCTTGCGTTGCTATGGCGGCTGATCAGACCACATGTCTTCAATTAGTAGGCAGGAATCTGGTACAGGGAGCCTCGCAGATGAAGAATTGTGTGGAGCGTGGCCTGCCATTGCCAAGCATATGGCCCATCCATCTTACCAACTGTTATTGATGGTAAACGTTACATGTAGGTATTAACTGGCTGCATCCACCCCGTTCTTAACCCTACAGTCTTTTCTCAACCGTGTGCAGTACAGTCTTGTGTCAGTGGGAAAGAATATTGTGCAATCCAACCTTGACCCATTTTGATTTGCTTGGGGTATTTTGCCCAAAGGTTGTGGCCCCGGTTGGTTTCAATCTTCTAGGGTAGTCCTGGCAGTTTTAGGCCCTGTCTACACGTATACAGATATTTTTTTTAATTTAAAAAAAAAAATTGTTTAACAAAATATCTGTCCACACTCAAACGCAAAAACCACTCCAAACGCTCTCTGTAATATTTACATGTCACCACAAGTGAGCTCACAAGTTAAGGGTCAAGGAATTTTGTTACCACCCTTCTCACTCCCTCTCCTTTGGCTTAATTGCAGTCAGTTCAATAACAGTTATTGTTCGTTGGGGGGCTGGGATTCCTGGGCGAACTGCATGACTGTCATCACTGCTTCTGTCTATTTATATGCATAAAAGACGAAAGGGAGGTCATTCAGGTTTATGTCCATAGCCCTTCTGAGTGCTCCAAGCCTCGCCTTCAAAAATCTGCACCTTAGAAAGCGTTTTAAAAATATCTGTGACCCAAAACGGTGTGTGGAAGAGAGGCTAAAACGTATAGAGGAAAATATCTGTCTTTATAAATATCTGTTTACGTGTAGACAGGGCTTTAGTGTCAACTTCTAGTGTTGAGCACTGAATGAAACATTTGTGGGTCACTTTGTATATGTGACCACTTCCCCGCTCTGCCACGTCTCTTCCTGCTTCTGTCAGAATGTCTTGAAGGGGCTGAAATAGGGCCGAACAGGAGGCCATTTTGCAATTTTAATCAGGATTTGGAAAGGGTTGAGAAGCGGCCCAGCACTGTTTTCTCCTCGATGAATTAATAATAGAACGGGAAGTGTGGGGTCGGATGGTGGAGGGGGCGGGGGGCATCGCTCACTGTTTGTGGCTGTGTCCTTATTACATGATTAGGGAACGTCATGTCTTAGACCTTGCTTGTTGTGACATTGCAGAACGCTGAACTTGTGATACAATCAGTTTTCACCCAACTCAGATCTGCGGTCGCGAAATGTACAAACACATCTCCCTCGACTTCCCACTCCTCTGTGTCGGAGGAAATTGGATTTGCGAGCTACAGCTGACCCTGAGATACCCCTCGATCTAGAGAGTCCAGCTATTGATGCTCCCTTAACCACTCGACCACCGTGTGCACAGTCACACACAGCAGATGGGACGCGTGTTAAACCCTCAGCCTCCACAGCTCCGGGCCACGGGACACTCCAACACACTGGCCCTCTTGTTTTAAAGTGCCATGTCCCTCCACAATGCCTTGAGGCCCGTATGCATAACGAACTGCTATGGTTGGCCCAAGCTCACATGCCCTGGTCCTCTCACCCTGAGGTGGTAGGGCAGGGTGAAAAATAACTGCATGTTTAAAAAAGCCCTTGTTCACCAGCATCTAAATGATGGCCCATGCTTTAGAGCTTCTGGGGCTTCTGGGAGCGTGTTCAGGAACAAACAACTGAGGTCAATATCGGTAGTAACGTTGTGTTTCATAACTTCCGCTTCAGCGCCAGGTCATGAAAATGTGGTATGGTGCATTTGGAACCCTAAACCCTTAAACACAGACCCTCAATCTGCTCCACCTTCAGCTCCGTCCCACAGAGATTACAGATAATGATGAGTATCTTTCCCTGTTTTGCCCTCTCGTTTTTTTTCCTTTGCCCGCTCTGTGTCTGCACTTTCTCTGGAAATATTATTTACAGTGACGGAGCACCTCAGGCAAAGGTAGGAGGAGGAGGAAAAAAAAAAAGGACTTGTACACACTGGCCTGATGGATTTTCGAGATCTGCCCGGCACTAAATGAGTGGGTGGAGAAGATGAGAGGTGTATCGTGGCACAGGTGTTAAGGTAGTGTGCCTCTCAGCTTAGGAGCTTTAGAGAAACTATTTGTGCGAGGTAAAAGAAAAGGGTGAAGGAGAAATTGTGTTCATATGTGTGGGGGTCAGTGTGTGTGTGTGTGTGGGTGTGTGTGTGACTGTGAAAAACAGACCCACTTTAACCTCTCTCAGTGCTGTCATCAGAGCGTGTTAAGGAAATAGCGTGATGGAAGGAGGAGGAAGAAGGGAGCATGCAGGCTGCATGAGGGACGGAGAGCAAGAGGGAGAGGGAGAGGGAATGACTCGATCCTCCACACAGGCAGTGAAGTGTTTACTCAGTCCAGACAGACTGTGTGTGTGTGTGTGTGTGTGTGTGTGTGTGTGTCCGGACTTCCATGAGCTCAGAGATACCCTGACTGCAGGTCTGTGCCTGTAGATCAACTGCCCACTCTTCCTCTTCAACTTTTCTTCACTCAAAACTTCTCTCTCTCTCTCTCTCTCTCTCTCTCTCTCTCATTCAACACAGTGGGCTCACGAGTGCCTCCTAACTTCATTTTTGTTCGTCCTCTACCTTTTTGTTTCACCCCTGCCCTTTAAAGAGGAGCTATTATGCTTATTTTCAGGTTCATACTTGTATTTTGGGTTTCTACTAGAACATGTTTACATGCTTTAATGTTCAAAAAACGCTCTATTTTTCTCATACCGGCTGTGCTGAAGCACCTTTTCAACCCCCCGCTAGGCAGGTATTATGCAAATGTCTTACTTGGTGACATCACCATGTTACGGAAGGAAAGGCAGGACTTCAAGCAAGGTGTTTCAGGCAGTTCAGGAGCAGTGTTTCTGTGGGGGAGAGTAACTCCCTTTGGCGTGGACTTTGCAGACCTTTTACATGCACAAAAAACTATATAACACAACAAAGGAAAGGGAAAAAGCACAAAAGCATAATTGGTCCCCTTTAATATATTATTAATGACAATGTATTTATGCTATAGCTTTTACCTTCTTTCTCGTAATTTCACATTTAGTAAGTCCACTTGTGGCCAGAATATGGTGTTAAGCACACAGCAGGTGGACAAAATAACAGAAACACCAACATTATATGGGCTAAATCAGGAGTTCTCAAACCTTTTGGGGCCAGGGACCCCTTACAGGGGAGACATTTTTCCAAGGACCCCCTCTTAATTGTAACACAGATTAAGTGGATGTTTACTACAATTTGTACTCTTAGAATCCATTGGAACTATCTGTATTCTAAATCTTTTCAACATAAATACTTCAGACCTCTTTCATATTAACAGATACACATTTCAATTTAAATCATGTTAATACCACTTATATACTTTTAATCAGAGGCATTTTATTGAAATTGCATTTGGACTCAACTTCACAGCATTTATAGTCTATATTTCAAGTAATTGATCTTAAAAGCTTTCAGAAAATGAACAGTATAGCAAGACTGGCATCATCCTAATAAATCCAGATATTGACTTATTACTTTCTTATTTAAAGCTGACTTTCAGTAAAGTGCTTAACCTTAAAACAAATTAGAAAATATTGCTGTGTGTCACAATCATATCAGAGTTTCTATTGGCCCAAAGCTAATGTGGGTGGGAGTAATGGACACAATATGCTTGTTTTATTGGTGCAAATTGTCCCCATCTGTAGGTGTGCACTTTTTAATGATACAGCGCAATGTTAATTTATAGAAAATTATTTCGCGGACCCCCTGAGAGATTGCCACGGGCCCCTGGGGGTAAATGTCACAAACCAAATGAAGAGCATCCTCTCTTTTATAGAAGATCTTCAATTTGTTTGTAGGAGTGCTCCATGCAGGTGGAGACAGACAGTCTTGTTCTTTAGGGGATGTATCGCACTTCCCTCACCAAACAGTTTTGTTTAGAGTAAGAGAGAGGGGAGGCGTTCTTGCTGAAGCGTCTTTAAGAAAGGATCCAACGGACCTGACCGACGCCGTGGGGAATTGATGAAGTATATAAAAAACAATCAATTCTCATTTGGTATTTGGTATTCTCTAAATATGGATCCGCAGGAGGAAAAAAAGATGAAAGAAGGATAAAACAAGACCATTGCACAGCGTCAATGTGTGTTGACCTCTTACAACACGGACATATCAGTCTCATGTAGCTGAAAATCTGCAGTTTTCGTTTATAATTTTCAGTTCTGTGGACATTTTTCAAGTCTTAACTTCGTGGTATATAACGATTGTCCTGTTAAGTGTCAGTCCCATTACGGTCTGACTGCTTTGATTTGATTCTCTATTGCCAGAGCAGTTTGCTTTGACATGTTGTAGTTCTTTGTGACAATACAATGGCGACTGACATGCTGGCTTCTCGCGATTTCTGTCCGTTCCTCATGTTGCTCAGCATATTATTCACCAATAAAGCTGTTGATTATCAGAGCTGTATAGTAATGTGACTGTAACGTCTTCACAGTCCTTTTCCATGCTGTGTCTGTCCAGCTCCCTGCACACACGTCTGTGAAGACTGAAGAGGGGGAAAGCAGGGGAGGTCAGATACAGGGCCTTGCATGCTCCGGTGAAGCCGCATCGCGTCCCGGCAAATGGTATGCAGGCTCATAACGCGCTCCACTCGTCCAATAGCCGGAGACGAAACAGTTTTGACAGTGTCGAATGCCCTGCCCCGGGGGCCTTATCATCCTCCGCTGCTTGCCTGCCTCCCTCCCCTGTCTCTCCTCTCCTGATGCTATCTATCTGGAGATTTATGCAGAAATGTGCAGCTAGTCGACCTCCCTGGTCCCCCTCCATCCTTTCTGCGGGGACGCCGGCCTGTCATAAGCTGAGCTATGCAGAGATAGTGAAGCTCGGGCTGCTGGCCTCATGTCTTACGGAGGCTTCCTTGTCTGTACGCTTCAAACAGGGATGATGCTTGTAAGGGTGGACAGCGGATGCTCATCTGAATGCTGCAGTATTTTGAAAGTAAAGAAGGCAAACATGTCTGCTCTATTGTGTGCTATTGCATTCTGTTTTTTTTTGTTATATTCTTCATTAGCCTACTTTACTTTACCCTCCTCCCCTTGAGCTGTAGTTTATTGAGACATATCTTTTCTTTGACAGAACACTTTTCACATTTCCCCTCTGAAGTGCTCAGAGACTCCTCACCCATCTGGGATATTGCCCGAGTCCAAAAATACCCCTGCTTGATTAAGTCTTCTTATGTACCTGGATATGTGTGCTTAAACTGACACTTGGCAGTTTGCAGTTTCTTTGATTCCACTCCTTTATTTAATACCTACTCCGTTGAGCGTTGGCTTTTTTGTTGACGGCGGTTTTGATCCTGTGAAGCGGATCCCAACTCAATAAATAATCTCTGCGGATGCTTACATAAGCGATGGTCCATTTAATTAGACTGGTTAAGCTTAGAAGCCCAGAGGTCTTTTCACTGTACCATTAGAGCTCGGATGAGAAACAACAGCGCGCGGCCTCCCACCGTCGCCGGTAAGCAGAGAGCAAATAATGATCTGCATCAGAGACGCGCCTGGCCCAGGCTATTATAAGGTCTGCCGGACCGAGCCGCACCCAAGCACGAAGCCACCCAGCTGGGCTTAGTCGGAATGGATGGGTAGATGGAGGGAGAGAGAGACGGACGGACAGAGGGGTGGATGGATGGTCAGTTCAAACGCAGTTCAACCGAGAGAAGATGAAAGGGAGTAGGGTTACGCAGGGAAACAGACAGCGCAGGGCGATGCTAATTTTAAAATGATTGTAGCAAGTGTAGTCCATACTAATGTCCATATACACACACGCACACACACGCACACACACGAATGCATGCATACATGGACAAAGTCGTGGTCATACTCGCTAATAATGAGCATGCATTCCCATTAAAGACTCACACGCATGCAAAAGCAAACGCATATGAAAAACCAGCACACACACACACACACACACATTTGTCTATTGTGCGTGCATTCACGGGCCCCTGTGTGGGCGCCATCTGTCCATAATGGTTCCTTAGTGGCTCAGAGAGACGCCTCAGTTCCACTGTTGCTCTTATCAACTTTCAGGAAAAGGGGAAAGGAAAGGTAAGAAGTGTGAAAGTCTGATTGGAGACAAAGCAACAGCCAGCAGATTACTTTATACTGGGCACAGGCCCTCAAAGACCACCATGCATCTTTATCTGGAGATCTGCCTCCCCCGCCTCCGCCACCTTGCTTGTTCATGCCAGCTAGGCTTCTCTTGTCCCGGTTTACCTCTTTCTTAGCTATTTCTTTTTCTTACTGCCTCTTTTCTACGTCTCCTTCTGTTCCCTCCGATGAGTGTAGTGGTTAGTGGTCAGCTTCCCCCAGTTGTGCAATGTGTGACTCCAACACCAGCCAGCGTCACCCCCCTCCGCCCCCCCTGTCCACATCAGACTTGTAAAAGGCCGGGATTTAGGCCTGTTCTCTTCCCTCTGGCTGGCTTTCTGTTTAGTAAACCGTATTTCCTGCATCCGGCTTTGTCTCAGGAACAAGTGTTGGTCAAACAAGCCTTTTGTCTGTGGCCAGTGGCTGAGCGCACCACAACCAGTCTGGTCCTGGGACAAAGAAGCGAGTGTATATGAGCCCTGGTGTGTGTGTGTGGCCGTGGCAGGGAAACAAACAGAGAGAGGTAGAGAAGTGAGGAGGAAGGTCAAGGCCAGCCAGCTGCTCTATCAGGTATTTTCAAAAAACGGATGCAGAGATATCTCTGCTACGAACGTGGTAGTTGGCCGTTGGCAGTCGTCTTTGCGGTGTGTTCGAGTGCAACTTTTTGGCCATGACAAAGGCGATGTGAGACGACTCAACGGCCGGCCTTTCGTTGCCGCTAGTTCTTTGATGTCGGGTTGGTGTGTCCCCAGCTTAAAGCCCCTGATGAGTGATTTTAGTTCAGACTTTTGAGTTGGGTGAAAGTCATGTACGACAGGCTGGATTAAGAAAACGCAGGACGCTAAAGAAGCGCTCTAATGGGTGCCTCGGAGCCTCCACTAATTCCCCCACCTTCTTCCCCAACCTGTCCTCTCCTGCTTCCCCCTTCACCCCGGTCCAATCCCTGACTGCGAATACCCTAATGACATAAACAGAGTAGTAATCACATTAACGCCAGCTACGGCTGAGGCACTCTTAAGAGGCACTGTATTGACAACCCTCCGTCTTCCCAAGGCACTCACTCCAACACCTATAAACACTTATGAATATTGGCAAAGACCCGCTATTAGCATAATCACTTTTCAGGTGTGTGTGAGTGCTCCAGAGGCCCCAGGCGACTGATGGCTTTAGGGAAATGGCGGCGACATGCTGCGTCCCCCCCCCTGTCTCTGTGCCTTCCTCCTTCCTCCTTCCTCCTTTTGGATAAGGCCTGCGAGCTAATCCTGTTAGCTCGTTCCTCCATTAGCTAAATGACCAATATCAGTGAGAGCTGTGTGGTGGTCACACCAGGACGGCCTGAGCCCGCTATCAGGCTTGGTCAAGGACGAAACAAACAAAAAAAAATGGAGGTCAAGCCAAAGTCTGCTAGCTTTTTGGATGCGTGGCTGGAAAGTTTGAGGGAGAAGGGACGGGTGGCGGGCAGTGTTGCCAGATCTCGCAAGAGAAACAAGCTAACCTAACACAATATGAGAGAGAGAAGCGGCCACTTCATCACTTCATGTATATGTATGAATTTATTTTGGATTGCATGCATTTCTTTTCATTTTATTTCATTTTTTTGCTTGTAAATTAAAATGTTCTTGTTCTTTCTTGTCTAACCAGATTGGCATGATGTGCTCGTATATCACACTTACAAAATTGGCAAACTGCCTTCGAATCGTCCCCCACTTGAGGACGATTCCTGTCTTTAAATCCACTCCACCTTTTCCCAGGCTTTGTTGTACCTTTTGCCATATTTCCACTTAGTAGCTGGCATTGTTAGCTAAACTCCATCAACCCACGAAGAAAACAAACAAGACGGGTATAGAGGAGAGAGATAGGAGCCCAAATAAGCAACTACACAGAAACAAGCCCAAAAAAACGCAACCCACGACTACCAATATTTGTAAGCGACTTTTCAAGAGGACAAGCCCAAAGTCAAGCGGACTTGGCAACTCTGGTGGCGGGTTTGATTGAGAGATGAAGGGAGGACGAGACAGTTGATGATTTTTCTTTAACGCACCGTTAACCTGCCAGCACTGGGTCGTGGTCGTGGTCGTGGTCGTGGTCGTCGTGGTCGTCGTGGTCGTCGTGGCGTTTTGTTTGTTTGTGTTGTGTTTTGGCTGAGGAGATAAAGGGGGAAGGGGGAGGTGTGGTTCTTCTGTGATTGAGGGAGTGCGTGTGAGACTGGGTTTGGGGGGTTGGGTCACTAACAATAGAGCGATCTGCATGAGCAAAGTGTACATGATGCTTCCTAGACTGCTCATGTGTATTGTCTGGTCAACACTGCTGTCTAGGACGACGGTGTGAATTTGGTGTCAGCAGCTACAGGCGACCGTACCTGCTGTTTAAGGCGCCATCATTTCCCCTCTGCCCTAGTGTCAGTCGGCCTTGTGCTTTTTGCACGGATCATATTCTCTTCCTGATAGCAGTGTCCGTTAGACACTAGCCTCCCTCTGCTTTGTGTTGCAATGTGCTGAAATGGCTTTGAAGGAGTTGTTAACCCCCCCTTTCTCTCCCTTTGACTGTGCCTCTTTAGTTCTTTATATTTCTCTTTTTCGTGATTATCGTTCTTCCTTCTTTTTCTGCTCCTGATCCCCCTGCCCCTCTCCCACTTCTCCTATATGCTTTCTGTCTTCTCTCCCCCAAAGTCTCAGCCCCTGCCATGAAATGGCAGCTAAGGGGTTGTCAGTGTGGTTTCTCCTCTCTGCTGATCCTATTTCAAAGGGACCTGGAGATCCAGCCTTAGCCCCGGCTCTCCTGCTCTCCAGCCCTAACTCTCCACAGACTTAATGGAAGGAGAGAAACAGACGGAGAGAGCGAGAGGGAGCTCTCCTTTATTCCATTAGAGGACAGACTCGTTTATAAGATCATCCTTCCTCCCTCACACAGTTCTCTGCTCTTCTTACAAAAAGAAAGAAACCTTCAAGGCCGTCAAACGCCTTGTCAGAATGTCTTTTCTCCTTTTGAATAACTGTCCCTCCATCCCTTTGAGGGCAGCCATCAAGGACAGTCGCAGGCTTATTTCGATACCCTCTCTGCCGTTGTTGTGAATCCGGGCATGCTTTGGTCTGGCTTGTTGGTGCCCATCAATGTGTCCACTGCCTGGACGGGGATAACAGTTATTGTCGCCGCTCGTGGCGTGAGCACAGTTTGTCAAATGTCCATAGATGGGCTTGTGATTGCATAGCGCCAGACATGCTGTTTTTGATACATAAGAAAATGAATTGACTCCGGGCTTTGAAGTGCTCTGTTGTGGCTCTCGTGTCCTTCAGAAACGTGGTGGGTTGTCATTAAGAATGTCCCCTTCACGCCACACTTCTCTCCCTTCTTCGCTCCCTTTCCTTTTCCCCTACCTCCTTCGCTTCCACGAATCCCTCAGCGCTTTCTTTCCTCTGACGGACGCGGCTGTGTCTCGGAGGGGAAGACGACATTCGAGCCAACCCCCAACCCTCCCCACATCTCCCTCCTCTCTCGTCCTTCACAATAACAGCAAAAATTCATCTATTTTCCTCCTCATGCATACGCACTCTCTGCTCACACATTAAGACAGAAGGGCTGAGGAAGTGTGTGCAAATCAAAGCAAAGTGAACAGGAGAGGCCAGGTTATTGCCACCGTTTTACGAGTGATATGGGGCTTTCTATTTAAAGCCATAAAAGCACACACATAATCATAGGAAACATACATATAGCCAAAGCCAGTGTAATGGGCACATTTTATTTGTGCTTATGAGAGAGGGAGCAAAAACGTGTATGGGCAAATGGCTTTTTTATGATGGAAAAATTCCATAGTGGGTCAAAGCCCCTTGCAGGTGGCAGCAATTAACTGTAATTTTTGCAGATTGTAATGATCCATAATTTACCAGTATACCCCCCTTCCAACTCTTTTCAGTCAAGAGAAAAAGGTTTGCGTGGAGGTTTGATTAGGTGCACATTTTATGCCGCGTTCTGGTCTTTAAGTGAGATTGTTCGGAGGGGGCCATGGCGGCCGCGGACACATGAGACAGAAAGGAGAACCACAAAAACGCCAATCTGTTCCGTGTATTGCTCATCCACAACATGCCTCTTTTCTCCCGGCGGCCGTCTTCTCTTTCTGCCCCTTCTTCACCCCTTTGTCTCTCAGCCACAGCAGGCTTAAAACATGCACGACTGTCCATCCACCATCTTAGGGATCGTTCATAGTCGCAATCACACACACACACACACACACACACACACACACACGTGGCCTATCTTCGTCTCTCTCTCTCCCTTGTTCTCCCTCTCCAGCACAGTATGGCCATGGTTTTGGATTCAGTGTCTGCAAATGACTTCAGAAAAATGCCCTACGGTGAAAAAAAAAAAAAAAAAAGAGAAGAAAGGATAAGAAAGGCAAAAGATGAAAGAGGGAGCACATTTGCAAGTGGCGGATGCTTCTTATTTTGCATATCTCTCACTTCTGCTTTCCCCCTTCTTCTCCTTTTCTATTCACCTGAGAGGATTTAAATAAATCCATAAAGCATGAAATATCAGAAATAGAAAAGTAATGCATGAAATGCATTTTTATAGGAGCCTCCCCGCCCGCCCACACACAAACACTCAAACACAATTTCCCCCCTTCGCTTCTTCGCCCTGTGAATGTGTGTTTTTTCGTGATAAACGCCGGTACAATTTATTAACATGTGACCTCTTATTTGTATTCAGCATTAATATGCAGCATCAGATACATGTCCCACTTTAGCCTCGCTAATTCTGTAAACATGGCATTGGAGGGGAGATGAGTGTGTTTAACGAGATTAGGCGTGCATTGTCAGGCAAATCTCCGGTCAGCGTGCAAGTGCTATTGAAAGTCAATTATTGTTTGAAATATTCCTATGCTTTCTCAACTGTGTAAATTGTGTATTTGCTGCCTGAGATATCTCTCATTATTGTTTTATTCATTCTTTTGTGAAGCATACACCCACTGGAAGTGAATGCTGGTTGAAAAAAAAAAAAGATTTAAAATGCATTTTTAATGTGTTATAGTTCAGGAGCTCAGGTTTTGTTGCTTGTTTTAAAATGCATTGTGCAGTGTGTTAGGATTCAGTCATGCTTAATGATCACAAAAGTAAAAAGGAAGATTTATTCCTCCGTGTGAACAAAATCATTTTCATCTAATTTTGTTGCGATGTTCAAGATTTTTCAAATACATTTACAAGCATCAGCGTAATTTATGTCCAGAAATAATTGGTGATGTAAAGGGGTTTTATTTTGAAAGTGCTAGAAGGAGGGCTGTCAAACACGATAATAATGCGTTAATGCAGATCTGTTTAAACGCCAAAAACACAATCGATCTTTTGGAGGTTGTATGAAACTAGAAAACCTAAAGAAATCATTGGTACCAACTATGTATGTCATACTAGCTTGTCACGAGGGACGATAAATACTGCTCCAAACTTGCGCTAAATTTTGGCAAGTAAAAACTGGCAAGGGGCCCTTGACCTCTGACCTCTAGATATGTGAATGAAAAATTGTTCTGTGTGTACCCACGAGTCTCCTCTTTACAGACATGCCCACTTTATGATAATACCATGCAGTTTAGAGCAGGTCATAGTCAAATCAGCACACTGACACACTGACAGCTGTTGTTGCCTGTTGGGCTGCAGTTTGCCATGTTATGATTTGAGCATTTGTTATGATTTTATGTTTAATGCAGTACCTGTGACGGTTTCTGGACAATATTTGTCATTGTTTTGTGTTGTTAATTAATTTCCAATAATAAATATATACATACATTTGCATAAAGCAAGCATATTTGCCCACTCCCATGTTGATAAGAGTATTAAATACTTGACAAATCTCCCTTTAAGTTACATTTTAACAGATAAAAATGTGTGATTAATTGCAATTGATCATGATTACCTATGGACATGATCGCGATTAAATATTTTAATCGATTGGCAGCCCTAGCTAGAAGATGAAAAAAAAATCAGAGTGAATGCTAAATTCAGCCTCATTCCCTCAGTGTTTGTCGATCATAATGGACATTTTTATTCCATATTTTATTTAATTGTTGAAGTGTTATGAATCTTTTTGAATGATTCTACAGCTCTAGTGTTATGTCAGTTAGTTATTCATCAGTAATATTTATCATTTTAACAGGTCAATTAAAAATGTTTCTCTCTCTCTGTCCCTTTTTTTGTCAGATAAAGATGAGCCCAGCAGTTACACCTGCACCACCTGTAAGCAGCCCTTCACCAGTGCCTGGTTCCTGCTCCAGCATGCCCAGAACACCCACGGCTTCCGCATCTATCTGGAGAGCGAACCTGGCAGCCCCCTCACCCCCCGCGTGGCTGCAGCTCCTGGGATGGGGGGTGACTGTGCCTCCTCCCAGCCTCCGCTCCATGCCGTCCACTTGGCTGATGGCAGTCCTTATAGCCTCTTGAGGATGCCGGGCTCTGGGTCTGGCCGGGAGTCGGCGACCACGCCTCGCGAGGGACGTTACCCCCGAACCCCACCTCTGTTCAGCCCGCCACCGCGCCACCACCTCAGCCCCGACGACCTGGCCCTGGCAACCCACCATCCCAGCGCTTTTGACAGGGTGATGAGGCTCAACTCAGTGCCAATAGAAGCGCCTCCAATGGACTTCTCTAGACGTCTACGTGAGCTGGCTGGGAATGCCACTGGGGCTTCCCCGCCTCTCTCCCCTAACCGGCCCAGCCCTATGCAACGGCTGCTGCAGCCATTCCAGCCAGGTTCAAAGCCTCCATTTTCAGCTACGCCTCCCCTCTCCACCTCTCAGTCACCTTCTGGCTCACGCTCCACGCCCAATGCCGTATCCAATGCGGCCCAACCGGGCACACCTCTCAAGTCGAAGTCTTGTGAGTTCTGCGGGAAGACCTTCAAGTTCCAGAGCAACCTAATCGTTCACCGGCGAAGCCACACGGGGGAAAAGCCATTCAAGTGTCACCTCTGTAACCACGCCTGCACCCAGGCCAGCAAACTGAAACGACACATGAAGACGCACTGTCAGAGCAAGTCTTCGGTGCTCAACGCCAAGTCAGATGACGGCCTCTCGACCGCAAGCTCCCCCGAACCTGGTACCAGTGATCTGATAGGCAGCGCCACCGACGCTCTCAAGTCGGTGGTGGCCAAGTTCAAGAGTGAGAGCAATGGCCTGATGCCTCAAAATGGAGAAGAAGAGGAGGAAGAGGAGGAGGAGGAGGAGGAAGAGGAGGAAGAAGAGGAGGAGGAAGAAGAGGAAGAAGAAGAGGAGGAGGGGGAGGAGGAGGAAATTGAGACTAAGCCTGGAGTCGAAGAGGAAGAGGGAAAGAATGACTATCGTTTCAGCCTGCGGCTAGAAGGGGCCCGCCACCACCAGAACAGCGAGGCCCTGCATCCGCACCGCCGCAGCTCGTCCCGGGAGCCCGTTGACGAGGACTCGGCCTTGGAGTCCGACCGAGCAGATGATGGAACCACCACCACCATCAATGGCCTGGGACCTCTATCCACTGACAGCCTGTCTAGGAAGCTGAGTGGAGGGGTCAGTCCCGGCTCCCTCAGCCCCCTGTCCAAGCGCATCAAGGTGGAGAAGGACCTTGACCCCCCCACGCCCACTATCCCAAACACGGAAAACGTGTACTCCCAGTGGCTAGCTGGCTACGCTGCCTCACGACAACTCAAGGACCCCTTCATCAACTTCACAGGTGGGGACTCCAGACAATCGCCCTTCGCCTCCTCATCCGAGCACTCGTCGGAAAACGGCAGCTTGCGCTTCTCCACTCCACCCGGCGAGCTGGACGGGGAGCGGGCCGCCTCGGGACGCAGCGGCACCGGCAGCGGGGCCAGCACCCCGCACGGCGGCGGGAACTGCAGGCCGAGCTCCAAGGACGGCCGCCGCAGTGACACCTGCGAGTATTGCGGCAAGGTGTTCAAGAACTGCAGCAACTTGACAGTGCACCGACGCAGTCACACTGGAGAGCGGCCGTACAAGTGTGAGCTGTGCAGCTACGCGTGCGCCCAGAGCTCAAAGCTCACCCGCCACATGAAGACCCACGGACAGATGGGCAAGGACGTGTACAAATGTGAAATCTGCCACATGCCTTTCAGTGTATACAGCACTCTGGAGAAACACATGAAGAAGTGGCACAGCGACCGCCCTCTGGCTAATGACATTAAGACTGAGTAGGCAAAGAGCAGCATGCTGGCAGCTCTCTCTCTCAGCTCCCCTGGCTAAAAAGCGACCCTGGCTAACTAGCCAATAAGTGAGGGGAAAAGGACAACAGGGTTAGACACCAGTACACGGTACAGCCCTGTTATCATCCCCGACTGGAAAAAGCTGAATGCATGATCCATCATCGGGGCAATACTATTGCATCAAGCGCAAAACTTTTTGAGCCTTTCTATTGTGCAATAATTTACACGTTTTGTATTTTTTTGTAACTGGACAGCATGCTCGGTGTGTTTTGGCTACTTAGAGAGAAAATTGTCCTCGGCTGGTGGGTTTGGTTGTACATGTGTCGCTGTTGATACTTTTGATTTCTTCGACATAGAAAAGAAAAAAAAAGTTAGTTATGAGAACCCATGCTGCATACAGTACATACTGTTTTACATATCATGTACAGTTTTGTGTTCAAACATAGTGGACAGTGTCATATTATCAAAAACATCAAGACAAGCAGGGTCACACTTAAAACTGATCTTTGTGAAAGATTTTTCCATGCAAGATTGATATGAGATATATATAGAAATTTGGGCTGCCTATGAAATGCTAGGCACTGGCGCCATTAGATATTTCTTTGACAAACAGCAATGAAATTAACAATATGGTGTGAAATGACAACAAAGAGTGCCTTGGATATTTTACCTGCATTAGTTAATCCTCCTTTTTGCTATAAGCTCGGAGTTTCAGCTAGAGAAGATTACAGGACATTTTTGTGCACATATGGAATAAGCAGGTCCTTGCATCAAGCACCTGTACAAACCCTGTCGTTTTGTGACTTAGCAGAGCATAAGGAACCAGCTGAAATGAAAAAAAAAAAAAATTATGTGTACCTCTGGTAAATCATTTATCTGCCTGACTCATGTATATTGTTATTCTCCAGATTATGATTCTGTTTACTGGCATGTTACATGCTAAAAAGGAGTATGTGTGTAGAGTTTCGGTTTAGGTGTCGTTATGTTTCCCGGTACACGTGTACCACACTGAGAGGGTAGTCTGACGAGTTGTTTTAACCAACGTAAAGCTCTTAATTTTCCAGAGTGTTTATTTTCTTTGAAAATTAAAAGTTTGCAGGGTTTTTTTGTAAGTAGCACAGAATTATGTTTCTTCGGTGTCAGCCGGGCAGCAGTGTAGCCAGCAGCCACTCGGAGACCGCAGGGTGGGTTTTAGTTGTTCTAACGAAAAACGTAGAAGAAGGTCCGCACACTGTAGTTACCTTTAAGTGCAATTTATTGGCACATCCTAGTTAGTGACATTTTGAGCACAAGCATTTTTTCGGAGATGCCATCTTAAAAGGTAAACGCTCTGATCACATAACAGTCACCTGATTTAGCCAGTGACCCAAATATCCCACATATAATCAAACGTAATGTTACATGTATATTAAGAAAAAGACATATGCATTAGGGCTGTCAATCTATTAAAATATTTAATCGTGATTAATCGCACATTAACAACACATTTCTTGATCTGTTCAAAATGTACCTTAAAGGGAGATTTGTCAAGTATTTAATACTCTTATCAACATGGAAGTGGACAAATATGCTGCTTTATGCAAAATGTATGTATATATTTATTATTGGAAATCAATTAACAACACAAAACAATGACAAATATTGACCAGAAACCCTCACAGGTACTGCATTTAGCATAAAAATGGATTCCTTGGTTTTCTAGTTTCATATGATGCCAGTATCGTCTCTCTAGCTTTAAAACTGAGCCCTCTACAACCTCCAAACAATCGATTGCGTTAAAGAAATTAGTGGCATTAAAACACGTTATTATCACGTTAATATTGACAGCCCTAATAAATACATATCTTAATATACATGTAACATTAGCTGTGATTATATGTGGGATACTTTTTAAGACCTTTTAAGATGGCGTCTCTGTGCAGATTAAGTACGTCTGAAGAAGAGCTTGTGCTCAAAACGTCACTAACTAAGATGTGCCAATAAATTGCACTTAAAGGGAGCTACAGTTTGCGGACCTTCTTCTACATTTTTCATTGCTGTCTTCTACTGGTCCAACACCGGCCTACTATGGTTTTGGATGTGCGCGACCACCTTACATTGTTTTTAGTTGTTCTAAGCCAGACAGATTTGGGGTTTGGGTGGGGGGTTTGGGTGGGTGTCAGAGGGTAAGGGTAGCGTGGTGGGGAGTGGGTTGACCAGGTGTCTCTACAATTCAAATGTTTATGTCCTTATAGCGCTTATTCTCTTTACCACATTAGATCTTAGAAACCCTTACGTAATCTTTTTTAATGAACTCATTGGAAACGATCTTAAATGGAAGTCAAAATCAAAAGAATCAGAATTTAGTACAAAAGAAAATTCTAGTTACCCCTTCCACACAAGTTTTTCAGAGTCAAATTTTGTGTTCTTTTCAGTTAACATGCTCTAGACCTCATTGTGGTATTTTTTTTTTTTTTTAACTCCATCCCGTCATTCTTGATGATATAGCACTTGTCACTCTGCCTTGGATTCTGTATCTGTCTCTCTAATCGAAGGTACAGTCGGTTGAGTATAAAACGAGGACCGGATTTCAGATCCGGGACTACCTACGTGCACTGTTCAATTTTCCCAGTTTACAGTCGGACGCTCAAGGGAAAACTATGCTCTTATGCTGACAGATTAGTGTGGTGTCATTGCTTTGCATTAAAAAAAAGAAAAAGAAAAAAAAAGAAAAAACTAGAAACTGTTGCCAGCCATGTCTCCCCCCGAGAACTACACATCAGTTTGGCTCTTTGGGGGTATCAATGCAGGAACCGCCATAGAAATCTCCTGCTTCATACCAACTATAGAAATATACTGCTCAGTACAGAAAATTGATTGGAATTTGATTTAAAATATAAGTAAATTGTGTTGTTGAGTTTTTAAAGTAACACTTCAATATCTTTAGGGGAGAACCTTATTTAATTTTTATTTTCTCTTTTCTGTCTTGGTGACATCCGGGA
Organism: Sebastes umbrosus; assembly: GCF_015220745.1. Taxonomy (NCBI): domain Eukaryota; kingdom Metazoa; phylum Chordata; class Actinopteri; order Perciformes; family Sebastidae; genus Sebastes; species Sebastes umbrosus. The sequence continues at coordinate 28,583,362 of NC_051271.1, read as the reverse complement.
CTTGATCACTATGTAATGAATTGTAATGTCTCTCATCTTTTTTGCCTTTGCTATACACAAGTCTTCAGGTTGAACAAAAATTTGCATCGGGGAGAGATTTATGATATATAAATATATAGAGAGAACTTAAAACACATAGGAAAATGCACACTCATGTAAGTTCCTATGTTCAAAACACATTTATGGTCTACTTTTTTCCTGTATTTAGAATGGTATTTGAAATTAATGTTCACTTAGTGTAGGCACTTATAGTATTTATGTTGGAGCCTGTATTTTTAACTGTTATGCCTGTACTCTTTAAAAGGTTTCAATGTACCCTTTTTTTTTCTGTAGTGAAAAAAATCCCAACAAGCTGCCACCGTATATTTTCTTAATTTGGCAGGATAATATAGTGTGAATAATTTGTATGCTTGAAAAATAAGTATGTTTTTGAAAAATAAAATGTTGTGGGGTTCCCCAAGGGTGAGAGGTCATATAATGGCCTTTTCAGGCAGTCCCGCTGGAGTGACCACAATGAGGTAAAAACAGGTGGTTGTACATATCTTTTTAGTTTGTTTTATATATTTTTCTCTCCTGCCATTTTATATGCAGTAATACAAGCTATTGTTGGGTTTTCTCGGTAGCCAACTTTTTACTGTCCTTGAACATGTACCGCCTGATAACATTCCAGCCGTTTTTGAAAAAGACCTTTTGTCATATGCAATCAATCCAACATCAATCTGAAACACATTTTTTTTCTACAGCTTTTTTTTCCTCGTTATTTTGCTTTTTTTTTCATTGCCAAAAGAACCATGGTGCTTTATAATTTAAATATGGTACATCTCATATGCAAGGCATATTCTAAATAAATCATAGAAAGAAAAAAGTTTGGTACATGTTTATCATTGCTGATGGTATATTGAGGTACATTTGAGTTTTTCAGCCTGATTTCATCCTGTGTTTCTGTATTTACTCTCAAGCTATTTGTTCTGAACTGAACTTGAAGTTGACCTACGGCATTGGTCGACATTATTTATTATGACTATACACACACACACACACACACACACGCTCCGTTCAGAACGGAGTCACTGCAAAACAAATCAATTCATTTTTCTCCCTCCTGATGAATTTCGACGGCTTCATTTCTCTAGTTTGATGACCAAAGGTCATTGACCAAACATTCATGAGTTCATGCTCGACTTACAGATCTTTTTGTTTGTTGTTATTTTTTTCAGTTACGGAGATGCCACTCTATTTTCAGCTGTTGTCTGCATTATTCTCTTCACTCAGCCATTTTGTCTTGAAAAAAATAAAAAGTATTACATACATATCTGAATTTGGTGCTTTTGATTTTTTATTTAATTGTGGTTTGCACACTCACGAGTACACACACCAACAATTTAACATATGCTACGCAGTACTTGCTGCAGTGGGTAGAATTGGAGCAAATATGATTAAAAAAAGTTATTTTTATAAAAGGGTCACTTTATCCTGACAGTAGTACATGAGACAGGTAATCTGAAAAAAAAATCATGTGCCTCTGTGTGCTCTGGTGCTCCTAATGGCATCTACAAGATTTCACAGACCGGAGGAAAACAACCAATCAGAGCCAACCTGGAGCCTTGCCGTCTATGAGCAGCTGTCAATCACTCGTGAACTCCGATCAAACGGTCAAACTAGGCAGCGCTGATCAAATATGAATCAATATTTTGTTACTGTAATGCCTATTTCTCGTCACAAATGTTTTCAGAAACATCTTGTAGTGTACTGTTTAGCTGTAAAATTAGAAAGTTTGTGACCCGACAGCCATGTTGAGATCAGTTGAGGAAATACCAAGCACCGCCCACCAGCCGGAGCACAGCCAATAGGAACGCTCTCTCTGTCTCTCTCTTTGAAGTGACCTGTGATTGGCCAAAGTCTCCCGTCACAGGCTAGATTGTTTAAAGCCTGAAAACAGAGCCATGAGGAGGTGCAGAAGTCTAGTTTTCTCTCAGAACACTTGAATTACAATATGCTGAAAGATTATTATGGAATTTTTGCCCAATGACGCCAAAAACATTCTGCCTACTGCAGGTTTTAGTGTAAGTAGATGTGTTTGGTTGTATTGCACCCAGGTGTGTCTGCATGGCTCAGCTTGAATCACCCGTCATAGGGGGTGGAAGTTCAACAGCATATCTCTGGTCCGTGGCCTTGTCAGGTCAGCGAAGCGTCTGTGTTATATCTCCAGCAACCCTCCCATCTCCTCCTGTCTCTTCCCCCCCTCATCTTTTTTTTTTTTCCAACCACACCACTCTTTTTTTTCCTCCTTCATGTTTTTTTCATTATGCTGTATCTAACTTTATATATCCTCATATGTCCCAATCTCTCTCTTTTCTTCCGACCTCTCCCTTCCCCTGTTTCCTCCTCCTCTCCCCGCTGAAGCACTGGAGGGCAACGTGACAGACTAATCGCTCTCCTTGTCCGAGCCCGGAGCTGTTTGCCTAGCAGGGCCAGATTAAAGTTCACAGATAGAGAGAGGTTCCTGCTTGGGCCAGGTGTTGACAGTTAAGATAAAGCAGAGTCGCAAGGAAGTGGAGGGCGGTGGGGGGTTGGGTGTTGGGAGCGAGGAATTGTTAGCCCGTGTGTGTTCTTGCACATATACACATTTATAATGTTCAGGAGTGGTGGTTACCCCCCCCTCCCCTTTTGTCTCCCGATCTCCCAAGTTCAATGTCAAGAGAGCAACAATGCTCTGGCCCACAAACCCCGCCACCAAACAGCCCATGCATAGCAGACATACTTTTCCCATAGCAGACTGTTGGCCCTTGCCTACCAGCCCACCCCCCTCCTCTTCCTCCTTGTGTAGACATATGTCCTTAACTCGTAAAGGCAACAGTCGCAAGACTGAAAGGGGGAGTTTTCAAAAAGGCTGCCATGCAGGGAATAATGCCCACAGTCCTGTTTGAATAGTTTTCTTCATCAAACTTGTTTTTTTTTATTTTCATTTGTAAAACAAGAAAAATTAAAAAGTGTTGCTACTCTCATTTCTGGCAAGTCTTATGGGGATACACTGGCTCTGTGTTGAAGGACAAGGATTTATTAGTTCATTATGCTAATCAAAACTAGTTCACAAACACTCTTGAAAAGATAAAGATCCCCCCCCTTCTTTCACTCTTCTTCCCCTACTTCACCTCTCTCTCTGTCCTGACTTGCCTGTGTGTTTAAAAGCAGGGGAGGCCTCCCAGGCATAGCTGGGGAAATCCTGTCCAGGAGAGTCGGCGCGTTGAATCGACTCTCTAATCCTCCTAATGTGCCACTTCTCCCTGTTCGCTGCTCTCCCCTCTATCTCTCCGCCTTCCTCCGTCTCTCTGTCGCTTCTCAACTGTCAGTGGATCGTCCCTCTTTGTCTATCCCATCCCTCCTTTTCTTCATTCCCTATATTGTACACGCACTCTGTCATGCTCCGTTTCTTTGTCCATTCCTCTTCCTCTAGTTCTCGCCTCTGTGTTTTCGGGTTCATTTTTTCTTGGGCCCGAGCCCCGTCTCCTGAGTGTCAGTGAGTGGAGGAAGGCTGAAGAGCAGAGATGGAGAGGCAGACTGCAGCTGTGCTGTGGTGCGGTGAAGAGGGGGCCTCGTCCGGGCTCCTTGGAACAATATAAAAGCACTAATCACCCAGGACAGCTGACACCCAGTGCCTCACACATACACACACACTGTGCTTCTCACACACACACACACACACACACACACAAAGATCTGAGGATTGCCAGTACTATAGGGTGGAAGGAGAGGAGCTCTGCCCAGACAAGACTTGCAGGTCTGGCTCAGCTAGAAAACAAAGTCTGTGTTTTGTCTATGGGCAGCAACGCTCGGGGGCCGAAAGTGCTCTCTCACAAACATACGCCCCATAGAGTGCGCCGATGCACACTCATACCTACTGTACAACAGATGCAGTTAAGTGCCCAGGAGTATATAGGCAAACTTCCCCCTCATGCACTTTTGTACGCAGAATCAAACACACATGCTGATGCTGGAAAACAAACCACATAATGGACCGGGTGCATGCACGCTCACACACACACATAGACACACACACACGTGCGTACACAAAAGTGTCTTCGGGAATGTGACCTTTTCCCAAAAGCCTCCCTTTCCTGCCCCGGCTCCCCTCCCCCTCTGGCTGAGTGAAGACTGAAGGGGTCAAGGGTCAGGTTTTGGGGGGCTGGAGATTAGGTTTCACATGACTGAGCACCTTTGTTGGGGCAGGCCGGCAGAAAGGAAACGTCCAGGAGGGTAGCTGTGTCTGTCTGAGGAAAGAGAGAGAGGGGGAAGGGAGAAAGGAGGGACAGAGGGATGGATGGAGGTTTAAGTTGAAGTTTGGTCCGGCTGAAGTTGAAGTGCAAGAGCGAGGGGGAAAGAGCACGAGGGAGAGGAAGAAGAGACGGGGGGACGGAGGGTGAGAAAATGTGAGAACATAAAAGGGAAAACCAGAATAACCTCACCCACATTCCTCACCCTATGGCTCTGCTTGGCTCTCTCCTTGCACCTCTCCCTCTCTTATAACTCTGTCTCTTTCTTTCTCTGGCCATGTGGCTTCTGTGTCGGGCCGCGGCCAGCCAGTGTCCTCAGTGCCTGCTGGCTGCGCCGATCTCCCCCATGACCACACAGCGAGAAGAAAGCCCCAGCCAAAATAGTAAACTGGATCACAGCAGAATCCCCCTTCCTCCTCCTCCGCCTCCTCCTCCTCCTTCGCCTTCACAACATCTGAGTCGTAGTCTGCCCGCTAGACAATATGTGCTGTAACTGGCAGTGAAAATCTTGGCAGAGACCCGGATTACCTCGCTTGTGAAGTATTGCTTTAAATGTCCGTGTGTGTGTGTGTGATTTTTTTTTTTTTCCTTTTCCTACTTCTCAGACCGAGGGAGAAGGATTTTAACGACGTGCAACAGTTTCAACTAAATGAGTCACAGAGGTGGGACTGGTACTGCTGATGGCTTCCAGATAAGGTGAAAACTTTGACCCTGGAGTGAAAAAGAAGGACAGGGGCCAAGGGGTGAGGGGGGGGGGAGGAATGCCTTGAATACTGCGCTGACCATAATTGAGTGGACTCTTTTGGTTTGGTGGTGCGCAATCAGATATGGGCCTTAAGGTATTGCCTTTATTACTGACCTTTGGGACATTCCTAAAAAGTCGACTCATTTTCCAGTGACACAAGTGTTTCTGCTGCTTTGTGTGTGTGTGCGCGCAATAACATAAGGGCCAGCCTTGTGCAGGTCAGCACTATTTCAATGAAAGCTGCACTGTACGGTATCAGTATGTGGTTGGTCTATCGCTGAAGGGGTTTCCTTTGGCACACCGCAGGGGTGGCTCATTCCAGAGCATGGGTGGTTGGAGGAGCAGGGAGGGTCGGGGGGGTGAGGTAGCTGGGGCAGGGCAGGAGATTCCAGAGACCGACTGATCTGACCTTGAACCGCGGGGGTGTGGAGCTCCCGTGGCACCGTGTTCTAACTGTTAAAAGCCGCTGTGTGCCGCCAAAAAACTGTATGTTTACGCGCGTGTTGTCATGCTTTATTACATGTGTAGGTGTTGCACAGACTGATGTATACATGTGGGTGTGTTGCACACATACACGTGTCTGCGTAATGGCTGGGTTAGGGCATGCTTATGGTCATATCTTTGCAGTCGTGTGTGTGTTCTCCAGGTGCAACGCCGCTGGCAGAATTTATATGACCAGTTAAACAGGGTCATATTATCAGTACCCTCTGACTTGTGTGTGCTTTCCAGTGCACCTGCATTTGTGTCTATGTGTGTGTGTGTTAGCTGTGTGTGCAGTGGGAGACAGTAGGGCGCCTGTTTACAGTCCTGTGAATGAAGAGGCAAAGTTCATCCTCTGGCCTCTTTATGCCACTATATTTCAGTGTCAGGTAAGGCTGGACATGACAGTAACTCAGCAAACACATCATTTGTAGCCTGTAAACTATGTCGCCCATGACAGTTGGGATTTTCAGAGTGATTGATTTTGGCTGACATTTAACTAAAGCATATAGGAATTGTGTCTTTCTATGCTATGTGCTATTTTTCTTCTGTCTTTGACTTTCTGCGTCGCGGACTAGTAGGCACCACTGTGGTCATGTCACCTGTACATTGTGATGTCTTAAAGGCTCATTCTTACACACAAATAACCAAGTCGCCATTACTGTGGTGGCATCCCCCTACAATACGCACTCGTTTGAATGCAAGCTGACCTTAGAAGTGAACAATTTTCTACTTTTACCTTTACTTTCTATGTAAAGTTACTTTTGACAACGATGTCTAGGAGTTTGGGAAGAACCTGAGCAGTTCTCAGCTGCCTGACGGTAGGTAGCCTAACATGAATAACGTCAGCTGACTTAACTCTGCTTATAGCTAGCTAACGTTAGTGGGCTAAAGACTGTCTAGTTGTTGAAGACTCAATTCTGATTGGTCAAGCACGGCGTTCTGCGGTCTGTTATTTCTTTATAGCAGACGGTTGCTATGTATAACAGACCGTTGCTATGTATAATAGACCGTTGCTATGGGCGCAGTTCTGAAGTCTAGCTCTGGCGGACTGTTTTTGTGTCAAATTATTTAGTTTATTAAGATTTATTAAGTAAGTAGCTGTGTAATAAGCAGGATAATGTACAACTACCGGGTTATTGTTGTGAAAGAAACTCCTTCAGGGCTTTGCGTCAGACATCGCCCTGTCGGGGTTCTTTCACAACGACCGGCTCGCTGTGAATTATCCTTACATATTGTAGAGGGGGAGAATTTTAAAAACAATGGAATTGGGTGTAAAAATTGTTAGTATTCCATGGTTTCTATAGAATTGTCGAACATTGATATCTTGCGTTGAGCTCAGCTACAGCCCTAGTTGTATCCTGTTCACATGTATAGTTCTTTTATGTTTACTTTCCCCATCCTTTCTTATCTATATTTACCTAATATATACTGTATATATACAAATATATATATCCTTGTGTGTGTCCCTTTATGTGTTTGTGTGTTAAAAGTGTATGTGGTGGTACGGACCTTCCCTGTCGGGGGCCAGCAGAGCTCTCTGAGCCGCTCCAGCTGCTGCAGGGGTGACAGAGGCTAAGACTGGCCGAGGCCGAGGGGTGAGAGGGCTCTGGAAGTTTCTGGAAGTTTCTGAGAATTGCCGCGCCACTCCTGGTTCACTCCTGGTTCATTCCTGAGGCCCAGGGGTCAAAGAGAGCGGGACAAGGGGGGGAAGGGAAGAGGGGCTGCAGGGCCACGGTCACATGCTTGACCTGCCAGACTGACCTTATTACACCCTGCACATACTTACTTCTGCCTGCAGTATTTACAGTTTTTTTTGTGTATGGGCTTGTATGTTTTGGAAGTTTTACTTACCTCTGAGAAGTCAGGATCTAAGCGTGTGTTTGTCACAGAGAGAGGGAGAGTTGGAGAGTCTGTGTCACATCCATATTTTGATATTTTATAGCCTTTCTCTCAATTTTAGCCTTTTTTTTAGACACCTAAATTTCATCTCAGTATCCCTCTGAGACCCGCGGGATCACCGTTGATCCCGGCCGACATTACTATCTTTAAGAGGCTGTAGCGGGCTCAGTCTTAAAGCTAGAGCGAAGATATTGGTATCATATGAAACTAGAAAACCCAATACATCAATTTGTATCAACCATGTCATGCTAGCTTGTCGGAAATTAGGCTAAATAATGCTCCAACATTAGGCTAGATTTTGGTAAGGGAAAACTGGCATGACGATTTTCAAAGGGGTCCCTTGACCTCTGACCTCACAATATATGTCCACCATAACTTGATGCAGAAAAGGCAGAAATTGGTGAATAAAAATTCACCAGACTGCAGGAAATGAAGTGATTTTCAAAATGTCCTCAGGGGAGGAACTCCAGACCCACTTAATATGTGTCCCCCCCGAATGTTGAAACGAAACCTACGCCCAGGACTGTACACATCAAATTCTCATTAGGGGCTTAGCCCCCCTAAAGGTCTGATCCTAGAATCGCCCCTGCTCTCTCTAATCCTTCAACACTCTCTTTCAGACACACACAAAAATACACTTTTATATTCACACCTTTCCTTTCCTTTTTTGTTCTTCAATTAGTCTGTCCAGTTAACACTTCACATAGACATACTAAGAACTTTTGCCCACATATCGCCGTCCCTCAGGATGGAGGTCGCAGTTGTCCAAACTACTCCAGGGGGTCGCAGGAGCGCGGTCGACTCTCTTGGACCAGGCAGCCTCTAATATTCTGGTCTTTATGGGGCCAACCGGTGGTCTTTAGTGGGGACACATTCATTGTGGGCCTCCTGTCCTACAAAGCGCTTGTCAGTCATTGTGCTGAACTTGTGTTGTTTCTATGCAGCGCTCGGCAGCACAGCTGTCGTCAAAAGACCCAAGGCTACTCTACCCTCGCCTGAAAGAAACAAACAAACAAAGCCGTAAAACAAGAAAATGAAAGACAAAAAAGGGTCACAAATAATGAGTGTACAAAAAACATCTTGTCGAATTGCACCTTGGGAGCCTGTCTTCAGGAAGAGTGAGGGGTAAGAAGCTTCTGAGCGGACCCGGGGCACAATGGGACTTGGCCCCTCCTGTGTTACTGTTAGCCAGGCCCTTTGGATGAACTTGTCTCCTTTCAGCTGGCGCTCTTATGCCCAGGTGTGTCCTTGTGTGTGTGTGTGTGTGTGTGTGTGTGTGTGTGTGTGTATCCACAGCACTGACATGTCTTTGGCCCCAAGTGCTCCATTGAAAATAAGACGGAGAGCGGAGCGAATGAAAAGAGATAAAGTGCAAAACAAGGATGAGAGGAGGAATAAAAGAAGAGTGGCTTCCTTGCTTTTCAGGGCAAGGACAATGTTCAGGCCTTTCTCCCACGCTCTGTTCAACACTCTCTCTGCCCTGGTCTATACTGAGTGTCCACGATCAGCAGTTTATATTTGAATTTTTTGAAAGGCATTCAGAAATTTCATGTAGTGAGCACCTTTGTAGTAAATATTTCAAGGACAGAGGTACACTTTAAAATACGTGTGAAGTGAGAATTAAATCAAATGCAAACTTGGCCACCAAAATAAACGTACCAAAATAAATACGATATTTTGAATGAAAGGCACAATCTTGCAATTGTTGCCTCCGTAATGCCTTAACCCGGATGTTACTCATTTGCCACCACATAACTAAATGAATATAAACATTCCCCTCAATGTTCAGAACTAATATTCTGTCCATACTTTCCCAATATTGCAATCATCGTGTAGATCTCTTGGGTCGGGTAGCCAGCCAGCCAGCCGGCCGGCCAAGCAGCCATCCAGACAGGCCAGTGAATGGCTCGATGCCAAGGCCAATTGAGAGGTGCTGCTGTGGTGGAGAGCCAGAGGGGAGATGGTCATCCATTATTCATCACTAAGCCAAATAATCCCCAACAGAATTGGTCTGGTCTTGTCTGGCCCAACGGTTGGGGAATGGATGGGATGGTCCGGGGGGCAAGAGGGGAGGGTTTCTGGGGCTGGGGGGGATGGCAGGTTTTAGGGTTTTTTTTTTCGGGGGAGGTTTAGTAGGATTTTTTGGGGGGCCGAAAGGGGGTGGCGAGCTCTCTGTAAGGGGTGGGAGGGGGGTTCTTTGAGGATTAGATGCAAATATGTCTTTGATAGCTTTCACAGTCTGGGAGTCCCATTCTGTTTATGGATATTCATATTAAGTCTAATCTTTGGAAACAATCCCTGGCATGGAGGAGTGAGAGGCTGCTGAGATGGGGATGGAGCGCAGAAGCAGCAGGGGGTTCTGGGGGATGGAATGGACCTGAATGGGGCTCTCCCCTGACCCAGATCGTGGGGCAGGACCAGCAGAAACCCTTCATGGTGTGCTTGAACCACCTAGTGGACCAGAGACCAGATGAACACTGACCCTGTGTCCCATCAGCACTGATGTGATGTAAACACAGTTAAACACGCATACAAATTCTTGCACAGACACTCGCACGTACAAACACCCAGACAAAGCGACTGGTACTCCGTCAGTGTCACAGACAAACAACGTATTCAGACACAATATAGCCTTCACCTTCTCTCCTGCTCTCGTTTTCTCCCTTTGTGACTTATCTGTCCTCGACATGCGTCCATGTCGTTGTTTTGTCTGAACGTCTCTCCCTCCAGGCAGCTGCTCTCAGAGTGGAGATCACACAGAAGAAGAAGAAGAAGGAGGAGGTCACTGTCAATAGTAGAGATACTGTAAATCTATTATGTCTTATTATGTCATTAAGTGTAGTGTAGTATTGCATATCAAAGCAGAACCAGGAAGTATTGGTAGCATAGCATATAGTGCCTGTGCATCACCTGGTTGCCACCTGTGCAACATTCTTTTGACAAGCCTGACCGTCTGATGGATGTTATGAACAAGTAAATTCCTTCAGCTGATTTTGACTTTCTCACTCCGATCATTTCCTGTATGATAACAGTAAAGTGTGACATATAAAACATCTCCTATTTTTTCATCATATGTGCCTGACAGTAAAGTGATATAATGTAAAGTTAATTTATGCTCCTTACATATCATCACTCAGCAATGCTTCTTAATTTGACACCTTGCTCATTACTGTAATTTATTATTATTTCGAAGACAATTCCTAACAACAAATACTTCAAAAATCAGTTAGGAGTTTGCTTGTACTGGAAAGCAAAGGTGTGCACTCAGACACACATTATTAGCGGTTCTTTAATAGGAGACGCAAACTGGAAGAAGGTAAGTAGTAAGTAGAGCCTTTTTGACCAACGCATTAGATTGCTTAGCTGCAGTTTTGGTTGCAGTGATGCAGAAAAGCATAGCAAAAGCAAAGCGTTCTCATTCCCCTTGTGTCCTCTCTGCTTACAACATCAAAAGGATGTGTTATTATGTGTTTAAATAAAAGCAAACACCACTAAACACAGGGAAGAATGCAAAATGTACAAATGTATGAAAACAGTGTCAGTGTCAGTGTCACCATAAAATGACACGTGCCAGATCAACATTAAAGGTGCTAAATGCAAGATTGGGAGCATTTCTATTGCCTCCGCACGGCTCTCAACATGTCGTCGGTTGAGTCGGTGGCTCGTAGCTAACGGTGGTAACAGTAAAAAACTTAAACTTAAAGTTTAAAGTTTAAAAACTTAACTTAAACTACGGGCAACAGTGCTGACAGAGCTAACAGTGTTAACCTGAGGGGGAACAGAGGGTGTTACGCTTTCGCAACAACGACGTCGGTCGGGATGGCGTTATCGCCTGTAACCGCCGCATGAGAGCAGTGCAGAACGGCGGCCATGAGCGAGCCAGTGGGGCACGCTCACATGCACTAAAAGCATGAGCGGCTGGCCCGGCTATGCCAATAAAGCAAGGAGAAGCTCAGATTACAACACACACTGAGCGAGAGTGACTTCATTCTCTGCTCAGGTTACTCCTCTATATCTTTACATAACAAACAGTTGTTTGCTGCTGTATTAATGCTCTGGATATCATATACAGCACCTATAAATATTGGCAGATATGCTGTCTGGAGTTGAGGTGGGGTTGAAAAGCCTTCTTAATGCAACATTAAAGTATTTGTTTATCACATCCAAGTTCTCAACATTCTTCCACAGTTGTGCTATTAAGATGCACCACTCGCCATTTCTCCCTTTGGTTTCAACCCCCCCCTGAAACTGAACTGCACACATGGGATGTGTCACTCTCGCAATAAACTTTGGGACTTCATCGCCAGCCGTGTAGTGGACCAGACACAGCAAGTCCTCCTCCTCGCAGCAGGTCAGAGAGCAGAGGGTGAGGTGAGGGAGAAAAGGGAGGAGGGGAGGCTTTTTCATTCTCCTCCCCCCACCCCAGCTGGGCCTGCGGTCTCTCCACTCCTCACAACCTTCCCTCCCCCCATCACCCCCGCTCTCCCTCCTTGTCCTGGTAGGCTGTATAGGGCTTCAGGTCGGGAGGTTCATGAAGGAGGGTTTCCCTCTCCATCGTATCCTGTGTGTGTCTATGATCCTGTGTGTGTGTGTGTGTGTATGTGTGTGTGCATTGGGGCAGTGTCTCAGGGGCATCGGGGGAAAAGGAAGAGAGCCAGACAGCAGATCATCTCACTACACACCCAAACATACACACATACATGCTGACATGTGAGTGAGTGTGCATGTAGTACTTCATTCTATATATATATAAGCTTTACAACTCTATTATAGTACTGAGTTGACAGAAAGCAGAAACACACTAACTGCACCAGCACATACACACTTTTTGTTTGCTTTAAATAAAGCAATGTTGCAAAAGTGTAGGTAAGATATATTGGTCACATGACAACGGATATGACATCACTGCTGACCGTGGCGGCGTTGTTATCTGCCGTTGCTACAATTGCACATTTCTGTTTGCTGGCCAGTGTAGCTATTTACATCGTGAGGAGACAAAACACAATGGACTATGTTTTCCATTTGAATGTGCTCACTCTCTTCTTTCACCGAGGTCGGGGGCGACTGGGGTAATAGGGAGGTACACTGTCTGGGGGCGGGGGGGGCTCAGCTGATGCTGACCAGCGCCCATAAATTTCCCCTCTCATCACGACCTAAAGCACTTTGCTGTGTGTGTATTTTATCTGTAAGTATGTACAGTATTGGTGAATTATGGCACAGTTACGTAAAAATGAATGGACTGTGGTCTGTGTGTTTGTGTGTGTGTGTGTGTGTGTGTGTGTGTGTGTGTGTATGTGTGGAGTGGAGGGGTTTGGGGATCCTGGGACCCCCTTTCCCAGACATGCACTGACCTTTCCAACCAGACAGGGATAAAGGGACAAGGAGGGAGGGCTGAGGGCATGAGGGCACTGGAGTGTGTACATGTGTGTGTGTGTGTGTGTGTGAGAGTGAGACCACGGCTACATCCATGTGTGTGTGTGAGAGTCCACAGCTAGATCCATGTGTGTGTGTGCGTGTTAGTTGATATCGTGGACCTCTGAACCAGTCAGTTCTCCCCGTCCTGCTGAGTCTGGCCTGGTGCAACCAACCCCCCACCCGCAAATACACACCACCCCAACAAACCTCCCCCCCTCTCTCCCTCTTTCCCTCTCTCCTCATCCCTCTCTCCTCTCGTCTTTTGTTGGGCCGAGTCATTGTGCTATCCCCGCAGCGCTCTGTATGCAAAAAAGGTGGCGCTCTGAGGGCTCGCCAGCTCCGGACCCTTGCAAATCAATTTGTCTGTGGAAGGGGCGAGGGCAAGGAGGTGGAATGGGGGGGCGCAGAGGACGACTCGGTGAAAAGCCTGAGGTATGCAACTCTGCCTCCCGAAAACAATGTCATAGTCTGTGCTCCTTTGCATTGTTTGTTGCAAATAGGGATGCACTGATCTAACTTTTTCAGTCCCGATACCGATAGCGATACCTGGGCTTTGGGTATCGGCCGATACCAAATACCGATCCGATACCAGTGCTTAATTACTAGGCTGTTTGCCTCACTGTGTGGAAGTGACTGGGATCATTCTTTTATGTGTAAGAAACATCAGGCTTGACTTAAACATTGCTTTCCTAACTTTGTAAAACAACATGTAACAAATAAATACATTAATAATAATAAATAAAATAAATAAAATAAATAAAATAAATAAAATAAATAAAATAAATAAAATAAATAAATAAATAACAAATTTAATGCAGCAACAAATTGCTCAAAACTTAAATAGGAATTAAAATTCCAGTATATTATGTATATGGTATATAAACATAGATTGAATTGAGTAGATCGGCCCAATTGTCACCGATATCCGATACAGCTATTTGAGTCAGTATTGGCCCGATATCCGATCCAGTATCGGTGCATCCCAAGTTGCAAATGTGGAGGCTTTCAATAAGGTCAATTAGCCACATTAGAGATGTGATTTTGTGCTATCATAGTTTGAGCGTCACCAAAGTCAAAATACGTACATAATGTGCAAGACTTTTGTTTTTTATATGGAAGATTTTTTGCAGAGCTCACTGCATTTTGTCAACATTGTTCCCATCCTTTTTAGACTAAAACCAAAAAGGGAAAAAAAACATGAATATTGACGTTTTGATGTTTTTGTTATTTGGATGTTCATTTACTGACACATCTTATTTTACCGCTGTCAGTCAGGAACAAAAAAAGAGAGGTGAATCCAGACTGACCCCGCCGCTCTGAGCGGAGGATCAGACATTGATTGTGGTTGTCCCTCTCTCCCCGTCTCCCCCTGGATGCAGACAGGACTCTCCCCAAAGCACACAGGCTTGAGAGGGTCTTTGCTTGACTGGAACGACGATGATCAATACCTGTCACTTCTGTCTCGTCTGGCCAGAGCCCTGCCCTCCCCCCACCCTCCCACCAACACACAGTGGGAGAGCTTGATGATGCACACATACACACACATGAAGACATAGACAAGCACAGATATGCTCATGCAAATAGTTAAATATAAATAGATGCCCTACACACATGAACATGAAGAGGGTGTGTGCATGTAAACATGCACAGGAAGGCAAATATATAGAACATACGTACACACAAAGCATCTTGTCAGATGGACGAGCACACACACACACACACACACACACACACACACAGGCTGTGACAGCGAGGTCAGACAGGGCATTCAGACCCAGACACCAGTCTCTTCTCTGGGGTCAGACCACAAGGCCAAGGTCTTCTCCCTAACCCCAATGGCCCTTCAGACACACACACACACACACACACAAACGCACTGACCAGCCGGGGCAACAGAGAGGGGGCACTGAGGAGGGGTGATAGGGAGTGAAAGAAGGGAGTGATGGGGGGATGGTTCAAGGAAAAAGGAATGGGTTTGAATACAAGCATTGGTGGTAAAACGTGGGTTAATATTTGAATATGCAAATATTAGGGCTGTCAATCGATTCAAATATTTAATCGCCATTAATCGCATGATTGTCTATAATTAATCGCGATTAAACGCAAGTTAATGTACCTTAAAGGGAGATTTGTCAAGTTTTTAATACTCTTATCAACATGGGAGTGGACAAATGTGCTGCTTTATGCAAATGTATGTATATATTTATAATTGGAAATCAATTAACAACACTAAACAATGACAGATATTGTGCAGAAACCCTCACAGGTACTGCATTTAGCATAAAAAATATGCTCAAATCATAACATGGCAAACTGCAGCCCAACAGGCAACAACAGCTGTCAGTGTGTCAGTGTGCTGACTTGACTATGACTTGCCCCAAACTGCATGTGATTATCATAAAGTGAGCATGTCTGTAAAAGGGAGACTCGTGGGTACCCATAGAACCCGTTTACATTCACCTCTTGAGGTCAGAGGTCAAAGGATCCCTTTTGGAAATGGCCATAACAGTTTTTCCTCGCCAAAATTGAGTTTAAGTTTGGAGCGTTCTTTAGCCTCCTTCCCGACAAGCTCGTATGACATGGTTGGTACCGATGGATTCCTTAGGTTTTTAGTTTTATATGATGCCAGTATCTTCACTCTAGCCCTAAAACCGAACCCGTTACAACCTAAAAATCGCAAGTTGCGTTAATGAGTTAAAGAAATTAGTGGCTTTAAAACTAATTTGTGTTAACACATTATTATAGCGTTTACTTTGACAGCCCTAGCAAATATTTATTAACTTGGCAGTTTAGTTAATAAAGAGCAGCATTTCTGTCATATCAGTGCATGTAAAAAAAGAAGTTCCTCAATCTTGAACTATCATTATTCAGTAAATGTGAATTAATCCATATAATTCAGCTGTTTTCCTTTAGAAGCGTGGCAGTGTGAAAGGGTGAAAATAAAAAGAAAATGCATGGCGCTGGCTGTTAGAGAAGAGAAGGGAGTGTAGGAAGTCATAAGTAAAGCCTGTTTCCTTTCAGCAACTTGCCCATTCATTTGCTTGAGGTCTCCTTCATCTGTGCTCGTTTTTTTTTCTTTTCTTATTTTCAACTCTCTCTCTCTTCCTCCTCCTTCTGTCCTCCCTGTCTTCTTACTCAAGAGACCCTTGCTCTGCCCAGCCAGAGAGATAAGGAAGTGGAGGGGCCAAGTTTACCGCTGCAGATAAGCTGTAATTGCAGGGTAATAAAAAGATTGGAGGAAAAAAGAAAGAAAACGAAGGAGGACAGAACGGACACAAAGGGGTGAATTGATCAGCCAGAGAAATGATTGATGTAAGCGGTGACACTTCGGTTCGCTGACAGTTATCAGGGAGGGCAACCTTTTGCTCATTACAGTCATCTACGTGCAGCGGAGGACCCAGTGGCTGCACTCAAACAATAACCGGCAGCCTTGACCCCTCTGATAAACCGCAACTGCAAACTAACTCGCTGAACAATCACTTCTCTGTTCTGCAGTCTGTGCTCCTGTAAACGCTGGTCGTTAACATGGACATTGTATTCACACGCATGAAACCAGCTGTTCTAGTTTTGTACATTTTTGCTGGTGTCGTAAAACTAGTAAGTCATTCGAACGGCTGGTATTGTTTGCTGTGACTCAGCAGAGTAAACAATCGCGTTGGCCATATTTCATCCGGCTGTGCCCTGTAACTAATAAAGCCCTTTTCAAATGCTAAAAATTTAAAAAAATTTAAAAAAAAAAAAAAAAAAAAGAAAGAAAGAAAGAAAAATATAAAAAATATATGCATATATTAAAATGCAAATATGAAATTAAAATAAAAAAAAATAATGATTTAATTAAATAATCAAAAACTGCTACACTTCTTTTATAATTCAGTTATTTTGTTTATAAGTGCCCAATCCACACTTATTTGTGACTTATAAGACACCCAAAATACAACATAACATCTTACATATAACATTGATAAACAAAGACAACTCTACAAATAAAATCTAGAAAAAGCAACAGATGTTCCTAAAACACAACTCAAGTTTTTTTTGGTAACACTTAATTTTACACGTCTGCAAAAGTTATGGTAATTAGGTGATAATTAGCAAGTAACCTATTTGAAATGTCTTTGGAATTACTGCCAAATTACCCCAATATTTACCTTAAACTGTATCGAACATTATTTAAGGATTATATGCTAAAATAGCATATAATCGTTGAAATAGGACCCATAGACTTGAGAAGCGGCCGTGCGCTGCTCTTCATCGGAGGAGGAAAACCAAAACTAATAGAAGACACTTCTGTTCAGGCACAAATCTCACCATTGTGTGACTTATTGTCTACACAAATGTAACGGGCTTACAAGACACCATTATTTAGAATATAAAGAAAAGACAAAGGCAGAAATCAGAGTAGCAGTATAAATTACAAATAAACGTTTTTTCCAAGCTTGAGAAACAAAAGTAGCCAACTTATAAGCATTCAAATTTAATAGCCGTTCCATTTTGTCATCATCCAAGCACCAACACATTTTGAGATTTTGAACAGACATTTAATTTGAAATAGAAGTTTGTAACTCATCATAGTATGGACAATACAAAACAAAATGTGATTCATTTTTTTCAACTTCTCCTAACTCGCATACTTTGCACGACCTGTTGTCCTCCTGGATGTTTTTAAATCTACCGACTTCAAAGGCCAGAGGAAGGATTCCTGTTCTTAACTGTGCAACTAAAGACCTCTGATTCCTTCATAAGTTTGCTAGAACATAAGATTCAGTGCCACAATTGATTTGAATATATATTCGTAATTTTGGCTTTAACGATATATCTTTTGACCATTTTTCTTCAAATCTAGCAAGTAACTCTTCTAATTGTGTTCATGCTACATGATAGATTATTACGATACATGTATTGTAATTCAGCTTCCTCAAAGCTGATGCCTCAAAGCATGAAGTTCTGTAGCCCATGAAGCATTATGTGATTTATTCCAAAGAAAAACCTCCTTACTGATCCTGTATTCTGACATATTAAGCAAACAATTCCACAGTCTTATCATTTCACATTTTCTCATTATTGAACCAGGAATCCATCCCATAATCACCATGAACAGTGAAAGTAAGAGCAAACTTAAGAACACCTAAAAAACAGCGTGCAGCTATTTTACAATCTTTGAAGTCCCATATGCCTAAAGCATAAATTAATATGGGGGAGACACATGCATCATAAAGTTGTGCATAAGTTAAGTACCCAAGATCTTTACATATTTTGAATTTTTTGGCAACAGACCCTAATGCTCTCTCAGCTGAACCTGCCAAGATTTTAATTCCAACTTCATAGGTCATAAATTCATCAAGTGTAAATCCCAAATATTTGTATTCAGGTATATATTCCAGTGTTACAGTCCCAAAAGTCAATTTTGTCTTACTTCTTTTAATACCTTCTTCTTATAATAGTATTTTTTTAAGGGGAGCATTTGCAGTATTGACTTTTAGACTGTTTGTACAGAACATTTTAAAATTTAAAGCTTACATACTTCTTATCAATGGACTGTGGCTTTTCAGGACCTGGAATAAGGAATATAAAGTAACCTTAACCTTCCAAAACTCTGAAATGTCTAAAGTACTAAAAAGTTTGTTCCGCACTTTCAGAACTCAAATTACAAAAAACAAAAATCCCTAAGAATTGTATAGTTATTGTCAAATAATGTCTTTTGGAAAGCAAAGTGTTCAGTGTACATACATGCTGTGCAACAACAACACAAAAAAGAAGTGTATCGAATAGTTTGTTACTAAGAGATTTAAAGATTCCACGTCAAGTGTCAAAGTTTAAAAGCCAAGCTGCATTGTTGATGTGAATATCTTTCATGATTGAATACAACTAGTTCCTGATTGATTAAAAAAAGGAATGAAAAATGAATAACTCCACATATTTCATTAGGCCGTCTATTCATGTTGGAGGTTACGCTGGTGAAAGCCGACAGCGAGTTCTAGTGTGTGACAGGCAGGTTACCGTTGGCGTGCTGTGTGACCACCAGCCCTTACATCCTTCCTCTCTGCTGGCCTGGGGAAGAGTGTGTGTCCTGTTGCTCTGTTCCTCTGGGGGCTTGTGCATGCATGTGTGTGTGTGTGTGTGTGTGTGTATACATGTATATGTGCGTGTTTTCGGTCACACTCCGCCACTCACGGGAGGTCAGGTGAGATTGGGTCTGGTTCCTGATTCCTGGAAGAGTGGACAGCTGCAACGTCTCACACAAATGCCATGACATAAGACACACAAACAGAGCTCAAACACATCCTCGTCATCTTTTTTTTTCTCTGACTGTCTCTCTTTCTCTTTTGTAAGCCTTGTCTCGTAAGTGGAGTGTCGATCCTCGACACTGTTTTGGTACCAACTGACATGTATCACCGAGTATCCACAACTGTTAAGTGTAGTAAATCAGGTTGTTCGTAGCTATACCAACGAAAAGTAATGCACTGTAATTTGTAAACATCCCACGAAATCAGTTATATGTAATATGTATGTAGTCCATGTAATTGTGAACCAGGAAGTATAAAGGCCGGACCAGACCACCCGCGTGAGCAGCGTGGCTCACATTTCATCGGCTTTGCAAATTTTAGATGATTTTATTTACGCAAAGTGCTTGTATGGCTGCTTTAAAAGTTAACATCAGAAAACGTTTGCGTCTTTAGTTAAAGGTACTATATGTAACTTTCAGAAAATCATTGTTATTAATGACATCGGTGGTCGTTAAGTGAACTGCAGTCTGCATCCTGTTGCTCACACTCCGTACGTGCGAGAGTGGCCAAAACAGTGACATTACATTACAATCTTATATCACCGTTACTATCTGTAATGTCCAATGTCCATGATACTAACAAGCTTGCCACAGGTTGTCTGTGTTGCAAATTCCTTCATCAACTAACGTTACGAAGCAAAACAGTCCCGGGTCCTTTACATAGAAATCAGTCCACAGGCTGATTAAGGTCGAGTAAGGTCACAGTTTTTAAGTTACATCACAATCTGTTCACACATTAGCAATACAAAGCAATTAACACATGTAAATTGGTGCATGTAGTACCTTTGAATGAAAAAAAGCATGATAAAAAAAGTATTCAGATTTCTAAAAGTATGTATTGAATAATGCACCGTATCAGCACAACTATGAAAAAATGTAAAACAATACCCAGCCCTATACTCGTAAGACACTTCTATGTGCTGACTGGCAGCAATATGGAACACATTATATCCGGTGTCTGACCACCTTTTTTAATCTAATCATGTGTTATCTGTCCACCTCGCTCTCCTGTACACAGACTTATCTGAGGGGCCATTATAGCAGCTTCTCCATATACTCTCTATCTTCACCGACAGTGATAAGATACCTGGGAGGGAGGTAGACCAGAGAAGGGTCCTGGCAGGGTCTCCCTCACCCTCTCATACGCACACGAACACACACGGCCATAAACAGGTTGTCTGCATAGTATCAGAGACGTGGCTTTGCTGTGATGCACCGGAGGAGCCGCAGTCTCCTGCTCTCTTAGCTCTGTGTAAATACACCGCTCATTGTTTATACAGCGCGGTGTGGCTTCAGGTTCCAGGGACCATCACTCTGGGTCTGGGTCAGATCGCCAGAGACACACACACACACAGACTTGTAGAAGTATGGGCGCACATGTGGCTACACACACATATTCATCCTAATGCAAACCAGACTCCCTCTCTCCCTCTTTTCTTAGAGAGAGAGAGGGAGAGGGAGCGGTAGTAGGGAGACCGCACAGCATTGGATCTCGGCCAAATGGACCAGCGGAGCTTGTTTGGAAAGCTTTCAGTCAGAAAGCCACTTTTTGGCAGGGGCCCTGTGAGTGCTGCTGAGCCCTCTGAAGCGGGCTGGAGCTGCTAAAATAAATAATGGTTAGGGCCGAGGGGGTAAGAGTGGCGTTGGAGAGTGGGGGGTAGAGGGGTAGCAAGAGGAAAAAGGAGGGGAGGGGGAGGAGGAGGGAGAGGTGAGGGAGGGGGGGGTTATAGAGACCGCTCCTGTAATTATATCTGTCAGTCGACACCAAGGCACTTGGACCGCCAACGCTCACGTTTCCCCCTCGCTCTCTTGCTGTCACCAGATAGAGATAGAGAGAGGAGGGGGGGGAGAGGAGAGCATATACGTTTGTGCGTCTGAATTTGTCTGACTACATTTTTATGTGTGCATCAGCATGTGTCTGTGAACAGTCTTGCTACCTTCCTGGGTGGTGTGTGTGAGTGTGTGTGTGTGCGTGTGTGTGTGAGTGTGTGAGTGTGTGTGTGTCGGTGGGCCTGCAGGGAAACAAACCTGGTCATTCTGGGAGAGGGAGATAAGGAGGTGTTTCACACGAGAGTATGTTGGTCTTTCAGCAGGGAGCAAAGTAGTGGCCCCTCTGTACACTGGCTCGCAACAAAATAGCCCAGAACAGCTTTTCACACATTAGCTGTGCACAAAGTGTGTGGAAGTGCACTAAAATGGACTATTGTTTATTTTACATGTTACATTCACAGGTAATTAATCTGTTGATATTGTGGCGTATAACACTCTGCATCCTCGGTGTGTGGTGTCTAATCTGATCTAGCTCATGTTTATCTGTGTACTCTTTGTTACTGTTAGAGGATCATTTCTTACGTCTTCCTTTTTGCAGTGTTGGGCATCATTTCTGCTCATCAAAGTAACTGTTGAAATCTGAAAACAGGGTCACATCAACAACAAAGTTTGACTGGGAAAGAAACATAGCCTGATGACCAGAAAAAAAAAGCGTTTGTAACCTTTGGAGTCCTTTCAGCAAGATAAGGCTATTTTGAGCATCATATTAGGTTAAGCCTTCCCAGAGGGTCTGAGAAACACATTAGGGCTGTCAATCGATTAAAACATGTAATCGCGATTAATCGCATGCTTGTCCATAGTTATCGCAAATGAATCACACATTTTTAATCCGTTCAAAATGTACCTTGAAGGGAAATTTATCAAGTGTTACACTCTTATCAACATGGGAGTGGACAAATGCTTGCTTTATGCAAATGTACATATATAAATATATTATTGGAAATCAATTTGCAACACAAAACAATGACAGATATTGTCCAGAAACCCTCACAGGTACTGCATTTAGCATAACAAATATGCTCAAATCATAACAGGCAAACTGCAGCCCAACAGACAACAACAGCTGTCCGTGTGTCAGTGTGCTGACTTGACTATGACTTGCCCCAAACTGCATGTGATTATCATAAAATGGGCATGTCTGTAAAGGGGAGACTCGTGGGAACCCATTTTCATTCACATATAGCACCAAGTTATGTAGTTTGCAATCTAATTTAAGGAACAGAATACAAAATATAAATGTATGTAATTACCATTGATTAAATAGTGCAAATTATTTCAATATACCTGAGACGGTAATCTGCAAAATAAATATTTCGCATTTATTTTAATTATCGCATTTTACACTACCATGACTGAGAGGAATGACGGCCAACACCTGCGAAAATAAGACCCAAGCTGTAATAAACCAGTAATAAGCCATTATTAGTTTTTCTTACGTGCACTTGCATTTTGCCTGCAGAGATATGATCAAATGTCTTCAGAGAAAAAGGCCTGTTGCTTCTGTGGCTCACACTGTATGTTTAATGTGTGGGATGCTATCTAATCTGATCTATCCACTTAGCTTATTTAACTAAACTGACTCACTGTTACCGTTAACACCTACTGTAAAACATGGAATAATGGTAATTAAGGTGTGCATGCATTGAGTCACTTTAACAATCACATCAACCGACATATGAGTGCAAGCACATACAGCATTCCCTTGCTCTCTCTGTGTCTAATTCTTTCTCGTTCTTCTTCTGCTTTGCAGTGATCTGCTTACCTCTCTGATCTCAGCCGGGATCAGGTCCAAGGATCTCACCCCAGAGACACAATTACCACACCGGGCTAAATGTGCCGCCCACCAGCTACCGTAGCCATCAAAGGCCGTTCTTACTCTCTCCAACCCTCGTTTCCTCTGATGCTTTCGGTCCGTTCTCTCTGCATTATTAGTACTGTATATCTCACTCTCACACTCTGCCTGCTTGCTCTTCTTCAATTCCTGAAGGCCCTGACACACCAAGCCGACGGTCAGGCATCTGTCGGCCTAGTTTTTGTGGTGTGTCGGTTCTAGTCTACCCGTGTCAGAGGTTTTTCGGCGGTGGAGCTTGTCGGTGAGAGAAATCACTCTGATTGGCTGTTCAGCTTAAACGAATCAGTGCACAGGAAGAGAAATTGTAGTTTGATTGAAGCAAGCAAATGAGTAAAGTCAAGAGGGCACACACAGAAGGCTCTTCTCATTTTTCATCTTCATCTCATCTGATCATTCCAATACACGGATATTTTCACAACGACATGGCCATCTGGAATGAAGCTAAGTGGGGAGTGAGAGTGGTGTGAAAATGGTTGGTAAACGCTGCTTTGTTTTATGCACGTATCATAACAACGGCTTGTGTATCGCAGTCCTCGGTCTTCCGGTTTCCCTTTTTGAATGATGAATACAAACTACCGCCGCATGCTGGTGTGGAGAGTTATTTCCTCTCATGCAGGCGCAGAACGTACGTGCTAACCAAGACCCCAGGAAGTGCTCCGAGCTTTGAAGCAAATTTTCGTAGTGGCAAAACAGCGGTACTACAACTTCTGTGTCCGTCACATGATGCCATCGGGCCCAAAAAGACTTTTTCCCATAGACTTACATTGGGAGAAAGACGTCCATAAATCAGGGGATCATTTTTTTTTAGGTAAATCAACTTCCCAATATGAACACTTGAATAGCCCTTATTTAAATCATTAGGTTTAAAAGTTGTATAATGCACTAATAGCCGAATCCAGAGTTATTTCCCTTCCTCTGTTCATGTGAATGAGACCCAGACCGAGGCTGGATTGCGGGCTGGGAGGCGGAGTTAAAGGAAACGCTACTGCGCCAGCTCTGTGGGCCTAATGGATGCGGAAGTTCACCGGATGATCCGGGTACTTTATCACTCTGCAGCCGAGTCATTTTGGCTTCATGCGCCACTGAGGAACTCTCATAGGAATGAACAGGAGCCCGCCTACAATGCTGTATCCAGTTCTCTTTATACATCCATGGTGCTAACCGGCCGTCGGCTGCAGTCTTTGTTCAAGTGCAACTTGTCAGCCGAGAAAAAGGCGACGTGAGGCGACGCAACAGTCGGCCTTCATCACCTCTACTTCTTTGATGTCGGGTTGGTGTGTCCGGGGCTTAACGTCGCTCTCTGTCTCGCTCTTTTTCTCCATCACAATGCTTGAGGTGAGATGAGAACTCGCTGCATATTGTACCTCGAAGTGATTTTATGTATAAGGCATTACTGCCTCCCTATACTGAATACTGTCGAGAACTGAAATCCCACCAAGACTGACAGTCAGATAGAGCGGCAGCGGTGGTCCGAACCAGCTCGGAGTGTGTGAGAGGTGTTGATTTAGCTGTAGGAAGGAGGATTAAATGGCTCATTGGCGGGGCTAGGAGGGGAGAAGGTGTGAAGCGATCAGCCCTCCCTCTCTCCTGGTTTCTCTCTCTCTCCCTCCCTCAGCCAGGAGAAAAGGCCATTGGGGCTGAACAAACAAATCACATGGCCATCAAACACTACTCACCACTGCTGCACTGGGACTTCATTCAGACAGCATTTTACTGGTCTCTGCAGTGTGCTCATACACCGCATCCAAAGACGCACACACAGTCTGAACACACACACACACACACACACACACACACACACACACACACACACACACACACACACGCGTGCACGCAAACATACACACTGCTGAGTCTCCCCATCAACATGACAGTGGTTTTACAAGTCCCCATAGTGTGAGGTCTCTTATTCCCAGAGTAGCAGTAGAACAACATCAGCAGGACAAGCGGGGGGAAAAGAGGAAAAGAGGGACAATTCAACTATTGAACTGCTGCTGCTCCGCGTTGCAGGGAGGGTTGTCAATAAAGCTCATAAAAAAGGTTGTGAAAGTTGTTACTGTTTTGTAATGGGAAGTTGGTGTCAACTCCCTTTAAAGTTATGGCCCATTTAAAGAGAAGTGTGCTTAAACGCGACGAGGATGCACCTTGCAGGACATTTAAGATTGATGGCGAGGACTGAAAATGGTCGTTACGTTTGGAGCTCCAGTCGTGTGTGTGTGTGTGTGTGCGGTTTAGGAGGGTGTGTGTGGTACGACAACCTGCCTGTAACAGAAACCTTATAGGCTGGCATTTTCTTTTTGAAAACGAAACTTTCACTTTCATGTTCCCTCCCTCGCCCCTCGGTTAGCCACTAAATGTCACGCTCCCCTCTTTAAAACAAACAAAGCCAGTTGAGTCTAGCATTAGCTGCTATTTGAAATGGCTCCGAGCCCTCAAAGGGAGCCCCTGCAATCCTTTAAAAAGTGTATCATACACAGAACACGCAGCAACACTCCATTAGTTTTAAAAAAAATCAGATGGAAAATATCAGAGAAAATCTCTGACTTGACTGGATAATCACAGCCGTTGGTTATTAAAGGGCTACCGTGGTATTGTGGAGGGATGTGGGAGAGGCTATGGGAGACGCAGATAGTGGTGGAGAGAGATAGAGAGGCAGAGGGAGAGAGAGACAGATAGCAAAGGGCACAGACTTTGGTTTTGAGCTACGCTAAATAGCAGCTACCTCCAAACCACACGTGACATGGAGCTATCGCCAAAGATAAGTCTTCAGTGTCATAACTGTCATAACATAATCACAAGGAGCTTACAGTAAATGAGCTCCGTTGCCATCGGTTTATGAAAACATATCCCAGTAGCTACTGTGTTTCATCAGCTGTATTCGGGAGGTCTCCCGACATTGACATTAAAAAGCTGTGATTTTTTCTGAGGTTTGTGAGATTTTCCCATCCAAGCTGAGGTTTATAACTCGACTTGGTTTCGATGGAATCTCTTCTTGTTCCACGAGAGGTTGTTATCGTGATCTTTCCTGCTTCTGTCCTGCAGATTCTTTCAGAATATTGGCACAATAAAAGCTGACAAAACTGTCCTGGCGAATTGGACATTAGTAACAAATAAATAAATAACCAGCTGAGGAAAACAGCAACCTGGAAGGCAATTTAGTTCATGCAGGGGCTGATTTTGTATTTATTTACACAACCCGGTCTCACTCCCAACTAGTCAAAAACCACCGATTGGGCAGCGCCCCTCAGCATTGGAAACTGACGCATGAAGACACCCTTTAGCAACAGTATGTGACGAACTGTGCTTTCAACTAACTCCAATGTAAACCCACCCCCGGCGTTATTCGACGGTCGGAGCAAGTGACGTAGTATTAATAGCGCGAGAGTCTGCTAAGGGCGGGCGGGAACGGTGGTGGATGGGTCAAACAAGCAAAACTTCTAACCAGGAGCAACGCTGTTTGTGTCCCGTGTGAAACTACAAGTAACGTTGATTTATTTTGTCACGTCAGTCTTTAGTCACGTGACTCTTTTGTATCGTCAGTCCCGTGAGTTGCGTGAGTCGTTAGTCACATGAGTCGTTAGTCAGTGAATATAATGTCAACCACGACCGTTTCCAACTGTGGTTGTGTTGCCTGAATCAAACTTCCTGTGAAAACGGAAGTTTATTTTGAAAGGACAGTATGCATGTATGCATGTAACAACTGTATAATAACGCAAGAGGGGTATCACCGCATTGTGTTACGCAAGCTCATTGCCTTTTTAATACGGCAGGTTTACATACACATCGCTGCTGATTCGGCAACACCTCTGACACACCCACCAAACGAGAGAAAATGTACTTAAAAGCATGTTGCACACCGTTTTGTGGAAACATGTCATTCAACTCAGAAACCGTAGCAAAATGTATGCTGAGGATGATGCAGCAATTCGGACCCTCTAGGGGGCTCTGGGAGAAGACTTTGCACATTTTAAGGTTAAATGCATCAATCTGGTGCACTTTGAGAGCAAAGTTAAGAGGCTAGATCTATGAAGAACTTCGTGCTCTAGTAAACAATTTTATCATGAACACATTAGTTGGATATGTATAGTGATGACATGGCAAAAAGTCCCACCCACAAAGCATGGTAAACGAGACGGGTCCGTGTTTCAAGACGGGTGGGTTGCCGACATCCCTGAGGACAGCACTAAGGACAGTTCTCCCCGGATGACAGTCGAACCGGGAGCCCCATCCAGAGAGGACGCACTGTGCAACGAGCACTCCACAGCCCCGGGAAGCGTCGAGGTCTGGGCGAGGGAACTCACGGTTGGAGCTGGAGCTGCCTTCACTCTGGGTCTTTCCAAGCTGGTGCAGCAGAGGAAGTGCAATGCGATTGCCAGCCAGCGCCGGGGACGACCCGCCGAGTTGAATCCCCGCGGCAGACTGCACAGACCCCACCCGTTGAGAAGTGTAAAAATAGTTTTGGCTCATTATGAAACTGTGGCGGGTGGGCTGGATGTCAGATCATTTTGATTTCATTTGAATTAGGCTACAAAATAGTTGCTCATGATTCGATAAAGGTCCAGCATGTTACGCCATATAGACATTATCGCCAACGTCCTATGACCTTAATACCTGGCTTAGACGTTACAACTTTATCATCATAACACCTAAAAGTGGGGGACAAAAAGTCTCATTGTTCCCCCTATTGCGGCACCTATGTGTTGAGGTACATGTGTACTGTTTTATTTTTGTCACGTTACACCCCCCCTCTTCCGGTTCCAGCTTTCCAGATTGTTTCCTGTCATATTTTGTGCAGTGTCCTGTCGTTATTTGTCTGTAGGCCTATTGATCTGTTGTGGCAGGAAGGTTTGGACTGGATCCA
This sequence comes from Sebastes umbrosus, assembly GCF_015220745.1. Lineage (NCBI taxonomy): Eukaryota > Metazoa > Chordata > Actinopteri > Perciformes > Sebastidae > Sebastes > Sebastes umbrosus. The sequence continues at coordinate 28,555,723 of NC_051271.1, read as the reverse complement.
GACAGCCTCTGTAGAACTGTTCAACTAACGGCAGCACACAGAAATGTGGTTTTGTCATGAGTGACGACTCTGTGCTGTCTGTAGATATACTGATGAAAGTAACCTACATTTCTTAACTATTTGTTTTCTTATGGTTATATTGTTTCGCTGACAAAACCTCATAGGTGCTGTCAAGATGGGATTGACAGCATTGTAAGGGCGTTAGGAAAGACCTTTGCGTAATTGAGTGTAATGAAGTCTAACTAATGCTGTGGTTTTATTGGCCAAATTACAAATGTATTACATGCATTGTCTATTGTAAGTTATGAAAATCAGACTGCATCAAAAAAAATACTGTGAATCTTGCATAAGGATCATAATTCAACAGCTTCTCACAAAATTTAACTAATTTCTTCAATTCCTCCCTGAAATATATGAAATGAAATGTAACTCTTGACAATAGGGCTGTCAATCACTTAATATATCTAATGTGATCTAAAATGTACCTTAAAGGGAGATTTGTCAAGTATTTAAATACTCTTATCAATATGGGAGTGGACAAATATGCTGCTTTATGCAAATGTATGTATATATTTATTATTTGAAATCAATTAACAACACAAAACAATGACAAATATATTATCCTGAAACCCTCACAGGTACTGCATTTACCATAAAAATATGCTCAAATCATAACATGATGATGAAACGAATTTGCGTTAACGCGTTGTTAACTTTGACAGCCCTAATTTACAATATTTACATTATTCCCATTATTATTTTTATTGATTCTTGTAAGCGAAAAACAAAAAAAAACTTTATTAAATGGAATATATTGTATAGTCATGATGTGATACATTTCAAACACCTTAATAGTTTACATAGTTGATGTTTCAAATGTTTTTTTATATTATATTTATTAATACATTTTTTTCTGCTCATGCATACAAAAAGGGAAGACAGAGATAATGATGAATTGCTATACGCTCGGCTAATGTACTAAACATCAGGTGCAGAACTCATATTCTGGTGACAAGCAGATCTACCTGAACGCTACAAAAATGAATTTTGCACCACTTTCCTCTCAGGGTTCAAGGTGTTTGTCAAATCTCTGTCTCTATCGGGACGCGGTCTGACATCTGTAATGCATTTTTCTGTTCTTTTTGCATGATTAAGCAAACTTGACATGCAGGTGCTACCCAGTGGACTGCACCAGTACAACAATATTCCCAGAACAAATTAAAGTAGCTGTCGTATGGATCACTCTCTCTCTCTCTCCCCCTCTCTTTCTCTCTCTCTCTCTGTTTCTCCCTCTCTCTTTCTCTCTCACACACACACAAAACCAACCCAAAAACAAACTAATGACACAGCCGATCTCAAATCACAGGAGAACGGCATAAATCAAACAAACAGAGATTCATGAAACAACAAATCTCTCAAACTTGAATGGATGGGTCTAGAGAGAGCTTTAGTTTCCCTGTATTGTGAAATGTTTGCTGTCTGCTCTGATGTCGGTACATCAGCACCACGGGCCCACTCACTATACAGTACAACGGCTAAAGTGAGGCGGCGCAGCAAATCCTCTAACCCAAATCCACTGCGTCCTGCTCTAAGAGTAATGATGAAGGGGTCTCGAGTGACATCTCTAATGCGCTAACTAGTTTCAGTCCTCCGCAGTCTCATCACTTATTCAGATGAACCCAGAGAGAGAAAGAGACAGATATAGAGAGAGAGAGGGCGAGGGAGAGAGAGGCGACAAGCACTTCACACTCTCAATTACGCAGTGGAGCTCATCACTTGGCAATCTGTCCCGATCGCTTTAATTGGCTTGTAATATTGCCTCTGATCTTGTCGCCCAATTAACAGGCCTGTCTGGCAGTAGGACTGGGAAGCCGGCGAGCATGTGATGCCTCCCGATCTGTGCCATATGGAACAGAACCACTGATTGGCCACTGATGAGGCACCGCTTTGCCCCTCTCACACCAAGCCACTGTATAACAAGGGTGAGTGTGTGTCCCTGTGTGTATGTGTGTCTGATGGCAGTAATTTTATGTGCATGAGGCTGATTCAGTTTTGCAGTTTTGGGACGAGAGAACTTGCCAGAAGCATTATGAGTAAGGTGATCTAAAGGGACAGTTTATGATTATCAACTTTCTGCAGTCAGTCACACACGGTATGACACTCGCTCAGGCTGATGGTCTCACTGACACACAATAATATAGAAGCAAAAAAAACTAAATTTACACAATATAATTTCTTGAGGTTGTGCACTATAACTAAAATAGGGCTGTCAATCGATACAAATATTTAATATTGATTAATTGCTTATTAATCACACATTTTTTATCTGTTCAAAATGAACCTTAAAAGGGAAATTTGTCAATATTTAATACTCTTATCAACATGGGAGTGGGCAAATATGCTGTTTTATGCAAGTGTTTATATTATATATTACTGGAAATCAATAAAAAAAAAAAAAAAAATGACAGATATTGTCCAGAAACCCTCACAGGTACTGCATTTTAGCAAAATTTCATTAATGCGTTAAACAACTTAGTGGCGTTAAAACAATTTTGCGTTATTATCGACAGCCCCTTTTTTAATTATTTATATGGTATGAATTCCATTCTGAGCTTGACAATAACATGGTTAACCCTCTGAGACCCTGACTTTACTGTCTTTCAGAGGCTCTAGTAGGTTTAGTTTTAGTGCTAGAGTGAAGACACAGATATCATATGAAACTAGAAAACTTAAGGAATCCATTGGTACCTACCATGTCAGGAAGAACACTAAATAACGCTCCAAATTTTGGCTAAATTTTGGCCATTTTCAAAGAGGTCTCCTTGACCTCTGACCTCAAGATATGTGAATAAAAATGGGTTGTATGGGTACCCACCAGTCTCCCCTTTACAGACATGCCCACTTTATGATAATCACATGCAGTTTGGGGCAAAAACAATGCAGTTGTTTTCATGCAGTATAAATGTGTTATTTTCGCCTATTCTAAAATGATGTGTTTGAATATTTCTGCTTTTTTTTAAATTTGACCTCTCTTTATAAAGTGACCTGTGGTGACCTCTAGGATAATCACAGCCTCATGAAACTTTACAACCACAAACTAGAGACCTAGAGCATTCAGAGGATTATTGGTCATTTTGATCAATTATAGTAATAGTAAAAAATGGTATCAACCCAAAAATTGCTGCAACAACTTATGAGACATAACAGAGCATGAATGACCACCATACACTTCTATCATAATGTTGTAAACATTATACACTTTTACAATTTATTTAAACTAATTAATTAATTCACGTTTATTTCTGATTTATGACTAGAACAACTTGACACACATAGTGTGAGCTGCATCTCAAATTAATCTTCAGGTTCCCAGCTTTCAGATGATGTACACCACTTCTATGTGACATCTACTGTTCACCTGCTATCTCCCCCTAAAGACCCCCTGCACCCCCCTAAAAAAGACAAAAACAGGTCTATTGTGGGTGTCAGAGGGTTAAAAGTACACTTTGGAGTTTATTCTGCATTAGTTAGATTAGAGTGACAAAAAGGTGAACAAACAATTGCCCCACAGCTTTAGTTAGTTGACTGTTCCATTCTCATTGATAGTTTGAAGCACTGAACAGAGATCTCTGACTCTGCCTTGAACTGGTTTTCTTAGTTATTCAACACATACTTCAATGACTCACTTGGCAATGTACATTTTAATATTCAAGGTTATTGGCTTTTCAAATGTTAAATGTGGAAAGAAATGCATTGAACAGGTTCGTTAGGGCCTCATGATACAACACTATACGCTTTGGTGAGAAACACCGACTAAACATAACTGTCCTTGTTTACAAGAAAAACTCCACGGGGTATCTCTTCCAGCATATCAAGACATACTGCTCATTAGTTTGCATGGATGTAAAGGCAAGCCCTGTAACCCCGCAATCTGCAGTTGCACAGCCCTGTCTGTGGTAGCTGGTCCTTCCATGGTGAGATTTCTCAGACTTAGAAAGGGAGAGGAATCCCGTGCCCTCTGTCATTAGGCATGGCGACGGCTGAGGGCCCTCAAATGGGAAGCAGATCCATTTAAACGCTGACCCACTTCAGGCTGAAAACCCTAAGGAGGGAGACGGATACAGATGGACAAAGGTTGAGAGGACGAGAAAACAAGAGATCAGTATTCACAGAAATATTAACCAGCATGTTAGCTCGAATATTCTGCCTTATCTCAGCCCTCGCTTTCTATCCGGTCAGCATTATTTGCCCAACAACCCTAAAACCGTCAGAAACATACATCAGCAAGCATGACACAATATCTCACATCCCACAATCTCTTCATCCTTCTTCCCCCTCAGGACTCGGTGACATAATATACTGCAAAGATCGTACAAGACAAATCACTGCAGTGCCTTTTGATTTCACAGTCCAAGGTGTTTAACTTTCAACTGCTCTGCCAGCTGACCAGAGCACAAGCTACAGAGGCCTGGGCCGCGGCCAGTGTGCCAGCGCCAGGCGAGTATCCCTGGACGCCGAACGCTTGGCAGGGAAACCCACCCAACAGTACATGGCATGAAACCCAGCCGGGTTTAGCAAAGCTCCACCTGAGAAGAGGAGACGGGGGAGAAGAGAGAGGGAAAGGGGAGAGGAAGTGGCAAGAGAGGAACGAGGAGAAACCGTGTGGAAGTGATGGAGAGGAAAAGGGGGAAAATCCGAAAGAGAAAGAATACGAGGGCATGAGCGAGCGTGTCTGGCCTTGTCTTTGTGTCCGCAGCTTTTCTTTTGGCTGCTTTCAAGTGACTGCGGGGCCATCCCAGCGCTGCTATTCCCCCATTAACAGGGCCCCACATCTGTTTCTCTCATTCCAGCCGCGCTTTAAGGTCCCTGAAGGTGCAGTTAAATTAGAGCCAGCACAGGTTTATAAATGTAAAATCCTCCAATAATCTGGAGCTGACATGACCCCTAATCTTCTTGCTCTAGTCAGCGGGGGCGACCGGTGCTAACTAAGGCTTTGGCAGCATCAACACGTGTTTTGGCCACCAGACTTTTTAAGAGGAAGGTGCAGGCACGGAGGAATTTATGGTTTAGACATGTAGGTGGGTTTCTGTTGGTGATGTTTTACTGCTGTTTGGATAAATAATAATATTGTATTTACTCAGAGGAAATAATTAGTGTCCTGGATGTTTAACTACACTTGGAAAAACTATATTTTATGCAGAAATAAAGGTGATTTCTTAAAATAATCCAACTCGCTCGCTCTACATGATTCAACAGCGGATCACAAAATCTTTCAAGATCATGACTAAAACCTTTGGGGATAGAAACAGCGTATAAAGGACGGGGAGAAGAAAAGAAGACAGAAAACCCACGTCTCTCAGCTCCAGAGGAGGGGGTTTCACTAAACTAGCCTGTCTAATGCAATTAATCTAATTGGAGCCGGCGTAAAGTGACAAATTACTACCTTTCACACTGGGGACTAAGAGGGAACCTCTGGAGATGGATGTAGGAACGGATACCTAGGTAGTTAATGTTAAATCTTTTAATTCCATCTTAAACCCTTTTGTAAATGGCAGAAAAATTAGTCCATTAGATAAAAATCATTTGCCATTACGCTTTGTTCAGAGCATAAGTTAACTTTGATGACATATGATATACTGTACATGTACAGTATATACTAGGACTTTCAAAGTTAACGCATTAATAACGCGTTTACGCAATTCGCCACTAATATCTAATACATTAACGCAGTCTATCTTTCGGAGGTTGTATTGGGCTCAGTTTTAAAGCTAGAGTGAAGATACTGATATCATATGAAACAAAAAAAACCTAAGGAAACAATTGGTACCAGCCATGTCATACTAGGGAAGGAGGAGGTTAAATCACACTCCAAACTTATGCAAAATTTTGGCGAGGAAAAACTGTCATGGCCATTTTTCAAAGGGGTCCCTTGACCTCTGACCTCAAGATATGTGAATGAAAATGGGTTCTATGGGTACCCACGAGTGTCCCCTTTACAGACATGCCCACTTTATGATAATCACATGCAGTTTGGGGCAAGTCATAGTCAAGTCAGCACACTGACACACTGACAGCTGTTGTTGCCTGTTGGGCTGCAGTTCATATTTGTCATTGTTTTGTTTTGTTAATTGATTTCCAATAATAAATATATACATACATTTGCAAAAAGCAGTATATTTGTCCACTCCCATGTTGATAAGAGTATTGAATACTTGACAAATCTCCCTTTAAGGTACATTTTGAACAGATAAAAAATGTGCGATAACTTGTGATTGTCCATGATTAATCGTGGTTAAATATTTTAATCGATTGACAGCCCTAGTATATACATATACATATACATATTTCTATAGATTAGAGTTTAGTTGTGTCTATGGTTTTGGGTTACAAATACAAGCAAATGATCTTTCTAACATCGACATTGATTTATATTACATTCATGTCTTCATAACAGATGATTAAAACAATAATTGATTCTTGGTAGAGGCTAAATATGAATAAGCATCACTAACCGAATGCATATTCCTCGCTGAGCCTTGCAGCCATAGTATCAATAGCGGCATCTCTGCCCTATTTGCTTGGATCTGCATGCATTTACACTTGACATTTGAGTTTTAGATTTAATCTAGCAACATATGCACATGAACTCTGCATATTTCAGTGAGATTGTGTTAATGCGTGCCCTTTGCCGTAACCTTGATTACTTGCTGTGGTATCAGAAAACCTTTTTTGCGGACATTGATTTCTGCCCGAGGCCATGCTACTGAACCTGGAGCAGCGTATCTCCGCGGATATAATGAACTTAAAGAAAGCTAGCTATTACAGAAACCTCTGACACTTTGACATTATCAAATGCCTTGGTTAAGAAACGCACAAATGGAACAAAAACACAACGTGATATACATGCGATTTGCATGCCATTTCCATAAGCGATGGGAAGTTGCGAGTGATCCCGTTTGATTTGGCAGGTGTTGATCACATAAACGTTTTAATTGGATTTTATAGACGGCTAAGTCAAGTGCTGTTGAAGTATTTATGTAAAGTGGAAACCATCCACTTTCAAGAGTTTTTTTTGTTGTTGTGGACCGTGAAATTCTACATTTGTGTGATTCCACTTACCCACGATAACCATGAACTCTGACCCCAATAATTGTTCTAAATTGTGACCTGTGAACCTTTGAGCTCGTGAAACAACAGAGAGGGAGGCATCCAGAGGTGGAATGCTGTGCCGTTTTTCTCCCAGGGCAGGTACTAACTTGCTCCGAGTGAGAACCTCAATGACCCAAAAATGCGTCTCCTCTCTCCGACTGCTGGTCCACCTAAACCCCCACCCCCTCTTCATTTCCCCTTCCTATATCTTGTTTTGTCCCTTTCTCTCTTTCTTCACTTTTTCTCTTTACGTTTTATTCATCCCTCTCCTCTCTTTTTAGTCTCTTAAAGTCCATCCCCTCTCTGTCACCTTCACTCCAACCTCCGTCCCCCTCCCTCTCTTTCGCTCTCTGTCTGGAGAGGAAACGGTGGCCATTAAACGTGTCTGCTGGGGTCTGGGGGTCTGGAGAACAACCGTCACATTGTGTGACCCCGCCTTGGACCCCAGACGGACTAATGAATAAGGGTAACCCCGCCCCCCCCCCCCCCCCCCCAACCACCACCACCATCTCTTTCTCCACAGCCCCCCCTCCTCTCTTCATGCCAGACCCCTGGTAGGTAATTCTCCCACTTCTTTCACAGGGTCCCAGACATCTCCCGCGGCCTTTGACTGAGGGCTTATCTTTTCAGAGGGAAATGTGTGTCATTTGGGGTTTAAGGAAAAACAAAAACAAAAACATTGTCACTACCGTATAGTTCAACCCCCCCCCTCCTCCCCGAAACCCCACTTCTTTCCCTTCTCTTCCACAAACTTTCAGGGTCTGGACGCAGGCTTAATGAAATAGTGTGAGACATCTACAACGTCTCCAATTATCTTGAGGAATATGTAAATAGGTGAAGAGACAGTGGCGGGATTATATGCAACTGGCAACGGTTCATGACATGAGGTGGACAAAAGGCTCGGTGGAAAACAGGATTATTCCAACACAGAGGGGCCAATACATCACTGAGACGGACACTGAACCTAATTATTCTGTAAAACTGTGCAAACTAAGCAAAACACATTAGAAGTAAAATACGCTTAGTATGTCAGAAACATGTACCAAGTACTGCTAAAAAGTAGGGCTGTCAAAGTTAACACGATAACACAAATTTGTTTTAACGGCACTAATTTCTTTAACACATTAATGCAATCGATCTTTCTGAGATTGTAGATTGTAGTTTTAAAGCTGGTGTGAAGATACTGCTATCATATGAAACTAGAAAAAAACAAAGGAGTCCATTGATACCAACCATTACATGTCATACTAGCTTCAAAGGAGGCTCCAAACTTGCGCTACATTTTGGCGAGAAAAAACTGGCATGGCCATTTTCAAAGGGGTCCCTTGACCTCTGACCTCAAGATATGTGATTGAAAATGGGGTCTATGGGTACCCACGAGTCTCCCCTTTACAGACATGCCCACTTTATGATAATCACATGCAGTTTGGGGAAGTTATAGTCAAGTCAGCACACTGACACACTGACAGCTGTTGTTGCCTGTTGGGCTGCAGTTTGCCATGTTATGATTTGAGCATTTTTGTATGCTAAATGCAGTACCTGTGAGGGTTTCTAGACAATATTTGTCATTGTTTTGTGTTGTTAATTGATTTCCAATAATAAATATATACATACATTTGCATAAATCAAGCATATTTGCCCACTCCCATGTTGATAAGAGTATTAAATACTTGACAAATCTCCCTTTAAGGTACATTTTGAACAGATAAAAAAATGCGAGATTAATTGGGATTAACTATCATGCGATTAATCGTGATTAATTATTCAAATTGATTGACAGCCTTACTAAAAAAGTAAATCATAAAGAATAACACTGGACCATGCCATTTTTCCTGCTCTACATCTGATCATTTGTGCACTGACAAACAAAATCCACAGCAATGAAAAAAGAAAATGGTCCATGTTTTTGTTCTGAGACACCCACGCTAGCAGTAGACTCTTTACTAACCACATGAATAACACAAAGCACTGGTGCTCCTCTGAAAGGCAACCATGTATCCCTAGGAGATTTAACAATGGTGACATGTGTAAGCTCAGTGCATACAGAATATCTCTCCTCTGTCTCTTCCTCCCTTTCTTCTTCTTCCTCTGTCATGTTTGCCTTACATGGCGCCTGCCCACAGCACATCTGAACACCATTTCACAACACTCAGCAATTCAGAGTGGTCTCATTATTAGTGTTTCTTCGGTAGCTTTGTAGCTAAAGCACTTGCACTTACGGCTAATGTATTCTGCGCACACCAAGACTGACTGCCACTATCAAAGGACTTGCCTGAACGGCGGTAATAACTGGAAAATTATTTCTGATAGCCTGAAACAATCTTCCAAATCATCACAGAACTTTATTAAAATAATATCAAATCAAATTAGCCAGCGTCCCCCTGTAATGAATTAAGTAAAGGGTTATGCCAGCATTAATCCCATCATGCTCGGAGGCATGGGGGCGGTGGGAGCGTTTAATAAACCAGTCAGTCCCTTCGAGCAGCGGGGCCAGCTTCGGATCCACCATCCGCCCTGATGCCCGCTCTGGAGAGGGAAACACATCAAAAGACTTCCTCTCGCCTCGCTCTCTCTCTGCCCTTCATCCCCTCCCACCCTCCTCCTTCCCTCTCCCTTTATTCTCTCCATCCCGCTTCACTCTCTCTCTCTCTCTCTCGTCTCCCCCTTTTCCTCTCTCCTTTTTCCTTTCTCACTCCCCCTCAAACTATCCCTAACCCTCCCTGTGTCTTTCTAAATAATCTGTCGCTTTCTCCCCCCCTCCTCCCCACCACCACCACCCTCCCTTCCAATGCACCATTGTGCCCGTGGGTGAGATTATTCATAAGGGGGTGAATCTTGGTGGAATCTCAGAAGGCTGGTGATAAGTGGTGGAGCCCGTTGGGACGCCTCGGCCTGTCCTCCCAGTGCAGTCTTTCCTTCCAAGCCGGCGCGCAGAGAGAGGAGTGAGACGAAATCAAATAGGTCACTATTTAGCCGCAGAAAGACAGAGGTATTTTTCGATGTGGCCAAATATCATTGAATGGCTCAGTGGAGATCTAAATTTGAGCTATACATTTCCAAAACATTCTCGCTCCCAAGTCGTCAAATACCGCCGCTTGGTCAGTGCCCCTCGGAATCGGAGACTGACGCACGAGGTACCCCTCTTGCGTTACTTTTGGACGGACCAGGGACGGCGTGTCAATATACACTCGTTACATGCATAGTGTCCTTTCAAAATAAACTTCAATTTTCACAGGAAGTTAGGTTTAGGCAACAAAACCACTTAGGTAGGGTTAAGAAACGGTCGTAGTTGACGTTAACTTCACTGACTAAAGACTCATGTGACTCACAGGACTGACGATACCGACGAGTCATGTGACTAACGTGACAAAATAAGTCAACGTTACTTTTAGTTTCACACGGGTCACAAACAGTGGTCTCCTGGTTGAAAGTCCTGTGTTTGTTTGACCCATCCACAGCAGTATATTGCTTTGCTTCTGTGCAGTAACTCCTGTCTGCTTCTGGGCGTGCCGACCGCCATCTACTGTAGGTAATAAGCTACTGTACTACTATGGATAAGTACTTCATACAACCCCAATTCAAAACACCCAAACTATCCCTTTAACATATAGAACATTTTGAAACTGTTTCCCAGCCACCACTTACTGTATATGACATAAGCCAGGGGGTACTTTGATTAATATGACCACCACCAGCAGCAACAATGTGCTTCAGCTCTTCTAATTTCACCCACATTCATTCCTGAACTTCCTATCTCCTCTATCTCTCTCTCTCTCTGTCTCTGGACCGTTCACCCATAACCACCACTCCTTACGAAAGCTTTTGGACAGGATTCACAGGTCCTGTTGCTGCAGAGGTCTGTTGGGCGGGTCACTGTGAACCATGCGGGCGGAGGTGAGATAGCATCTTCAGGTAGCAGGGCATGGATGGCAGACAAAGTGAAGGCAGCTCCTGTTTGATGCAGGGCACTGTCCGTGAGGCAGGCCCACAGGCTAGCCACATATTTGAGGGGCTATTCAAAGTCTTCGCCCGCGTCAGAATATGTCATGGCATGCCTTGATATCGCTGCATCTCGGGAGTAAGTCCGTGCATAGCTTGTGTGTGTGTGTGTGTGTGTGTGTGTGTGTGTGTGTGCGTGTGTGTGTGTGTGTGTGTGTGTGCTTTGATGGGCATCACTGATAACCTCACCCCCACCCCCCTCCATCTTTGTTTCCATGTGTCTTCAATGTGTGAGAAAGTATGGGTGAGAGAGGGAGGGGTCACCACGCTGTTTCCCCTAAGGAGGGTTTGTCCTGTGCCATCTGGCACCTCAGAAGCATGGGCACAGGAGCAGGAGGGGGCCTGTGTGTGTGTGTGTGTGTGTGCGTGCGTGTGTGTGTGTGTGTGTTGATATTACGACGCTATGTGCCTTGTATGTCCCATGTGCCCCAACCGCACTCCTCCGTACCCCAAATTTCAACACCTCAACATCCCATGTTTTCTTTCACCCATGTTCTTCTTTTCTTTGTCTCTCTTTCTTTAGCTCTCTCCCCTTTCTACAAATTCAAAAACCAGGATGGGAAAGTGCATTTGTTTGTTCGTGGATGACCCCTCCTTCCTCTCCTGCTTTTTGTTCTCTCCTATCGCTTTCCCCCACATTCTTTACTTTCACACTACGTTTACATGCATGCTAATATTCCTCTATTATTACGAATATGACAGTATTCTGAATTTGATAACAGCATATTCTGTTTGGATATTCTGAATTAGGCCTTATTATGAATGGAGCATTTTCTGATAAAGCATAACTTGGGTATTTTTCAACCTGGACCCTATTTTTCCATGTTTTTGTGTCCAAGTGACTAATGGGGACAACATTTTGACAATTTTGAAATTGGTCCAGTATTGAGGGAGAACGCTGCAGCCGCTAAACACGCTGTAATGTAATCATTTGGGGCAACCTAGCACAGTCATTTTACGTCCACTAAAAGTTTTTTTTTGTTTTTGCCACTGACGGGCTCAGAGTGTTATTATAAGTGTCTGACAACATTATGGAAATGAGCCTACAGAGAAATTAAACTTTTTTTTACTTTTCGCTTCCTGTTTGTCATTGTGTCATGTGACTTGTTGCCGGAAAAGGCGGCGATGGAAACGTGAGTGAGAGTGGAGAGAGGAGTGCCACGGGACAGCGGTGTTGTCAGAGTTTGTTGTGTTGGAGTACAGAAAGAGTAGCTTAGTGTTATCTACAGGCCCTGACACACCAAAGCTGACGGTCGGCCGTCACCATCGGCTCTAGTCTGCCCGCGTTGGAGGTTTTTCGGCCGATTCAGCATGTTGAATCGGTGGCGGCGCCAGTCAGTGAGAGAAATCACTCTGACTGGCGGTTCATCTTAAACGAATCAGTAAAGAGAAACGGACGTGAGGAAAGCAAGCCAACGAGTAAAGTCAAGAGGAAAAACACAGAAGGCTCTTCTTTTTCATCCTCATCTCATCTGATCATTCCAACACGGATATTTACACAACGACATACAGTAGCCATCTGGAATGAAGCTACGTGGTGAGTGAGAGTGGTGTGAAAATGGTCGGCAAACGCAGCTTTATTTCATGTACGTATCATAACAATGGCTTGTATATCCGCAGTCCTCGGTCTTCCGGTTTCCCTTTTTGAATGATGAACACAGACTACCGTGACCTGCTGCTATGGGGAGTTATTCCATCTCACGCAGGTGCAGAACGTACGTGGTAACCGCCCGTCGGGTGTCGTCTCTGCGGTGTGTTCAACTGCAACTTTTTGGCGACACAGGCGACGTGAGGCGACGCAACTGGTGGCCTTCGTCGCCACTAGTTGTTTGATGTCGGCTTGGTGTGTCCCCAGCTTAAAAGATTTTCAATGTCATGGCTGAATATTTAGCTGATTTCAACAAAGTGGAGGCGATGCGAGATTTCACAACAAGACTTCTCCGAGTGAGACACACAACAACAAACAGACCGGATCAAGTGAAAGGTAGGTTATATTTCTCTGTAGGGTCCTTTCTATAATTTTGTCAGACACTTATAATACCAATCTGAGCCTGTCAGTGGCAAAAAACAGCACTTTTAGTGGACGTAAAATGACGGTGCCAGGTTCCCAAATGATTACATTACAGCTCGTTTAGCAGCTGGTGGCTGCAGCGTTCTCCCTCAATACTGGACCAATTTCAAAAATTGTTGTCCCCATTAGTCACTGAGACACAAAAACATGGGAAAATAGGGTCCAGGTTGAAAAATAACAAAGTTATCCTTTAAGATGTGGGATATGACATTTAGCCTACAGTGCATTCAGAATATGCATCTCAATTGGGTTTTTTACAACAGTTTGCGACACACGGCCTCTTGCCTGTTTACGGCCAGCTCTGTGCGTTGAACACAAACCAACTAGCAGACAGTTTGCAGAAATGCATGCCCTAAAGAAAAGCCCACATTTCTGGTCAGAAGGAGAAACACACCTACTTTTAAACGTTATGAAAGACTTGGACAACAACAGGTTTTGCAAATATCCGACCTTTTCAAGAAGGATATTGCAACACCAACCTTTTCAAGAAGGATATTGCAACACCAACCTTTTCAAGAAGGTGGTTGAAGGAATGAAAGAGGGAGGCTGTGTTCGCACGGTCAAACAAGTCCGCCACCGGTTACGTTAATCAGAGTATGCACGCTGCATATAAGCAGGAATATTAGTGGAATATTTATTTTCATTAGCCATGTAAACAGCTTAGTAGGAATATTGTGTTTTTCGGAATAAGGGCAAAAAAATGCACGTAAACGTAGTTAGTGTTCTTGTTGCCTCTGCATCCCCTCCTCATTTCCCACGTCTTACTTCCCTCCATCTTACCCCTTTCTTCCACATCCCACTTTTTCTCTCCTCTGCATGTGATGCGTGGCAACAGCTCGGCCAGCTGATGAGGGCCAGTTAGAGATAGCACCCAACCTTGACACCCGCAGCTGCAGCACTGTCCACACACACACACACACACACACACACACACACACACACACACATACACACACACACACACATAGAGGGGCAGAAGGATTGAGGGCATTGCGCTATGTAAAATAATCACAATGCATTTACATTCATTGCGGTGTGGATTTGTTGCTATAATAAGGCTGGAGAAATCATGAATATTCACACACACTTTAAGCAATTATGATAATCGGCATTATTCCTTGCCTCACCGCTATCTGTCAGAGGAGGCGGCAGCAGAGGCGAGAAAAGTAGGTTGGGATAGTCTGCAGTTTCACACTCTTGAAATTATATTACATTTTTCTTTCTTTCTTTTTCTCCCCTCTCATCCATTTCCCTCTGTCTGCCTCGCTCTGCTCCTTTGTAGCTTTGTTTCCTCCGTCTGCTTCTTCATCTCCTTCTCTGCTCATATTTTACTCTCTTCTTCTTCTAGGCTTGTTCTGTGCTAAAGTCCATTGTGCTGTATGAAGAGGAGGGGTATAGGATCCCAGAGTGAGAATGGCCCCTGGGTGCTACAGAGCTGGCAGCAGTGTTGGTCTAATCTTCCGGGTCAGGCCTGGCGCTTTCATCTTCTCTCACTTGGAGTCCCTTGTGTTTGATGTGAACTTAGCCCAGGAATAACCGTTCCTTTCTTCTCTGCTAACCTGGCCCTGGAGTAGGGGAAAGCACTTTGTTGTTATCCTAGGAGCCAAACAATGCTGGAAGGAGCGCAGAAACCCTTAATGAAAGGCTTTTGATCCACACTGATATTAAACCTTTAGAGAGAGCAGAGTGTAAGGGAGAAAAATAATAATAGTAAAAAAAAAAAGTGCAGAAATCGCAGAAATCAAAATGCAAATTGCACCGGAATGGTTAGATGGAAATGTTCTTTAATTCACACCCTTTGAAATTAATTATTTCAGATTTGCCTGCATTTGTTTCAAGTTTGAGGGGGAAAGAATAAAGGAGCGAGCTAATTTATTGCAGAAGTAGAATTTAAATTAGCACGTGGAGCCTTGCAGGGCTTTAGTGATTAATTTTCTCAGGTCTGCACCGTGCAAAACAATTTCTCTGCTTCCCACAATTGAAGCCAAGTGTGCCACACGTGTCAAGGTAAAAGTATTTTTTTCCACATGTACAGTGTGTGTGTACATGACTGCTGTACCGCTGAACGACAGTTGTTATCTTCCCTGAACCCATCCAGTGACCCCAGCCCTTGACCCCTTGACCTTTTGTCCATGTGCCGCAGGCCTCGTACGACTGCAGGGGGAACCGATGTGCTGGTGTTTAAAGAGGAACTTATGGATCTTTGGGGTGATTTAGTGCTCTCTGCTGTACAAGGTTTCCTTAACACTGGCTCAACAGGAGTAAAACATTGTCTCTTCGCCCTCAACTTTACTTGGAAGTGTCAAAGCCAAACCTTTTCAACCTACAATTTGAAAATGAAGTTGAACCCAAAGGCCAAAAAAACAAGTCACAAACAAACCTCTCTTTTAGGAGGAAGGAAATGCACCTTGGTATTCGACATGTTCGCTGCCATGGTGATAGCCCAAACCTCTGTGCAACAGCAGCACATTAACCCCTCTTGACCCTCTATTCTCACCTGTGATAAAAGAGGAGGAAGAGAAGGAGGAGGTGCCCCCCTTTTTCCACTGCACATGCACTTTCGAGTACCCGGGCACCAGCAGGCCCTTGAGAGCCCACGGTCATTAGGAGCGCTTTATTCTTGTAGAGGTAGAGAAAAGGAGAGGGGAGGAAAAAAAGGAGAGGAGGAAGAGGAGCATTGAGCCTGGAAGATAATGTATGGTCAAGGCTGGAAACTTGTGGGCACTGGATGAAGAGAGGGTCGAGAGAGAAGCAGCGCTTTCATACAGGAGCACCGAGCAAGCCAGCTGCTTTTGGTTTTTTTTGTTTGTCTTTCATTGGGAGTAAAGAAAGGTAGGGGAAAGAGCTATGGATAATTGGTCCGGGGCGCTGACTTACACACAGGGCTGTGGACACAGGATATAGAGTTTCAAACTCTTTGTTCCTCATCTTACCTATTGGCCCGTTCCTGTTTTGTCTGCTGAAGACGGAAAAAAAAAAATTTCACCGCTTGCCTTGGGAGCATTAAGTTTGAATGAACTGAAGGAAAAATAACACCATTAAGAACTAGAGCTGTCATAGTTAACTTGTTATTAAATTGTGGCGAGGAAAAACTGTCATGGTCATTTTCGAAGCGGCCCCCTTGACCTCTGACCTCAGGATATGTGAATGAAAATGGGTTCTATGGGTACCCACGAGTCTCCCCTTTACAGACATGCCCTCTTTATGATAATCACATGCAGTTTTGGGGCAAGTCATAGTCAAGTCAGCACACTGACACACCATACTTGCCAACCCTCGCGATTATCCCAGGAGACTCAGGTTTTTTATTGCTCTCTCCCAGTTTCCTCCCGGGGTCACAATTCTCCCGTATTTCTCCCGATTTATGTACATTTTTCCACATCTTTTTTTCCTTTTTGTTATCTCAACCTGTTTCTGGCACTGTACCGCATGTATAAGTCCTACTGTTTCCACCCAGACAACAATACAGCTACACCTAATGTTTTTTCCCTGGCGGAAGAGAGCTGCTTGCGACACATTGACCTGCACTTGCCGCTGGGTTCAGCGCACGTCACAGCGTGCAGCGCCCAAAGTTGGGCTTTGCTCGACGCAGAGAAAAGCCATCGTGCACGGCGCGGTACAAGCTATTGGAAATAACGGGTTTCGGAGCGCAGTGGTGCCGTTGTCGCGTTGTGTCTGAAAGGGCCTTCAGTGAGTGAGACAGAAAGAGAAATTGAGAGTGCTAAGAGAAAGAAATACTCAAGCAGGTGCAAAAATTAATGAATTAAATGGATGAATGAAAACTGATGAATAGCCTGTTAGTTTATGCCTAGATTCACACAAGTTCACACCAGAGGGATACAATTATTCTGTATTCTTTCCTGAGAAGTCTTAAGTTTTAACATAAAAATACTGTCGCAGTGTACTTATTATTTTGCTATTTTCATTCTGTGTTATGTTATGATTTGACTACATATATTTTTTTATGCTAAATGCGGTACCAGTGAGGGATCCTGGACAATATTTGTCATTGTTTTCTGTTAATTGATTTTGCCATAGTAAATATATACATACATTTGCATAAAGCAGCATATTTGCCCACTCCCATGTTGATAAGCGTATTAAATACCTGACAAATCTCCCTTTAAGGTACATTTTGAACAGATAAAAAAATGGGTGATTCATTTGCGATTGATCGCAATTAATCATGGACAATCATGTGATTAATCCTGAATCCTGAATCCTTAATATATTCAATCGATTGACAACCCTATTAAGAACGCATGTATGATTTGGACGTTATTTTTCACGTCTGTGCGTTAACACAAAGCATCATAAGAGGGTGGCGTGCGGTGACACTCTCCTGACAAAAGGGCCTGGCTCCTGTCCATTGACCAGCGGCATCGGGGGGCTAACCTTAACTTTCACTGGGAGCTAATCCCTCTGATAATCAATAATATGGACGAGCTTTCATCTCAGCCGGGGTCTTGATAAAGTTGAGAGGCCATGAATGATTGAATAGCGCCGATGTGCTCCGCGAGACCCCGAGAAGTAGCGGAGGAAAAAAACAATAATAAACGCCGCTCCCCAAAAATAACTGGGTGAAGCTTATGCACATCTGATGATATGATGAAAATAAATGAATAATGCATTGGCCATCAATGAGGGAGCAGAAGACGCATTGCTTCAGGCCATGGTTAAGCCTCTATTCATAAAGAGGAGACAGACACAAAGGCCCAAGGACTGTGGGAGTCCACCACCGGGGAGGGAGGAATGAGGGCACACATTTTTAAGAGGAAAACTGTTTTTTTTTTTCTCCCCCCCCCCCTTCCTCCTCTCGTGTGGTTTCTCTCATTCTGTCATATTTCTAATAATTAGATGTGTTGCAAAGATTGTTGCTTGTTTACAGTTGGATTAGCCTTAAGGAGCCAGGATGTGGGAGTGAGGCCCTGGGATTACGTAGGCAAACACATGTTTTGCTGAACATCACTGTTGTTATTCTCATCCCTTATCTGCAATTTCCAAATGCTCCTTTCAGGGTCGGTTATAGTTTAATCATTTTGTCCAGCTCCTAATAAAAGAGAGTCATTTCTGAGAGTATATCTTGATAGTGAATATTTGTCTTTATGTGTGTCTTTTAAAACACATTAGAATTACCTCTAATCCATTCGGTGTCATGATCTCCGCTCACCCGATGCGGCATAATATGTTCATAAAAACACACACACAGAAATGCTGCACATAAAGAAGGCCAAGTTGAATGCAGGCCAGATTAAGGAAGGGGAGACAGGAATATGTCTGCGCCTTGAAACACGCGGAGAGGGCAGAATGGGGGGCTCTTGTTCTTTTTTCCTCCCTTTGAGCAGCATTTGAGCTGTCTGCGAATAAAGATGTCAGGGCCTGTTGGTTATTGATCAGCGAGCATTTGGAGAACAAAGAGTTAATCCTTGCGAAGGCCCACAGTGAGTGCTCTCTTAAGTTATTAAAGTTTTTAAAAAATGTCTTCTTTTATCCGCGTTTCCCTCGCTAACGCTCAGTCCATTTTTTGTCATATTTAACCCTGAAGGATGAATACCCAGTTTAGCTGACTGTGTGACCCAAGGCCGATCTGCAATTCACAACCGGAGTCTCGTTTATCTGACATTGGGATGGTCACTCTCTATTATTAGCGGCTGTTGGTTTGTGAACAGTGCACGGTGAAGGACGCTCAGGCTTTGATACTGGCCAGAAGAGTTTTTTAAGTGAAATCTATTCAATAAAGTATTTAATCCTGTACAACTGCAGCATGCACTTTAGGAAATACAGTTATTTGTAATTGGGTTTAAACTGCAATGCCCTCACATTCAAAAAGTTTTTACTTTTCACAACCAAAATGTTGTTACCAACTTATCTTCTCTTTTTAATGTGCTCAGTTTTCCTTGAAGTGATCAAAGAGGGTTGTGTTTGCTGGCCTTTGGCTGCTGGCTTACATGTTGGGATTAGTTGAAAAATCTTAATAAATATGATTAATTAACTTTCATTCATAACATGGAAAAATATAATTAAGAGATAATGTACAGCAATCCGGTCATTGTTGTGAAATAAACCCAGACTGTCTGTTTTTTTTTCACAACAATGACCTGTTAGCTGTACATTATCCCGCTTATTAAATGGCTACTTAATTAAGAAATCAATAATATGACACAAAAACAGTCCGCCAGAGTCATACATCAGAATTGCGCCCATAGCAACGGTCTGTTATACATACTGTAGCAACGGTCTGCTGTGAAGAAATAACAGACCGTAGGACGCCGTGATTGACCAATCAGAATCGAGTATTCAACAAAGCTTTGTAATAAATAAGGTTAATATGATTATCATCAATCTGTAGTGTTTAGCGTATATTTTCTGTACCTTTCCCTCAACCTGTGCTGTCTACATGAGTAGGTGCTTTCCTACATTTCCCAGAATGACTTTCAACATTCCCAAATCAACAGACTTTGATTGGTGCATCCAGAGAGGAATAATAAAAGCATTAGTAATGACAAGAGACTGAGGTTTTCCAGATGCAAAACAGCAGCCTCACCCTGAGCAAAACTGAATGCCTGGATATATCCATGTGGTCATTTCAGTGCAACAACACTTTAGGAACTGATAATTATTGTTTATATGTCAACAGCATTAGATGTAATATTCATATTTAAAGCATTCATGGAGGCGGCCCGGTTTGAATCAGGCAAGGGACCTTTGTTGCATCTCTCTCTCCCTCATTTCCTGTCATCTCTCAATAAAGGCATAAAAATGCCCCCCAAAAGCACAGCAAAACGACTAAGTTCACGTAATATTCCTTTATTATCTGTGAGTGGAGATTGTGATCATAGTTAAATCATTAAAGATTCTAAATTTGCAGCCCTGTTTCCTAAAAATTACGTTCCCATACAACTAAATTGCATTCTCAATTATGTTCGGAAGGAAACATATTTTGTCACAGATTACGTTTGTCTTTAAAGAATCACAAATACCTCCGTAAGACTGCGGATGGCCAAAGCGAGTGACGTAGTAAAACGAGTGACGCACAGAGCAGGTGACGTAGTATATCGAGCGACCAAGAATGAAAATACATTGAATAATAACGGTTATAACAAGCAAGAAAGTCCACTACTGTTGGGCAGGAGGGGAGGTGGATGGGTCCAACAGTCAAACAAACACTGTACTTTGTGTCCTGTGTGAAACAGAGTCATTTCTTGCCCATGTTTTTATGTAATTTTAAGCCAAACCATTTTGTTTTAACTAAGCCTAACGCAGTATTTTTGTTGCTTGACCCTAAATATGTTGTTTTTTTTGCATTTTCTTTTTGTTTCCATTTACAACATTAATCCCGTGTTTAAAAATGTATAAAACCGCGACCATAATCCGGGAGAAAATATGTTTCCCTCAAACCGTATATGTTGATTATGCAGTTTAGTTGTATTGGAACGTAATTTTGTGGGAGACAGGGTTAGTAAATGTTCGTGCATGTGAGAGTGCCCCACTGCACTGCTCTCATACAGCGGTTACAGCTGATAACGCCCTCCTGACTGACGTTATCAGATACAACTATATTGTATCTGCTCAGTACAACACTTCCACAAAGTTGGCATAGGTTTGCAAGAGACACATTTAAGAAGAGCCTGAGATGTTTTGGCTTTTAGTGCCCAGTATTGATTAAAGCTGCAGTAGGTAGAACTGGAGCATGATTAAAAAAAATTGTCACTATATCCTGACAGTAGTGCATGAGACAGGTAATCTGAAAAAAATCATGTGCCTCTGTGTCCTTCGGTGCTCCTAATGGCATCTGCAAGATTTCACACACCGGAGGAAAACAACCAATCTGGAGCCTTGCCGTCTCTGAGCAGCTGTCAATCACTCACAAACTCCAATCAAACAGTCAAACTAGGCAGCGCTGATCAAATATGAATCAATATTCTGTTACTGTAATGCCTATTTCTCACCTCAGATGTTTTCAGAAACATCTTGTAGTGTACTGTTTAGCTGTAAAATGAGAAAAGTGTGTGATCTGGCACTCATGTTGAGATCTGTTGAGGAAATACCAAGCACCGCCCACCAGCCGGAGCACAGCCAATAGGAACGCTCTCTCTGAAATGACCTGTAATTAGCCAAAGTCTCCCATCAATTTGTGCCCAATGATGCCAAAAACGTTCTGCCTAGTGAAGCTTTAAGCTCCATAAACACTGCATTCCTACATTTCCCATGATGCAAACCAAGAGCATCTGTTGTTAGATTTTCCCGACCTGGTAAATGCAAACTCCTAACCCCCCAGTTTATAACACAAGCTTTCTGTTTGACATTTTGAATCCCCGAGCCCAACCCGAGATAACCCTGATGGCAGTGTGACTTTGGAGAGCTCTTTCCGAAGCCACATTATAAATTAATCATCTGTTTTCACAGGCTGAGTAGTACTCGCCGTGATGAGTGACTGAACTTCGTGTGTGGAATCTGTGAAGTGCCCCTTTAAATCTACTGAAGTGTTTATAGTGGTATTATGTTGTATTGCCATAAACCAGCCCAGGCTCGTAAAAAAATGCAGATTTATAATGGACTGAAATTTTGTGCAAACAATAATAAGCCACTAAACTACTGTTAGTGAGTACGACCTGCATGTTACCTATACAAAACTTAATTGCTAATGCATATGAAAGTGATTTGTCAGAGAGAGGTTCATGTCCTAGTCCACGATGTGAATACTTGAATTTGAGACAACCTCGTTTTTTATTTGTGTGACTAATTTGCGGTGCAATACAGGAAAAATGTCAACATTTGCGCACCACTTTGTGTTTTGTGGGATGGCGAAGAATGCAGCGAGGCCTGGAGGCCAAGGCTTGAACCTGTGTCTGCTTCTTGTCAAGTCAGATTTCTTGGTAGGGGGGTCTGGGACACCCTGGCATTTTCTCTTCTGAGGCCTTTTGTTTATATGGCCGAAGGACTCTGCTCAGTCTCATCAGCCCACAGCAACTAAACACATATGCCTCCATCACAAAGGCCCCGCAGAGACAAAGATTTATTTATTTTTATTTCAGTGGGATACTGACACGGACACTTTTTCCTGATACATTTATCATTATTTAAATGATTAATTTTTGACCAGCGATTCCTGTCAGCCAAGGGACATTTAGTCATCAGCAACATTTTAGCGCGCCGTCCCTCTAAATGTTTTGACAAGTCATTACAGGGCTTCTGATGGAAAGGGCAGTGACATACAGTGACCATTCCACCACTGTTACAACGCGTTACTTCACCCAGGCTACACACAAGTCATACGGACCAATGACACAACTCCTGCCAGCGCCCTAATGTCCTAATGTCACACACGTCCCAACAGTTTTACTTCAAACTTCCTCCCCTCTCGTCACCCCCCCCCCTCGTTCCCTCCTTCCTTTCATGCGCAGCCTTTCAACATCCACTCCCCCCTCTGTTTCTTATTTCTCTCACCCTCCGCACTTCTCTGTCTGTCTGTCTGCCTGCTTGTCTCTCTTATCATGCCTTGCTTTAACCCCTTTGCTTCCCTGTCCCCCCTCTCGCCGCCTGGTGCTTTGTCCCCGCGTAACATATGCTTAGACTGGCATCCCGTCTCAGAGCCGCTGCGGGTCTTGTCCGCTTCATGTCGTGTGAGGATGGACGCTTGAAGAGTCCTCCAGGCATCTCTCTTTGTCACCAGCACTTAGCCTCAACACGGCCCGCAAATACCGTCGGTGCGGCTGGCACGCTGGCCTCTGCTGCAGAGATGAGTGAGGAGAGACATTTGTACATGATCACAGACACAATGTTTGCGGACATATTTTGAGCAGATTTGCACCTGTACGCTTACAGCCACACATGCACACTTCTAACCCACCTATTCCCCACCCGTATATATCTGACCAGGGCATGTAGATTTCCTTCAGGCACAATGGTGGTTTTGTCTTGAGGTTGTGCTCTGACAGTTGTCACAGACTGATCCCTCCTGATACTTTAATTGGTTTGACAACCGACGAAGCCGTATTGGAAATTAAGAGTCCCTTTGTCCTATTTCGCTTAACAGCCTTTCAGACCTGCTATCATGAGGGAAAGCTATCCCACAGATTAGGTGGTTCCTCTGTCGGGCCACAAAGGCCTTAGAATATTTCCCACATATGTTATGCCACATATCCACCATCCCCATGTCCACCAGTTTGTATGAATGCGTGACAAAGACAATGGCGTGAGGGGTCTGGGCGCTGGGGAATATGCTAATTGCGATTAATAGCCATTACGTTCGTTATTGTTCATTCGTCGGATGGTGCCAGTAAAGTGTCCTTAGCAATTTGAACCTCGCTATCTTCAGCGTACTGTGCTGGGGTTAATGCGTTACGTTGCTTTAAAGCTTCAGTAGGGAGGATGTTTTTGTCATCATTGGGCAAAAAATCCATAACAACCTTTCAGCATATTGTAATTCAAGTGTTCTGAGAGAAAACTAGACTCCTGCAGCTCCTTATGGCTCTGTTTTCAGGCTTTAAAAAATCTAGCCAGTGACGGAAGATTTTGACAAATCACAGGACATTTCAGAGAGAAAGAGCGTTCCTGTTGGCTGTTCATTCAACAGAGGCAGCTATCAATCACTTGCAAACTCCGATCAAACGGTCAAACTAGGAAGTGATGATCAAATATTAATCAATATTCTGTTACTGTAAAGTTTGTGACCCGGCTGCCATGTTGAGATCAGTTGAGGAAATACCAAGCACCGCCCACCAGCCAGAGCTAACTTTCTCATTTCACAGCTAAACAGTACACTACAAGATGTTTCTGAAAACATTTTACGCAAGAAATAGGCATTACAGTAACAAAATATTGATTCATATTTGATCAGTGCTGCTTAGTTTGACCGTTTGATCGGAGTTTGTGAGTGATTGACAGCTGCTCAGAGACGGCAAGGCTCCAGATCAGCTCTAATTGGTTGTTTTCCTCCGGTGTGTGAATTCTTACATTTGCCACCAGAGGACACAGAGGCACATTTTTCAGATTACCGGTCTCATGCACTACTGTCAGGAGGATATAGTGACCGTTTTTATAAAAATAACTAATCATAGTTGTTCCAATCTGCCTACTGCTGCTTTAATCTGTCAATGTGATGATTTTCAGTATAAATCAGCAGCAACATTTGAGGATATAATGCAAAGCAGACTTCCCATCATCACTTCATCCCTCTGAGGAATCCTTGTGATACTAATCTGCCCACCTAGTCCAGTGCTTCTCCCGTCCAAGCTGCTTTTCTCTCTCTCCCCCCTCCCGTCGCCTCTTTAAGCCGTACAGTAGGCTTTGCTCACACCTCTTTCTCTGTGAGACTTAGCGTGGCACAAATGGACTACAGTCAATCCTCCGTTCTGTGTTCTACTTTCAAACAGACAAAATAAGGATTCTGTGTTTTGGGGGCAAATCAACTTTCCTTTGAGCCCGCCGAAACGACTCATCATCTCGGCATCAGCTGGCACAAAGAGCAGGCCATTTTCAGCGAGCCGATCATTCACCGCCAGGAAAAAGACTATCATAGAACGAATAAGAACTCTATTTGAATCCGATTCAAATAGTGACTCTCAGTCTGCTTTTCATCTCAATAAAGAGCCTTATATAGCAGTCAGGCAGTGGATGAGTAGGGAAAAGAGTGCGTAGTAAAACAGAGATATTGCACTGCTCGGCGTTGAACTTCATCCAGTCCTGTAATGCCTGTAAATGTGTCTCAGAGGTAAGGGGATCACAGCCTTGGCCAGAGAGAGGCGCAATAAAACACCCCAATTCCTCTGACACGCAGACTCTGCAGCAAGGACTGTTTCCTTCTTCCCCAAACTGCTGCAGAAAAACACTGTAGTTCTACACATTAAAGAGGTAGAGCCAAGAGGAATGTTTTTGAAAAAAGTCTAAAGCAATTTTGGTAAAGGTTGAAAGTGAGGTGAATAAAAAAACTTGTAGGGTTATGGTAGGAAAATAATTTGATTGAGGTTAGGGTAAAGCTTTGGTCATGGTTGAAATCAGCATCTTCTCATTTCTGACTACATATCCCAGAATGCTGGGTGCAGCAAACACTACTTTGTTATTCCCATAAAACTAAACTGCATTGTGCAATTATGTTTCGAGGGAAACATATTTTGATATTGACAGATATTGTCCAGAAACCCTCACAGGTACTGCATTTAGCATAACAAATATGCTCAAATCATAACATGGCAAACTGCAGCCCAACAGGCAACAACAGCTGTCAGTGTGTCAGTGTGCTGACTTGACTATGACTTGCCCCAAACTGCATGTGATTATCATAAAGTGGGCATGTCTGTAAAGGGGAGACTCGTGGGTACCCAGAGAACCCATTTATATTCACATATCTTGAGGTCAGAGGTCAAGGGACCCCTTTGAAAATGGCCATGCCAGTTTTTCTTCGCAAACATTTAGTGTAAGTTTGGAGCATTATTTAACCTCCTTTGGGACAAGCTAGTATGACATGGTTGGTACCATCTAGTTTCATATGATGCCAGTAGCTTCACTCTAGCTTTAAAACTGAGCCCACTACATCCTAAAAATCGCAAGTTGCGAGAAATTAGTGATGTTAAAACGAATTTCCGTTAACGCGTTAGTATCGCGTTAACTTTAACATCCCTATCAATAAAGTAACAACCGTAGTCATTTTAAGCCAAATTATTATGTTTTTGTATCTTGTCTTTTTTTTGTTGTATTTTTTCTTTTTTTCTTTTTTTTTAAATTCACAATGTTAACTGCATGTTTAAAACAGTTTATAACCATGACTGTAATCTCGGAGAAAATATGTTTCCTTCGAACAGTAATTGAGAATGTATGGGAATGTAATTTTGTGGGAGACAGGGTTGTTCGTGTAATGGCAGGCATTTTGAATCTAGTGCCAGAATGGCGGACCCCGCCACTAATTGTGAAAACTTCTATATAGAGAGGTAATTACATAATGTTAACACATTGGCTGGCTATTGATAAAAAATGCAGATAATAGCACTCGAAGTGGGGTTTGATGGTTAAGGATTGCAACTTTATTGTGCTGCAAAATAAATATTCTAAAATAAACAATGTAGAGAATAAAGCTTTATTTTCCACTTTATTTATGGACTAAATGCTTTGCTTTAGTTGTGCAAAAGTTGCTTTGTATGTCTTTTTCACTTGACAGGGTGTAAATGGGGGCAGTGGATAAAATAAAAATGTCTTAGCAAAGCAATGCAAAATTTTCAAAATGTACAGTATGATAAAAGGGATGGAAAAACATGTGCAAAAACATAAATCAAGCTAGAGCTGTCCTCAAAGACATCAGGCTCACAAAATTTCACGAGACCACGTTGCCGACACTGAGCGAACATGAAAGGAGAAGGAAAATGCCTGTGGCAGACTCAATAACAACCACTCTCTAAAACACCACGTCTGCTAACTTGGCACTTATACAGTTGAGCCCGGCTGCTTATCATTCAGCGTAGATTTGAAGTCATCTCTTTGTCATCGTGAGGTCATAACGTACGCGGAGAGGTCACTTGTGTTGACCTCATCACTACAGCGGAGATCTCATCCTTGCTCCTTTCATCTTAAGGTCAGCTAATTGCTAACGACTAATCACCAATTCTCCACTGCTCTTTGACACCGCTCAGACACTCGCTAAGTGTACCATGAAATATTTTCAGCATGTTGCCTCAGAGTGTTTAAAATAACACGTGGAAGAAACGGATACATAAGGCGGCGAATGAAAGAAGAGGGAAAAAAAAAAAAAAGCCTCATGATTAGTTGCCCTAGATTTTTAAAATGATCTGCTGTTTTGGGCATTAAATAAAGTAAGCATGGTGGTGGTGGTAGAGCATAATCAACTGGCCCCATTCCGGCAACTTCTCCCATGTAGGGCAATTGAACAAAGTGCGTCTGAATTGAAATCAGGTCGTTCCTGGGGGCCACTGGTAATGAACTTGGCGGTGGGATACGGGGAGCGGAGACGAGGAGGAGGAGGGCCCGAGAGTTGCAGTTGAGCTGACCTCGGTTGTAACGCCACAGCGGAGGAGCATGTGCTCAAACTTGGCTACGCTAACCTTTTTTCCAGCCGCCGACTGCAAAGTGCTGTAAGTAATGACTATAAGTGATGATCCTCGCTGACGGCGGCGAGCGAACAGAGCTTTAAGAGCCATGTTGAAAGGAGGGCTGTCACTGTGACATTTTCTGGGCTTCTGAATTACAGAGAGAGCAGGTGGACTAGCAAATGTCATCTGTTAAACATACAGAAATTCACACATTTATGATCACTTGGTTTCTACTCATTTGCTGTGGATTTTAAAGTTAAATGTATTTTGAATCTGGCCTAGTATGCCGAGGTATCCCCGTACAGGAATAACTACAAGGGAAGCATGGAATATTCATTTGCGAATATATAGCCGCGATACGTTGGCTCAAGATTGATCGTGAATTTGACCAGTATCCCTCATCTCAATCCCCTGTGCATACATAACTGCCTCATCTGCTCTTCTCTCCCTTCTCCTCTGCCTGTCCGGGGGCCTAATTTAGCCTTAGTAGGCTCTCCTGGTGCCTAAGAGAATTCTCCTTTATGCAAGCCAGGTAAAATGAGAGCGCAGCACGGATGAGGCCCCTCTCCATCATGGTGGATGGGGGGAGTCACGGGTGACACCCCCTGATCAGGTGTGCATGCGTAATGGCCGTCCCAAAATAATCACTGCTTTGAATAATTTCCCCGCTCTGTCTCTCGCCCCATGATTCTTGCTGCTTCGACTCGTTTTTGTGGCGGGCATCCCATAAATCCTTGCGGTAAATGTAAATCAGTGGGCCGGGTGCGTCTGACAGATGGGGGCTGCGAGGAGTCCTGGGAGATCTCTCCTCTCACCTTTCCCTTCAGCTGGAATGGATGAATCGCTAGCCGGGCTATAGCTAAATAGCATTAGTGCGCGTCCCTCACTTAAGAAAAGAGTGAGATAGGAAAGATGTGAGCCAATGCAGCAGGAAAATATAAGTGCGGGTCATTTTGATTAAGAGTGATGCGTGGAGGATGTGCGTGTTGCGAGGCGCGGGGACAGTACCGGTAAACAAGAATCCTCCTACCTTTGTTGTTGTTGTTATGATGGGGAAATGAGGTTGTGCAGGTGGAGGAGACGCAGGCTCGCGGATCTTTCGAGCTGTCAGCTCCTTGGAGGATTGGAGATCTGAGGGGTGGAGGGGAGGAATGAGGCGGAGGCGGGGAGGGCCCTTCCTTGGTCCCCTTGGCTGTCTGTGGAGCAGAACCCATCTCTCATTAAGGGAGAGTGCCGAGGAGACACTTGAAAGTGACATTCACCCTCCCTCCACCCCCACCCCGCTCCCTCCATTTTAGAGATGCTATGCATGACGGCCACTGCCACTCAGCCAGCAGGGTCACCTCTCTCTCTCCCTCGCTCTCCCTTTGCCTGGGGGAGAATATCAATGCCGTAGTGCTTTTGGCAGATATACATACAACACCTACACCCTTCAATGAAATCCATCAATTACGGACCCCTTACAGGGAGACGACAGTCGTAAGAGAGCAAGAAAGGGAAGGGGAAAGAGGAAGAGGAGACAGATACTCCTTATTAGAGATGAGGGGAACAGGGTGGAGTCTGATAATATGCAAAGAGATGAAACGATGTGTGTTCTTGATGCGGGGATGAAGAAAGGAGGAGAGGAATCAAAGGCTGCAGCCCGCTGTGGGGTCAGGGTCTCGGGAGCTGGATCATCTCTGCAGTGGCAGAGTGTCGATTTTCGCCCCCCAGTTCTAACCTCGGGGCCTTGACTCCACCGCTCATATCCATCTCTTTAATCTTGGGAAGCTCCACCTAATGAGCTACATAGTTCATTGAGTCAAGGAACAATGGATGCCTCTGTACTCCATTGTCCCTCCATGACTATCAGGCGTCGTCCTGTAGGGTTATGATCAATGCTTTGTCCCGTTATCACCATGTGTTGTCGTATTTTTTTCCCCTCTCGTTCTGTAATTACTTGACAAAACATGATTATGGTCGTTTAAAAAAAGCATTTCCTGTTGACTTCCCGGGGCCAGTTTGTGTCTGTCCAGTGGTCAGGTTTGCCCTGTAATCGCCACTGGCTGCTCGAACCCCGCTCTCAGCCAATGAGGTTCCTCTACCCTGCCAACGCAGCCCATAAATAAATAACCAAAATGGCCCGTGGCGCTGTCATGCTTCTTAGCTGAGCAAAGCACTTGTAATTAAATTCACACAGATATGCCGAAGCAAACCAAAACCCCCGTCTGAGGACTCAAAACACTCCAGCCTTGAAGGGTGTTATACTGTACGCAATTCATATCCAGTCATAAATCTTGACAAAACTATACACTCATAAAGGCGGCGGTATAAATGGCTGCAGACACATATGCTCGCAAGAAGCCAAGAGTCCTGTAAGTAATTTGTCGTGGAATCCTTTCATTTGCTAACTATCTGTTTGTCCCTCGGACTATTTTGGACGAAGCTTAGACGCAGTTGGGTCGGCGGTGAGACCTCAGCTATGGGTGTTGATGAGAAGGCAATGAGGAGCAAATGTCCAAATGTGCCCGAGCGCGGACACCGTAATGCCAGGAATCATCTCGGTGAATTATGTCAAGATGGCTGACTGTAATTATTGTGCTTAAGCTAAACATTTTCTACTTGATACGGTCAAAACATTCAAAACTAATTGCTTGGAATCCATTCGACGATGCCTGGTATCATCATGATCTAACTTTTACCGCAAAATGCCGCACAATTAGGGGCGTTCATTATCACTTTCTCTCCATTTGCCTACCGTATTAACTAGAAAATCTGTACTTTCTGAATGAAGCGCGGATCTCTTCTTTTAAATTACACTTAGAGCAGATACAAAGTGCATATTCTTGGCTATTTTCTCTTTAGTGCGGTCCTCATCACACTGGCTGAGAGGGAGAATAGCCAGTGCCCGTGTGAGGGATAATTTGTACCTTCTCAATGAATGAGGAGGACAGGCAAATTACTGGCTGAATAAGGACTGCCTGTGGATCCCACTGTCAGAAAGAGAGAGAAGGGCAGAGAAGGAGAGTGTAATTATCAACTAGCAAAGTGCATTCATATCCTATCACAAAAGGACTGGGATGTGGGTGGAAGAGAGAAAGAGAGCAAGGGAGAGTGAAGGAGGTTGAAAAATGGAGAGAGATATGGAGAGGAGGGGGGGTGCGCGGAGTGAAGGACTCCTGGCCAAATGGATGCAAGGCCGTAAACAGGGTTAAAAACAGCCTTCTATGGTCTGGCTCTATGAATGCAGACACATTAAGACCTTTTAGCCCAGCGCACAAGCACCTCTTTGGAGTTAAAGACGAGAGGAGCCGGGCAAGAAGATGGAGGAAGATGAGGAGAGGCAGGCGGGCGGGAGAAAGGGGGGAGAGAAGGTTGTGGGTTTACAATCAAAAGCACCCATTTTTTAATTTGAATAGACCCAGATAGGAACGGTGGGCTAGAGAGAGGGAGAATATTTTTTTCCACCTCGTCTTTTCCTTTTCGGTAGCTGACATCGCAGAACAAAGCTAGTCTATTAGTGACCCTGAACTTTATTGACAAGCCTGCCATTACCCATGCTTCCCGGGGTCTGCGGGGTCAGGGGTCACAGACGGGCGGCTTGAGGGGGCCCGGTGAAGGGTTGGGGAACACATTTAGAGAGCGGGGACACCTGTAGGGTCGTATCCAGTTCAGAACGTGACCATGAACAACAGTAAAACCTTTTGAGAGGGAGCACACAATGCAGGCCGAGTCTCTAACAACTCCCCCCCCACCTTCCTCCTCCTCCTCCTCTCAAGCTTTCTTCCTTCTACCACACATGGCTGCGGTTTACCGGCCAGAGAGGTAGAAAAATCTGTATGCAATTTTAAAAATGTGTACATGCACTTATGTGTGTGTGTGTGTTTGCATGTGTGTGAGATTATTAAGAAGGTCACGGGTTTGCGAATAAGTTCTATAAAACGGCGGGAAATAAAATCCCAAGAAATGTCAGTTTGCGTTGAGGCAGAGCGGGGTGAGTGTCTGGTCACAGATAATCCCGGAAAACACTTTCATTCACTCTGATTTTCACACAATCAATCATGGCATTATGCTGGACCGTCGTCAATCAAATATCCATCGGGGTACATAGCGGCGGATGAAGCCAGATGCTAAACACAAACACAAACACACACACACACTTGCACAGCGAAGGCAGGCAGGCAGTCAGGCAGGCGGGGCAGGGCTCAGACTACTGAGGGCTAAGTGATAGCAGCGTGCATTTGATATATGTGACACTGCAAATGGAGGGCATCAGTGCTGTTTGCTGGCACAGCATGGCAGCGTGTGGTGCACCGCGGGCGACTGGCACACCAAGCCAAGCCTGGCATACACACTCCTCTGAATAAGGAAATTAATCCCCAGTGGGTTTGCTCTGGAAGTCAGAGCGCGTGAGTGAGTGTGTGTGTGTGTGTGTGTGTTTGCGTGTGCTCCATTGGGCGTAATATTTGTGTGGCATGAGTGATGATGAGTAAAAATGTTAGTACGTTAGCCTTTTCTATATTGTGTACACAGGTCTGCAGTTATTCAGATTGTATGCATGTCATTATGCTACAGTAGCCAGCATTGTTTGTATGTGTGCTGCGTCTACATGTGCCGCGTTTGTGCTCTCTGGCAGCCGGGTCCACGGTGGCGGCGGCGACGGCACAGCAATCAGGTGTTGCCGCATATGTTCCTGGTGTCAGCTCCCTGTTTTTCCCCAGCGGGCAGGCCAACTTATTGCCAGCCTCGTAATAGGAGGGCTGGGCAGGGGCCATGACTAGCACTTGGCACACGGCACCGCCAATATGGCTGGCTTTTTGTTCCACCTCCCTCTGAAACTTAACCACTTCTGTGCCAAGATTGATTGCCGTGAATTTGCATAGCATCGTTACCGCCGCACGTGTCGGAAATGTCCGTCTTTATTGTGCCATTAATCACCAGACCACACAGTAAGCTGGTTGTACAGTAGCAAGGAATAGACAAAACAGAGCACAGTATAATGGAATATTATTATGAAAGACTTAAAATAATATAAATACTAGGGCTGTCAATCCATTCAAATATTTAATCGCGATTAATCGCATGATTGTCCATGATTTATCGTGATTAATCGCACATTTCTTTTATCTGTTCAAATGTACCTTAAAGGGAGATTTGTCAAGTAATTTAATACTCTTATCAACATGGGAGCAAATATACTTGCTTTATGCAAATGTATGTATATATAATTAGAAATCAGTTAACACAAAACAATGACAGATATTGTCCAGAAACCCTCACAGGTACTACATTTAGCATAAAAAATATGCTCAAATCATAACATGGCAAACTGCAGCCCAACAGGCAACAACAGCTGTCAGTGTGTCAGTGTGCTGACTTGACTATGACTTGCTCCAAACTGCATGTGATTATCATAAAGTGGGCATGTCTGTAAAGGGGAGACTCGTGGGTACCCATAGAACCCATTTTCAATCACATATCTAGAGGTCAGAGGTCAAGGGACCCCTTTGAAAATGACCATGCCAGTTTTTCGTCACCAAAATTTAGCGTAAATGTGGAGCATTTATTTAGCCTCCTTCTCGAGAAGGACATGGTTGTTACCAATGGATTCATTAGGTTTTTTAGTTTCGTATGATACCAGAATCTTCCCTCTAGCTTTAAAACTGAGCCCACTACAACCTAAAAGTTGCGTTAATACGTAAAAAAAATGAGTGGTATTAAAACAAATTTGCTTTAACTTTGACAGCTCTAATAAATACTAATAATACATGACATGTTCTCACTGTATCAATATAGAGGAGATAATAAAGCCTCGTTAAGATAAAGAATCTAAAAAGGAATAGTGTGCATTTTACTGTGAAAACGTAAAGTTCAATCAGCGCTTTTAGCCTTCTGCTCATCCCCTTAGGTACGATAAGGAGCACTTCATGTTCTCATTCATAGCGCCATAATGCTTCCTGCCACGGCGTTTCAAATAGCTGCTGCCTGTTTGCTATCAACCGTCTATAGCTGTCCCTGCTGAATGAGGCCACACATATTGTATGTTCTGTTTTATCTTCAGTGGTGGAGCTTAACTAAGTACATTACTTGAGTACTCTGCTTATGAACATTTTACATACATGCGCTGAATACCTTCACTTCTGATATTCACAGTGCTCACGTTGCTCCTTTTATTAAATAAATCAGTATTTCCCTCCATGGCTCTCTATCTTTATATATGATCTCAGTGCATATTCACACATCTGTACAACTTTGACACCTTCATTCACACTCATCAGTTGGTCCCAGAGGCTTTGGTTCCCTATCTAAGGATATGTGATATATGACAACTCTGTCCTTCTTCCTTTCTTTTGTCAAATTTTCCCCTCCGTGCTGGAGAAGACATGGTGACCAGGCGCAATATCTGCAGATCAAAGAACAACACACGCCAACAGACACACATGCACAGGAGTTCACAGCATTGTAGCTGTCAGAAAGTTTTACAAGACAGTCGCAGTGAAGGATGTGAACTCTGTGTGTATCTGTGTGCCTTATGAGTGTGTATACACATTAGGGCTGTCAAAGTTAACGCGATAATAACGTGTTAACGCCAATTTCGTTTTAACGCTACTAATTTCTTTAACGCATTAACACGATTGATCTTTCAAAGGTTGTAGCGGGCTCAGTTTTAAAGCTAGAGTGAAGATACTAGTATCATATGAAACTAAAAAACCTAAGGATTTGGCAAGGAAAAACTGGCATGACCATTTTCAAAGGGGTCCCTTGACCTCTGACCTCAAGGTATGTGAATGAAAATGGGTTCTATGGGTACCCACAAGTCTCCCCTTTACAGACATGCCCACTTTATGATAATCACATGCAGTTTGGGGCAAGTCATAGTCAAGTCAGCACACTGACACACTGACAGCTGTTGTTGCCTGTTGGGCTGCAGTTTGCCATGTTATGATATGAGCATATTTTTTATCATCATTTTATCTAAACCCTGTGAGGGTTTCTGGACAATATTTGTCATTGTTTTGTGTTCTTCATTAATTTCCAATAATAAAATTATACATACATTTGCTTAAAGCAAGCATATTTGAGTATTACATACTTGACAAATCTCCCTTTAAGGTACATTTTGGACAGATAAAAAAATTTGTGATTCATTTGCAATTAATCGTGATTAAATATTTTAATCGATTGACAGCCTTAATACACGTGCCTTTTGACATAGGACAACAATTAAAATTGTTTCTATAAATGTACATACGCTGATGTAAATATCAGATCAGTTAGACATCTACCAAAGTCAGTGTTTACAGATAATTATCTATATTATATGCTCTCTCTCTCTCTCTCACTCACACACACACACAGACATACACACACACACACACACACACACACACACACACACACACACACACACACACACACACACACATAACGGTGACATGCTTCAGCCATGCGCCATATGGAGCGAAGCCCCTTTTTTTTCTCCCTCTTCCTTTGCTTGATTTCATTCCCTGTGTGAGCTGTGTCCGAGATATTCCACAGCCCTGGGGCCTTGCCTTTGACAAGGAGAGCACATTGTTTATTTTCCCCTGCTGGCCACACGCACACGCACAGACACACACACACCCATACACACACATTAATGCATGAACAGACAAATATGGATATGGTGAACACACACAAAGACCTGGATATTGGACAGCGTATATGCACACTCACATGAATTTGAAACTTTCTAAACGCACGCACGCACGCACGCACGCACGCACGCACGCACGCACGCACGCACGCACGCACGCACGCACACACACACACACACACACACACTCTCTCTGTCCCTGGCCTGGCCAGAGCAGCCAGGGTCAGCGGCAGGGCAGCCTGTACCGCTGCACATCTCTGTTATTCATCCATGTCATTCAGGCCGGGATCACGAGGGAGGGGTGAAGTGGTGGATGGAAGGGAAGGAGAGGCTTTCATGGCTTACATTCAACCCCCACACTGTTGCCCTCTGCTCACCCACTGCCTCTAGCGGAGGCCACCCTCTCCTCCCCTCCTTACACACACACACACACACACACACACACACACATACACTCCTTCCCCTCTCTACCACCTCAACCCCCAGGCCCCAGTCCATGCTCCTCCAGCATGGGTCAGTGCTAAAGAGGACACATGGCAAAGGACAGATAGACCCAAGGCTGCCTGGACCTCATCAGACCTGCATGGCCAGGGACAGAAGACTGAGGAAGGAATTGAACGCATGTTTGCGAGCAAGAGTGCTTGATTGATTTGTTTCAACGTTTTTTAAAATACGACTGATCGGCATCCAAGTTTATGAAACTTGACGTACAGACTAAACAGCAGTGCGGCTTAGAAACGAACATTTGATATGATATCATAATAATATGTACAGACTGCGTACATAACAGATCCTAACAAAAGCAATTACTCCCACCGAACATATCTGTTATGTGCCACTAGCCTGTTTGTACTAATTGATGGGGAAACACACACACACAAACATCCACAGAGCGTCTCTGGAGTGCGAAGATGAGCGCGTCATTAGGGGAGGCTCACATGCGTTTCAGAGGAGTGCCACTAATCCGGCATGAAATTCAATTTAAAACTTGGAGCGCGTCTCGTTCTCCTGCTTTGATACAGCGCCAGATACCAGCAGAAGATGGAGAGCCACGGCGTCGGTGCGTCCGCGGCTGCAAACACACCATCATCTCAAGTAAACAAACACATGAAAAATATGTCGCGGTGCGCCTGCTTGGGTTTCTGCTGTGATTGTATTGTATTACAGAGAGGTCCGGCCTTTATTTTTATGTTTTACTCTGCTGCTTTACATTAGAAGAGCAGACAGTAATAAATTAGGAAAATGCTGCTCATGTTAAACACAGAATGAACCTTTCTGAGGCTCACCCCGGAGAAATCCTTGGCTACCTTTATACTCTGAATGCCGTCGGATCATCACTTAACAATAACAAGCACATTGAAGCTACACTTTTCATGGTTGCCAAGGCGTTACTTTGCAAGATAAAATTGCTGTTTGAAAAAAAAAAACAATGGGTGAAAAATGACCTGTCAGTCAGCAGCCCCCTCCAACAATACCGCCGCTGGCCCCGCCGCTCTTTATGCTCAGGCAGAGAACGGGGCCCCCTTCTATCCCAGAGACCGAGGTGAAAGGTCAGCATGGACCTCTGGACATATCCTATGATAATACCCCGGGCTGTGTCATGTGAAAGGAGGAAGGCGAGAGGGGGGGGGGGGGGGGGATTTCTATACGAGACGGAGAGAAAAACAGACCGAATGATGAGAGAGAGATGAGAAGTAAAGAGCTTGCATTTAGGAAGGACTGGAAGGCACAGATCATGAGATCAGCACGCAGGTCATCTGTTTTGAAATCCATTTACACGATTCATGCCCTGGGTTGTCAAGTCCGTACTGCTCGTCCCAGAACCCTCCGCTCCACCTCACCCCCCCCCCTCATATATCCCAAGCCTCACAGTGTTTTCCTTCTCCACCGCAAAACCCTTTCTGGCTCTCCATAATTAAAGAGGGCATTTTGACTGGGAGCTACGAGAAAATGGCTGCCACATTTGGTGGAAAGGGCTAAGAGGAGAGTATGATGGGATGAAGAGGAGTTGTATCCCACAGTGCTCAACGTGAGGCCTCATCATTATCTATACGAATGCTTCTCACGCTGTCACAGCCCGGCTCTGAACCTATGACAAAAGCGGGAGACACTTCTCAAATAAAGTGATTTAGTCACCAAAAATCAGTCAAAATAAAGCAACTGAATGTAAGGGGAGGAGTCTGTAAAGTCAGCGGTGGTGCCGGTGAGCGCCCTTCCTCATTTTCTACATTGAGGCAAAATGAACAAATAAATAAAGAAATATCTTCTCACACTTTTTCATCTGCCCGGCCGCACTTGAACCTCACACTGTGGCTATGCGCATCATAACAGCCCGCGTACGGGTCAGGACTTAAGATACCTAGACGGACAGATATTTTATATTTTCACATTTTATTTAATCATAATGGAAAAGGTCCAAGCCTTCAGATGCGCAAGGAAGAAAACGGAGAAAAGAGGAGGAGGAAAAGATAGCCCATAGAGGTATGAGGTTGGCCTCCGACGACGAATTTCACCTAGGGCACCAAAAGGGCTAGAGCCGGCCTTGAGTGTAGGTAGTGGATGCGTAAAAATGTGCTGCATGGATGTTGTGCTGTAAAAACAAGGAAGAGAAACCACGTCACAGAGGTTTGGTGTGAGAGGAGATCTGCCAACCACAGACTGCTGCATGTTCAGGCTTTTATGCATGGAGCACACCGGGCACAGGTGGGTCGCATGCCGCGGATTACACTCTTCAGATAGAAATCCCAAACCCAGCAGAGGATCCAAACAGAGGGGCCGTCACAACGCCTCGCCATGGACAGAACAGAACATGTTGGTGTTGGCTTTGAATATGACCTTTAGATTTATTTTTTTTAACTCATGTTGTCAAGGGTCGGTTCCCCCAAATTACAATGCAACATATCATACTATAGTTTCTAGTCATGCAGATAGTAGGGGTGTAACGCAAAGGTGCTATGTGCATCTGTTTATGCAACATGTTCTCATCTCAACTCATCACATATCGCCGCTTTGTCACGTCCCTTGGCGTAATTTTGTTTAGGGTCTAGGTTTTATAGTTAGGTTTAGGAAAGAACTACATGGTTGGGCTTAAAACTACTACGTTTGTACAGTGAAAATGACACTGAACGTTTTGAACATGGGACACGAATAAACAGCTGATTGTAACGTGATCCACGGGACACAAACAGCGGTCTCCTGGATGAAAGCCTTGTATTTGTTGGACCCGTCTACCTCCCCTCCCGCCTTGGTATTTAACGCCCTGGTAATGAGAATGGGCTGGTTTATGTCACAAAAATATCTGTATTTGTACCTGCATTCAGATTTATACCGGACGGGGCCAATACCGGAAGTTGTTTGTTAATAAATTGTTTTCTACTGCCATTTATACACTTCATATGTGTACGTTAAGCTGCCAACAAAATATACAAAATATTATGATAGTTATACTATATACCTTTAATTACTAAAACATGATTTGTATTTGAACCCAATCTTTCAAAAAAGAAAAAAAAGTCTGAACTGAGTACAAGTAAAAGCTGTGTAACTTTTAGTGGTTCGGCTGGAAACGAATGGTGGAAATACAACAGGAGGTTTAAAGGGGAATAACTAAATAATAACACCACCTAAATTCAGAATTTCAATATGTTGTTTCCATGGCCTAATAAAGTTCAATCAGTATTTGTGAACATGAGCTACTCTCTCTCAAAGCCAGAAGCCAGAGAAGTAAGTCTCAGACTTGTGATGTCATCAAGTATAAAGTCTGGAGCTGCTCCATAGACTGAGACTGATTATATGGACCCACAGGATGTTTGTTTTCTTTTTTTTATACCAAAATGAGCTTTATTATATTGTAGTGTTCTTAGTTGTTAAACAGAAAATGTTCCCATATACTCAGATCATTCCCCTGGCTGCTCTCAGTGTCATCTAGAACATTCATTCACACTCATTGTCTATGGAGCAGCTCCTCACTTTATACCCTATGACATTTCAAGTTTGAGTTTTAGCCGAGAGTTGTTCACCTTTACTAATATTTTTTTAACCATCTTAGACCATAGGAATAACATGTATGAATTTTGAAAATGACTGTAGTTCCCCTTTAAACAGTAGGAAAATATAAGTCAGAATAGCACTGCATGGACCATATTGCATGAATTTTCTTTAAAAACTGCTTTGTATATAATGGGAGGAAGCCCAGATGAATGTTAAGTTGGACTAAAGTGTCTACAGTAAAACAGTGAAAAAGCTATTGACATAAAATGGGCCATACTAACTCATTTGGTCATAAGGCATAATTGAAAAAAAATGAAAAATAACATTAATGTTCAACATCAACATTTCTTTCCAGAATCAATGTTCTGGTTACTCTGGATAATCTGCAGATTATTTTCATTGGAACTACTTTCTACCAGAGAAATATAACACATGAACGTTGTTCACAGCGAGACCAGTACAGGGAAACTTTTTGGGAAGAGATGCTGAAATAATTGAGAGAAAATTTTGAAATTATTTGAACACCACAAACAAAATCGTATTCGCCTCCATAGCATCAGGGTGGTGGAAGAAATCCCAGATCTAAAAAACTTAAAGGTGCTATTGATAACATTGATAACATTCAGCTACTAGATGTCACACTATCCCTCCCTCGTTCCATTGCATTCACTTCACAACAAGTCGTTGCCAGGCTCTTACCGTCAATCTCAGCCATTTGTCATTTTTTTCCTGACTAACTGACGACCCAGAGATACCACATGATACCAACGTCGTTATACTATTGGCTCACAAGCCTTGTTAGAAGTGGGAACCAAACGTCAGATATCTTCCACAGAGATAAACAAAACATTCATTTTTTTAGAATCATTAATTCACAGTAATAATATTTTTTTCAGGACAAGCCAAACTTTTATTCGGCACCTTTCTAAAAGCTCTGTTTATGTACTATTTTTT
Organism: Sebastes umbrosus; assembly: GCF_015220745.1. Lineage (NCBI taxonomy): Eukaryota > Metazoa > Chordata > Actinopteri > Perciformes > Sebastidae > Sebastes > Sebastes umbrosus. The sequence goes on along the minus strand of NC_051271.1, from coordinate 28,515,906 downwards.
TTTATATAACACCTTTAAACATATGTATCTGAATGGCCAGGTACCACTAAAAGTGAGTAAAAAAATATGTTCATTTGTAATTTGAGTGAACCATCCCTTTAAAAAAACCAAACTTCTTTGGATAATGGATTTTCATTAACATCTAGATAATTAGAAAGGTTTTTCTATATTGCGCTTGTATCCCAACATAAAGGTTCAAATCACACATTGTACTCTTTCTCTTGGCCTGAATAAAACCCAGTGTCTTCACTGCCTGAAGAGGTGATGGTGAACAATGGCCATGCTAATAAAAAAAAAAGCAGGCTATCAACCGTCACTGCCTCGCCTTGCTCTCTATCATCACATGACCCACATGCTGGACGACATGTCACGGCTAGCGTGGCCTCATTTGCATAAGACAATCACCCCTTTCGGACGCAGGGCACAAATGTTGTCTAGACGACATGCATCAGACGGGTGGACCCCCAGACGCGCACATGCATACGCCTTCATCCACCCACACATGCATAAACACCTATATCTCTATCTATCTATGTGTGCATCCATTCATACCCACAGACACACTCACGCCACTTCAAAAACACCCCCAGACGGAGCCTCCAGCCAGGGTGAGACTATAAATCAGCTCCAGGTCTGCCTCGGCTTGACTCCCATGCTGTGTTATTATGATGCGATGGATCAGGCATGAGAACGTATTAAATACATCAGACGCATGCAAATCCTCAGCGATGGAATGACAGGACGGCCCAGCCAGTCATTTAGATATGTATATCACTCCTTAGTTTGGAGATTATGCGATTATTCTGGTCTATGTGCCACTGAGGGTCAAAGGGACAATTCCTTTGATATGAGATATGTGTTGATGCGACGACAATGAGTGTTGACAGTGCATGCAGTGTATTATATCTGTGTGTGCGCGCATATGTGTGTGTGTCGGTGTGGCGTAGTGGCCAGTGGCCCCTGATTGTTTGATGTATGTATTAATCCAGCTGCAATGACTGTGGCAGCAGCAGCAGCAGGATGGGTCTCTGGAGAGCTGATTATATCTGTTTGTCATCTGTGACGAGGCTGATCCTGTGACACCGGGAACAACTACACAGTCTCCCTTTTTCTGATGTGGGCACCGAAAATGTATGAGTGTGTATGCGCGAAGAATTTACTTGAAGTGCTTTGCATATAACAGAGAGATCCTCACACACAGCGCGGTGCAGCTGTCACCGTGCAGTAGCGTGCGGTGTGTTAGTATATAAATTTGCATGTGTGGACTCCACTTCCTGTCCTGCGTTTCTTCTTTGAAAAAAAAAAAAAAAAGTGGCACCAAACATCTGTCTGCTGTCACTTTGCGGCAACACTAATGGTGTGGGGCGTCGGTATTAGTGCAGAGGCAAAAGAGGAGAGAGAGAGAGAGAGAAAGAGAGAGAGATGGCCGGTGGGGAAATAGAACAAAATGAGAGAAGACAAGAGGAGAGACGGAGAGATGACCAGAGAGAACATGTGGGTCACTTCATCGCTGTCCGAAAGGGTCTCATTTATCCTCCCCCTCTTTTCCACCACATGGCCCCCCGAAGGCAAACTTCAGCTCTGCAACAAGACAGCATCGCCTCTGTCAGGACAAGAGCAGAAGTGACTGTGAGAGCTGTTGCTACAGACAGAAGTTAGTTATTGTTGGCCGAGAGGGTGTGTGCCATAACTCAGCGCCGCGGTGGGCCAGGCTTGTCTTGGCTACGGCAGCTTGCAACAGCACTAATCAACACCTTGCTATTCACACACTAAGCTAGCAGTCATTAACACGTAGTCTGCTTGTTTGCATATCTGTCAGCACTTTGCAATAGAGCTGATTCCTTTAGCACTTAAAAACATGTTGGGCTGATACTGTTTATCGGTTTGCCACAAGCAAAGATATCTGTTTCATTGTCAGCCTTCAAACACAAAGAAGTTGTTCTCGGTTTGTGAGCAATGAAGGTGACTAAATAAAGGTTATATTGATAACATTTTAATGTAGACAAATAAAAAAATAAATAATAATAATACATCCACGGTGCTTTTAGAATGGTGCCAAATACAAATATGGCTTTTCCTAAAAAAAAAAAAAAAAAAAAAAAAAAGATTGTCAAGTAAACACTTTAAAAATTTGGCGGGTCCAAAATAAGTGTTTTGTTTATCTCTGTGGAAGATACTGTATCTGAAATTTGTAATTTTTATTACTAACAAGGTTTGTGAGCCAATATTAAAATGAAGTTGGTATCATGGTATCTCTGGGTCGTCAGTAAGTGTGGAAAAAACGGATAAATGGCTGAGCTTGACGGTAAGTGCCTGGCAACCACTCGTTGTGAAGTAGTGGCTGAATGTTATCAATAGCACCTTTAATTAAAAAAACAAAAACATAATCATATCAAGCCTAATTTTGATACTAAGCATGGTCAGCATTTATTCTGCTATAGCCATGAAGTGTATTCACACACATTATTTACATTTAGTTAGCATTATCAGTGGCGGAGTCCGCCTTTCCTGGGCTGTATTTAAAAGACATGCATGCACAAGGGATTCACAGGAAACAACACATGCACATACTGAATGAAATACGCATTCATTGCACGCAATTTGTGCGCATGGGTTTACGTCAAGCCCATTCTCATTCTCATGCCGTCAAATACCAACTCTTTTTCACGGCTGTCGGCGTTATATACCGATGCACAAAGTACCCTTTAACGTCGGTATGAGACGTGCCAAGCTTTCCTTTAACTACAATTTAAACCCATCCAATATTAAACGTTCAGGGAAAGCGCGGCGGGAGTGTGGTGACGTAGCTTTAAGAGCGAAAAGAGACACACCTGGCGGGTGGATCGGCCCAAAAAACACAAGGCTTTCATCCAGGAGACTGTTGTTCGTGTCCTGTGCGCCCATCACGTTACAATCAGCTGTTTGTTCATGTACCGTGTTCACATTGTTCAGTGTCATTTTCACTGTACAAACTAGAAGTCTTAAGCCCAATCATGAGGTTCTTTCCCTAAACCTCACTTTAGTGGTTTTATTGCCTGAACCTAAGCACATGTTTTTGTTTACTTGACAACATTAAGCACGTGTTTACTGCGACCGAAAAGTGACGCCGAGAGGTCTGACAAAGCGTCAGTATATGACGAGTTGGGATCAGAACGCGTTGGTACGTCAGGCAACGACTTCATATGGAGGAGCAGAGCAGCCCGACCCGGGACATTTGAAGAGGAGACATATTTGCGTCGTCTCCATCTATCGGATGTCTAACAGAGCGGCAATGGAACTCTGGTTCTTCTATTATCAAGACGTTCTTAGCGCTGCCATCCATAACCACAGGTTTGGTTAGGGTGAATAAAATTTAGTTTGTGGTGCTCACGGTATTGAGAAAATATTTTTTTGAATTCAACATCAAAGTGTCTTTCAGGGACCATCGTCACTCTGGATAAACCACAGAATGTGCTGTCAGCAGTTTTCATTGACGCTATTTTCTTGTAAAGAAATATCCCCCTTGAAACGCAGGTTTTGTAGAAAAAAAATGTTGCTGTTGACCTTTTTAAATGTATTTTTTTTCTTTTTCAATGCTGTGAGCACCATAAATTGAATTTAGGGCTGTCAAAGTTAACGCAATAATAACGTGTTAATGCAAAATCATTTTAACGCCACTATTTTCTTTAACGCAATCAATCTTTTGGAGGATGTAGCGGGCTACGTTTTAAAGCGAGAGTGAAGATGCTGGCATAATATGAAACTAGAAAACCTAGGAATCCATTGGTACCAACCATGGCATACCAGCTTGTCAGGAATGGTAAATGGACTTGCACTTATACAGCACTTTTGTAGTCTTCCGACCACTCAAAGCACTTTACACTACATCAGCATTCACCCATTCACACACACATTCATACACTGATGACAGAGGCTGCCATCAGCTGCCATGCTAGGTGCCAACCTGCCCATCAGGATCTAATCTAAATCTAAATACTCATTCACACACGATGGCACAGCCTTCAGGAGGAATCTGGGGTTCAGTATCTTGCTCAAGGACATTTTGACATGTGACCAGAGGAGCCGGGGATCAGACGACCTGTTCTACCTCTGAGCCACAGCTGCCCACAGAGGAAAGAGGTTAAATAACGCTCCAAACTCGTGCAAAAGTTTAGGCGAGGAAAAACTGGCATGGCCATTTTCAAAGGGGTCCCTTGACCTCTGACCTCAAGATATGTGAATGAAAATGGGTTCTATGGGTACCCACGAGTCTCCCCTTTACAGACATGCCCACTTTATGATAATCACATGCAGTTTGGGGCAAGTCATAGTCAAGTCAGCACACTGACACACTGACAGCTGTTGCTGCCTGTTGGGCTGCAGTTGTCCATGTTATGATTTGAGCAGATTTTTCATGCTAAATGCAGTACCTGTGAGGGTTTCTGGACAATATTGTCATTTTTTTGTGTTGTTAATTGATTTCCAGTGATAAATATATACATACATTCGCATAAAGCATGCATATTTGCCCAATCCCATGTTGATAAGAGTATTAAATACTTGACAAATCTCCCTTTAAGGTACATTTTGAATACAAAATTTGTGATCAATTTGCGATTAATCACGATTCAATATTTTTATCGATTGACAGCCCTAATTTAATTATTTGGTTGGAAGCAGATCTAGCAAAACTGAAAAGATAAAAGCAAAAATACAGCTTCTGCATGGCTGTATGTGTGAGGTACTCGATTTCTTTCGGTAATTTGGGTAAACCAGCGCTTAAATGCTTCCGGTGCAACATCTGAATGACCTAAAACGTCTTTTCTCTCACACAAAGCAAACAAATCAGTGAAGGGAGCACTTGAGATTGTTTTGAACTATTTCACATGTCTCTGTTGTTGCCATAAGAGTCCATGCCTTAAGTTAAAATGTCATCAACTCCACTTCCACTTCTAGTCTTCATACCTCAGCACTCTTTCATTACAGACCCTCTCTTATAAAGCGGCTTTCCCTTTTTCCCTGTGTGAGTTCAAAAACATGCAGAGAGACTGCCCCCCTTAGGCTAAGGCTGGCCTATATAATGTGCATCAAAATCTGTATTAAACATGTCATTGTCACTACATGTCATGAATACTACCTTCCACAGTACAGTGGTAGATGGTGAAAGTGATATAGGGGTGCAGGGTATAAGGTAGAGTACAGAACAGCACTCCTAGAGGTGGTTTGGCTTCTTGTCTTGCTGAAGGACTTCAGTATAACAGCCATATGGTGTTTTAACCTATTTTTTTCTTTTTCAATTGAAAGATCTTCTCTCCAACCACTACACCACCATGCCGCCTCAAACTGCCTCTTAACTGCTTCTTCCCAGGGAACCTTTGGGTGGATACTGTTGAGCCTGGATTAGCCCCGCTCGCACGCACAAACGCATGCACACGAACACATATACATAAACCTGCATGTGCACCACTAGTCTTGTTTTATCCGCGCCTTCAGTGAGAGAAACCACTCTTTAATCATTTCATAAGATCATTTGGCTGGCAGATACGCCTCAGGCTTTTCCCATTACCCCTGGCTGCCTTGACCTAGATATATGCATGTGTGTGTGTGTGTGTGTGTGTGATTGTAGTTGATGGAGAATAGAGGGATGAGTGTAAGTCCATGCATGGCTGTGTCCAGCAGTGGCTAAAATACAAATGGACACACAGACGAGCCAACATATGCATGAAGCAACACGCGCAGAGAAGCAATTAAATCGTCCACCTGTGTTTTACTATAGCAGCCGGCTATGATCTACACATGCTATTTGTTAATGCGAATATTTATGTATGTATTTATTATTTAGAGCAGTTTGCAGATTCACAATGTATCCTCAGGTCTTTCCTATTCTGTCCAAAAAATGCTGTGACGGATTTTTTTTTTAAATTAACCCTCTGATGTTTTATATTGACCCAACAACTGGTTCATGTGTGTGTAGAAAAAGTTTGTAAAAGTTGCCTCACTGCAAACATCTCACGCTGAATAGCAAACACTCTGTAGAGTAATGCAGCCAACTTCATGTGCAAACACAGCACGCATCCTATTGGGATTTTGTGCGCTTGACTTCAAATCAACTCTGTCTGATAAAAGTGATGTTCATATGCAGCTACATTTCTACAGCAAATGTGTTTTGGAAGAAACAAAATGAATGAAACACTATAATGGAACGTATCAACAGCGGCAAAATGTTCATACTGAGCATATCTGCAAAACTGACACTTTCCCTATATCTGCTCATTACATCTAAACCATGATTTATGTTTTTATGGTTATGTTTAGGCAATTCAAAGCTCTTGGTTCAACGTATTCTCATACAACGGTTTATATGATATTTTACGAAAAAAGTTTTTCCTCCTTTTTCGTTCGTTTTCCTACGAAATGTCCAGTAACACGTGTCAATTTTCGTTTGTTACATGCATTCAGTCTTTTCAAAATAAACTTCCGTCTTCACAGGAAACAACTTACTTAGGTTTAGGCAATAAAACTACTTAGTTAGGTTTAGGGAAAAGATCGTTTGGCTTAAAATAACTGCCGTTACTTAAGTACGGAAGTTACGTGACAAATACATCAACATTGACTTCTGGTTTCACACACGAAGGCTGGTCTCCTGGGCGAAAGTCCAGTATTTTTTGACCGTCCCATCCACCCCACCTCCTATATTTCCTGGTTCACGATTACCTGAATTACACACAAATTGACTTTGTGGGACATACACAAATTACAGTGCCTTATTCAATACAGCATGATGTTCATTTAATAAATGATGGTCTCATTTAGAGTCAAATAGACCATAAAGCAGGGTAAGCTTTAGGGCATGATTACCTTGTGATTGACAGGTCGCTACCACGGTGTTGTCTGGTCTGGGAGTTTTCCGTGTTTTCATCTTACAACTTTAACCCTTTCACAGTGCGTTTTCAGTTCATGAAAGTTAATTACAACATTTTGGTTCGCCCAAAAATGCCTCATACGGCGTTTGGTTCTTCGATTCTTAGCTCCACCATCTCATGTCACTTCTGGTTGCGAAAAAACATGATGGCGACGGCCAAAATGCCGAACTCGAGGCTTCAAAACGGCAGTCCACAAATCAATGGTTGACATCACGGTGACTATGTCATACAGTCTATATGGTAGCTGCTGTAGCTGGCTAATAGCAAAGCAACCAATGCTAATGATAACATGCAACTACTTGCTACTAACATCTGGTGCTTGATGTATAGTAGTGCAAAGACCATGTTTGTTATTTTTCCAGATACTTTTTGTTGTAATTCATTAAAACTTTATATTCAAGGGATTTTTCTGTTTTTCTATCGTGTCCTGTTCTTCAAGTGTTTGGCTGATGAAACCCTTTAAAACCATCTGGATGAACTTAGATACATGGTTGCAAAGGTATCAAATATTTTTCTGACGGTAGTTTCCAAACAGCTGTAGATACAGTACAAAAGCCAAATGATCAATTTAACACCAGTAAGTGCATTGTCACTTGAAGGCCTCCCATACAAAGGAGAGTCACCCCTGTATAGGCATCCGTGCTCCTGCGTGTGTGTTGTCAGCTAGCTTGCAGTGCCACATCAGTCACTGAGCTGCTTAGTTTTATATGTAGATGACCTTCTTGGGACACTGCCGCCAAAAAGGCCCTCACATGTAGAATAGAAGCAAAAAATATGGGTGTTAAATATTTTTCCTGTTTTATCTGGCCAGCTAGTGAGACATTTGGAAAAAGAAGTGAGGAACCAGTGGAAAAGTCATTGTAATAATACCGTACATTCAGACCTTAGGCCTATAATGCTCACTAATGTCTCCTTATGAATTCCAATGATCTGCACAAACATCATAAAAGACAGATCGCATGCACACACAGAACCAATTTGCCTTTTAAATGGACAGTCATGTCATCAAACAAAACACGAGCCGAGCAGACAGCAGGGAGTGGTCACCCTTCCAAGACCTCTTGTACAGTCAGCCCGGCTCCTGCCCTGCTCGCCTCGGGACAGCGGAGTGACGGATGGAGGGACGGAGGAGATGTGGGTCGTGGGGGGGGTGAGCATGAATCAGTGACAGCCTGAGAGACGTCAAGATGGAAGGTAAAATCAGGGGACAGAGAGACAGAAATCAGGAGGAACAGATAAAGGGGAAGAGAAGAGGGGGAAATGGTGCGTTGTTAGCAACACAGTCTCACAGCAGTTCATGAAATCACAAAATGTAATCTGTTTGATTCGTGTACATACTGTAGACACAAATTTACTTCTCCAGCACGACTTTCAACAATGTATTTTTGTGCGTTTTCACGTGTCAATTTCCGTTCTCATCTTTTCAAAATAAACTACTTAGTTAGGTTTAGGAAAAGATCGACTTGGTTAGGTTTAGGCAACAAAAGTACTTGGTAAGGCTTAATAAAAGATGGACTTGTTTGGGTTTAGGCAACAAAACTACTTAGTTAAGTTTAGGAAATGATCGTGGTTTGGTTTAAAATAACACTGGAAGTGCCGTAACTTAAGTACGGAAGTTACGTGACAAATAAATCAACTTTGACTTGTGGTTTCACGCGGGACACAAACACTGGTCACCTGTGCGAAAGTCCGGTGGTTTTTGACCCAACCATCCACCCCGACCTCTTCCCTTTGCTGCTCGTTATACTTCCCGGTTCACAGTTACGTGGATTAGATAAAAATTGATTTCATGCTGAAATTTAAATGGATTTCATCAAGAAAAAAATGCCAAATTCATATCCATGTACACAAATTTCTGAATACATTAAATGTTGTGACTATTTCACAAGCTGCTGTGAGACTGGGCTGTTGTGAGAGAAAGGCAGAGAAGAAAAGGAGTGCATATTCTTCGCTGTTGATTTTGGATACAGAAATGACTTTTGAACCCATACAAAAAGAAGTCCTTGGGTAAACATATGGACTCCATTTGTCCTCTCCATATGAGCCCCGCACACAGGTAACTCTATAGGTGGTCCTGTTCCTAATCCTCAGTGAAGAAACAGCTTTTTACTCGTGCTCGTGTGTAAATCAGCCCTGCAGCTTCAGCAGTTAGGTCACCTGCTGTTTACCAGGGTGAACGGGTTTTTTTCCCTCAATCTCAAACACATTGTATCTCTGCATCTCCCAAACCTGTGAAATATGTAACCTGTGTAACTGATTTCATCAGTGGTATTGATTTAGGCGAACCAGTGAATCATATATATTTATGCATGGTTTGCATAAGACTCCTGGAATACTAAATGATGTCTTTGATAGTTCCCTGGATCGCATGCCTGAGTGTGCTTTGACTGGCACACACTTAAACCGAGCATGGTCTATTTTCACATTCAAGCTGCCGAGAGATAATGCTGGTTTCTAATCCCGTGGAATAACCTCCGGCTATACAAGCACACCTGATATTTCTGATACCACTCTGTCTGCGAGATTGCAGTCGGAGCTGCACTCCACACCCGAAGCAATATCACGCATGCTCTTGTATCTCTTCATTCCAGTTTCAATCAAAATGTTGGTCGAACGTTTCACTTGATGTGGGCGAGGAGGAGTAGCCTTGGGCAGCCGAAGGGTGCGAGGCCAGCGTGTGGCTATGAGGCCTCCCGTGCATGAAAGGACATCTATTATCCGTGGACCTGAGAGCACGTTGAATTCTCATACACAAGGACAAACGGATGCGAGTTAGGACTCATTCAAGTGGACTACTCAATGTTCAACCAATCCTAACCGGATATTACCAAATTTCATTGTGTTGCGGGAAGTGGCAGTCCACATTCAAGATCAAAGCTGGACTGTGGTGGTGCGATGCAGTCGTGTGCAGGAGCGAGAATGAGTAGTCAGAGTTGGCTGACGTTGAGACAAAAAATAGCACTGAATCGGGTGTGTTGTTGCTACAGGTACCGCTAAGACGATGAAATATGATCCAGGAAGTCCACTTTGAGTACATGAGTTAGAAGACTTGTCAGATGCCAAAACGCTGCAGAGCAGTTCATGTTACTACGAGACAGAGTTTTAAATTTCAATGACCTCTGTCCCAACGATCACAATGAAAACAGTAGAATTATGCCAGTCATAACAAAAGGCATTTTAACAGAAAAGTGCTCTTGCACATACGCCAGCGCTGTGTGTCAACTGGATGATGTGGTGTTGCAGTAAAAGTCAGCCGGGTTTAACTTTTTTGCTTGACAAGCCAGCAGCGTTTTTCCCATCTGACCATCTCAAGTCCACTATAATATGTTTTCACTGTTTTGCAGCCTGTTTTTTGGGGTTTTTCCAACTTTTAAAATCAACAGCAGTCAGACCCCACGGATACAAGCGAGTATGCAGGTGAAGTGTCGCACCCCGTCTGGAAAGCCCTTTAAAGGATTAGTGTGTAGGAGCTGGTGGTATCTAGTGGTGAGGTTGCAGATTACAACCTCTCCCTTGTGCCAAGCGTGTAGGATTGCTATGGTGGGCAACGCGAATGGCCCTCTCTAGAGCCAGTTGTTGGAACGTCAGCAGCGTGTGGCGGCTGCGAAACCTGATGATTTTTATTTCGGCGTCCATGTTAACAGGTTAGAGCAGCCACACGCGTAAGCAGTGTGGCTCAGGCGCATCTCTTCTAGAGATTCGAGGTCTTGCCTATTTTTATTGCGAGCCGCGTGCGGTTCACAGCAACGGTCAAAATGTTCTTTTGAGTGTATATTGACATCATACCAGCTACATTACTACAGTTTCAATGTCTAGATCTGTAGACTATATCACAGACACGAAGTTATGTAAAGATTTATTTTTAAATCAACACTTCCTGCTTCTGTTTCAAAATAAAAGCCCTCAAGTGTTTTTTCTGTGAACAGAATTCCTTCATTTGTCAACACGAGGCTTTTATTCTGAAATATTTATGCTTCTTAACCTTTTTCTGTCTAAAACAAATATAAAAGACATTTCTAATGAAATGAAATGACCATTTTGAAAGGCAAACTCTATGTAGAAAGAAAGAGCTGGCAACAGCAGAACAGTAGCAGAAACTCTGCCAGTGTGGACACCACATGCGTGAGATACGCAGCAGTTCAGAGAGGCAGCCGTCATACACTGCTCATGCGGGCAGTGTGTCCTGGCCGTTAGAGTGTGTGTGTGTTAGGGCTGCACAATTAATTGAATATTAATCGCGATCACAATTGTGGCGCATGATTACCTGCAATATTGACGTTTAAAATGTGTTTTCTGCTCATAGAAAACTCCGCTGCATATCAAATCAAGCGCTTCCTAAACAGCCAGCCACCAGCCGGTGATCGAGATGCTTTGGCTTCACTTTTGGGTATAGATATTATCTATATAACCAATTATGATTAAATTGAGGGCATAAAATTGCTTATCTAGCTCTTTATGTTGCTAATTTTGCTCTTGAGATGACCCAGATTGAAGCATTTAACTTTAAAATGTAGCTAACAAAGGGGTAGGGGGAATATTCCTGTATTATTTCATATTGCAATAGATAAAGCAGAAAAAAAAATATTGCAATGTCAGTTTTTACCAATATCGTGCAGCCCTAATTTGTACATTAGCAGGAATGTAGCACAACATGGAAGTGAAAACAGCGCTCTATTTATTAATGTGAAAGTGTAGTAAAAATATGTTGTCTATAAAGTCAATGAATAATTGTGATAAATAATCGTGATCTCAATATTGATCAAAATAATCGTGTAGCCCTAGTGTGTGTACGTGGGAAGTGAGTGGTGAAGCAAGAGAGAGAGAATGGCGGCAACGGGAGCGAGTAACGTTATTGACTCCGTCAGTGTCTGGTTTGTCCATTCTGAACCACTGTAGAAACATGGCGGACTCCGTGGAGAGGGGACCCGCTGCCTATGTAGATATAAACGACTCATTCTAAAGTAACAAAAACACAATAATTCTTATTTTTAGGTGATTATGCACTGCTTTTCAATGCCATCAGCATAAGAAACAAAACTTTCACCCTCCACCACTCGAAATAAGTGAGGAAATATGACTTTATGTGATTTGGGTGAACTGACCCTTTAAGTTTTTTTCCATAACTTGAGTTTCAGAGAATAAAGAAAGTCTTTTAACAGTGGCATTCTCTTTCTATCGGCTCTATAACGACAGTGTGAAGCATGTTGACCAGTGAACAACACTGCAGTCATATATATCATAAAGACATATGTGAACTATGTCTGTGGACTGTAACCTTTGCAGACACGTTGACAGGTTGATCCTCAGAGTACAGTACAGAAGTGTGTGTTTCAGTGTGCTAGGGTGTGGACATTTATCTTTAGGCTTGTGTGTGTGTGTGTGTGAGCACAGGTCCATATCTGTGAGTGACCCTTTTCACCTAAACTGCCTGCGTTGCCCAATGTGCGTACAGTATGTGCAGGGCATTTGGAAAAGAACACATCTCAGGTTATGGACAGCATTTACTTGAATGCATGTCCTAGCGCCCTGCAGAATGTATGTGTGAGGGCCGCAGGGACTATTTCTGTCACGTAATATGAAGACAGCTTCTTGTCAGCCGCCGTGAACTGCGCCCTGGTCAGGGGAGGGCATGTGGGGCGAGGGGGATATAGTGTATACGGCACATGTGTGTGTGTGTGTGTGATAAAGTCTTATCTCGCTCTCGGTGTACTGTACATTATCAATCTGCTGTGAAGTCAGGTCATGTGTAGGGTTTCATTATGTCTTCCTGTGAATGAAAACTCATTGTGTTGATTGCTCAGTACGTACAGGCCTCGCTTTGAAGAAGTGATGATGGTAATGAGGCGGCCGTGTGTGAAGGTAGCAGAACCCGAGACTCAGTTTTGCGCTGAAGAGATAATGAAACAACAGCTTGACTGTGTAGAGCCGAGAGGTCAATTCAGCTACGAGGAAGGCAAATATTTCCCTGCATGAACTGTGTTTACATTTCAGTTTAGCGAGGGCACGGTGATTGTTTTGCTGGCAGGTCAAGGGAGCGCACTGCAGACAGGCTTGATGCGTTTTGTTCTTTTTAATGCACATTCATTGTCCATAAATTTTCTTTGCTCAGAATGATTCATGCTTAAAAATGTTTTAGAAGGCTTTTTTTATGACACGGTGGAGTGTTCTCTACTTTAAGATTTGTTAAGCTACCTCCCAGCACCTGTCTTCACTGTAGGATTTCAGCTTTAAAGGTCATTGTTTATTTCCATGCGCAGATGATGATATTCAGCTTTAGGTGGTCCCAGAAGGACTCCTGTCTGCCGTGAACCCATTCCAGGATGCGTTCAGTGGGTCTTTCTTTTCATATATCAACACAACCGGCAGAACAATCATCCTCAATCACCCCCTTTTCTGTCTGTCACTCGGAAAACCCCGCACCACATTGGCAGTGCTCCCAAAAGCTAACGTGGCATCACATTCTTGACTAAACGTGCATAAAAACAAATTAGCCTGGCCCATACAATTTGCAAAGAGATGTGTGCAGCCAGCCAGCAAATAGATGTCATTCCAAACCAAGGTCATGATGGTATTGAGGCTGGAAATTTAGGATTGATGTTTGCACATGCCGAGCTCCTCCACTTTTCACTCTCAGTCTGACGGGTTTGACGCAGGCTTATTGGACAAGAGCTGCTGGGAGCGAGACAGCACAGACAACGGAGACTACCCTCCACAACCTTGTGATTTAGAGCTGAATGCAGGCCTAAACTATCAACATTTTGATGCTCTTAGAAAAAAAGCAATGAATCAATACATTTGAGAGAGACAAGTTTTCCATTTTTTATTTTTTTTTAAGTTTGAATTAATAATTTAACCTTTACGAAAGTGTGTGGGTGAAGGACATAGTCCGTTCTTACAAACATAAAATAATTGCGGAAAGGTTCACAGCCTCTGATTTGCTCTGAAATGGTAGTTTGAGCGGCACTGACATGCCCCCATCCAATATAATCACTAAATTATGCTACACTGTTTCATCACAGTATATCCCCTTTTAGATCTTGCAATATTTTACACATTTGGTAGTGGATGACCTCTGCCTATCTGAACGCATTACATTTGTTTAACCGAAGTGTTTTCAACATCGGCTTTGTTTTATTATTATTTAAAGCTGGGGAGGCAGTTTATATAACTATTACCACATTTTCTCTCCATCTCTGAAACGCTTTGCTGATATTGTCCGACTCTTTTTGAAAAGTCTGTCTTGCTTTTTTGGGTTGCTTTGCAGTTCAGGCAGTTGTTGCCAATCCTGGAATAGCAACTCTTCCTGTAGGATGTTCCACCGTGGAATCAGGCCTTCACCATCTAAAGGGACGTGCACATGCATCTGCATTTTTAGCCAATAGGAACGCTCTCTCTCTGAAACAAGGGGCAAATTGAGGCGATGTATAACACATAAACAAAAAATTAGTTTACATTATGGATTCGACGGTGAGGAAATGTTCTCACCGGTTAATAAACTTGTGACAACACCGGTGTTACCGATTACACCGGAAATTTAACAAGATAAGACGGCGCTGAATATATGTAGAGCTCACCTTGATCTTTTTTTTTCTCCGTAACTTGAGTGTCAGAGAATAAAGAAAGTCTTTTAACAGTGGCGGTCTCTCTCTATTGGCTCTATAACAACAGTGTGAAGCATGTTGACCAGTGAACACACTCCAGTCATATATATCATTAAGACATATGTGAACTATGTCTGCTGTGCACACCGGCTGTAACCGTTCCTTTCCTCTGCATGGCGATTACCTCATTAACTTTGTGGTTCCCTTATAGCATTGTGTTTAAATCCAAAAGTATTGCCAAATAGGTGCTTTTGCTTTTCCCTTTGACCCCAAATCCTCCGCCATCGTCTTGTCTGTCAACTGTCTCTCGTCCTGTGTGTGTGAAATCTGACCCTGCTACTCTGTGCTGAGACTGTACGGAGCAGACACTTTCACTTTCAGATTGTAGCGTCCATCATCTGACTATGTATTGATAACACTGACCACCGCGGCAAGCCTAATTTACACACATAAAAGCAATCTGAAAATACAAATATGATAATGGCATAAAGAGTTGAAATACACACAGAATAATGGCAGTGGCCAATCTGTACTGTGCAGTAGCTGGCCAACAATATCCAACGCCACAAAGGCACATTGTGCCAGAAAGTGCCAATTTGCAGGTGCACTTATCAATCTATACACAACTGTAAACTATTTATACACAATTCTCATAAAAGTACGAAAAGCCATGAAGCACCAAGGTGATAAAACAATGTTAAGTATGTTTTGATGTGGTTAAAGAGGGCCAAGGCTCTGAAGGACCCCACACAGAACATCAAGGTTAATACTCCGATGCATTTAGTGCATGCAGGTATGTACTTTTATGTATGTATTCTTTCGACTTCATCCGAGTCGTTGGGATGCATGGTAAATATACAACATGTTATGGCAGCAGAGGCTTTTCACCCTGCGTGGTATGCAGAGTGGGGCTGTGTTGGAGCGGAGCAGGGCCGGTCTAATAAGTCCCCAGGCTATGGCAGCCAGGCCTGTGGTAGGTGGATGATGGATCTCGGTGCCAGGGTACATAATGGTGGGACAGGGGAGCACGGGGGTGAAGGACAACACTCTGCCCTCTCTCCTTAATCAGATGCAGATCAAGCTAAAAGCAGCGGAGCAGCAAATCCCTCCTCTAACAGCGAGCCTCCAGACCCTCGCACAATCCCCTCTCCCTTTGCCTCTCTCCTTCCCTCCTCTGGCCCCTCCTCCTCTCTTCATCCCCCTCTCCTTTTCTTCTGATTGTCTTAGCAACAGAGCTTAGGGAGCGAGCCAGAAGAGGAGATGGATGCTCGGGGGCCTTTACCACAAAGATCATATAGGATAAGTGCAAAAGCCCGTTGTGGCTTGTTGATAAAGTATTGATTTCTCTGCAAGCTGCTGTTTACGAATCACCTTGCAGGGAGTGACCCCCGAGACCTTAGGGTGTGAGGTAGGAGCGTGTGAGGGAGTTGGGGAGGGGGGCAACGGGGGACATGAGGGGGTAATGTGAAAAATGAAGAAAGGGGAAGGCAGAGAGAGAGAGAGAGATAGACAGATCGAGAGGGAGATAGGAATTGATTGGGGACAAACCTGGCCGTTAATTGAAGAGACGGATCAATGATGGTGTAATGTTGAATTTGGGGGAAACGAGGCAGGAGGCTCCGCTTCTCGACACCGGTGGACAACACAAGACCGAGGCGCTGCCGACACACTCAAATGAACACCGTCTTCGCTTTGATGCCCCTTCTCTTTGTCTCCCGAGAGATCGAGGCCTCGGCCACAAGAAGAATATGAGGAATGTTAATGTCATCCTCGGCCTATAGACGCTCCTTCCTGTCCTCTGTTTAGGAAGTGGCGGTAAACAATGTGGGTAAAGCCATTTTGGAGCCTCCAGGCTATAGTTATAGAGTGTCTGACACAGACAATGACACTACCCCCTTTGGGTAGAAACAGGCCAGACGCATAGCTCTCAGCTTTCAAGTCCAGTCTGAAGAGTTTAAGCCCCCATTCAGAGCCCCATCTTCACCCAGTGTCAAGGTGAAGGCCTCGGATTGTCTGTGTGTGTGTATGTGTGTGTGTGTGTGTGTGTGTGTGTGTGCGTGTGTGTGTGTGTGTGTATGGATGTCCCCTCTCTGATAGGTAGGGCTGGGACGATACACCTATCTCCCGATTCGATACTTGTGTGCCGATTTGATATGTATTGCAATTTTTAAGTATTGCAATACGATATTACGATTTTTGTTAACTTTTTGAACACTAGACCATGGGAAAAAGTTGAATCATACAATTCTAGGGACTTTTACTTTGGAAAATATCTAAATTGACAATAGCATAAATGTCAGTATATGGGTGTTCTACAGTTGTAGCAATACGATAATGTTCCCGGTCCATGACAACAGTTAGCATGCAGCTTTAGCCGTGATGTCTAGCTCTGTTTTTCCTGGCAATGTGTGAAACCCAAAGTGTTTCCATATTTTACTGTATGTGTAGTGTTTACCTCTTTGGATTTAAAATGAGAGGGTGCAGGTTGGTTCCATGCAGACCCTTCGCCGTTTTCTACCTTCTTGTTTTAGCTCACTGCGGCCAGCTGCTGTTTGTTTTGGTTGACGGATACGGAACAGATATGACAATAAAAGCGGTAAATTCCTTCCATCTTCACATAGACTCAAATGAAGCAAATACTATATTGATTCTGTCACTAAAAAATCTATTTCAAAATCGTGATACATACGTGAATCCCACCCCTACTGATAGATAGACATCGCTCAAGGATGCAAGACCCCTATTGGCAATTTCTTTAAAAAATAAATAAATGAAAAGCACATTTGCAGGAATCTTCTGGGGAAAGACCTTAAAAAGTAAATTTTCTATTCTATTTTTGTTTTTTTAAATGACAAGAAACAGAAGTCCCCACTTTGTTGGAGTAGCATAATAGTCCACTCTTGGTAATATAGGAATGTATGTGTGTGTGTGGGGCCCCTCATTTTAGATAGCCACATTGATCCGATCAATAGGTCACCATTTAGTGAAAATGTGACCTGAGTATTTTTCTCCTGTCTGGACCACATGTGATACGTAACGCCCTGTAGAAAGAAGAAAAAAAACAGCTCATTAAAGGAAAACATTGGTGACCGCTAGGAGAATAACCACCTGCTTTTTGGTCTCAAAGTCAAACGTCCACCAATCCACCCACCACGACCTCACCTCTGCTGGTTTTGCTGCACTATACCTACTTCTTTTGTACCAAAAGATGTTTTAACAAATGACCAGTGTTGGTGTTATTTTTCCAGAGAGGACACTATGTGGTAATTTATGATTTTACTGCACAACAACGACAGACAAGCACAACAAAAAAGAAAGAAAGCAAAGGACGGTAGGCAACCAAACTGCTTGCTCCCACTATTCTCCCCTTTCTTACACCTTGTTGTCAGGAAATCTAATTTGTACCCGCAGCCCACAGAGCCACCTGGCAACATATGCAGCATGCAAATGCGTCTCTGTTTTCGCCATTGCCAGTTGTAGAAGGAGAGAGAGGGAGGTAGAGAGAGAGAGAGAGAGAGAGAGATTGCCTTGGAGGATTAATGACATCATTCTGTATGCACCTCTGGACTCCCACACCGCCAGGATATTACCCACCTCTGACATAGAGGGATAATGTTGGTTCTATGAAGGCACCGCGTTCGGGGATCTATCTCTTCCTGCTGGCGTACAAAAAAATAATGGGGCTGGTTCATCATCAGATTGCGTGTCAGGTTTTGGGAAAAAAAATGAATAAAAATGTGGCATATTGAGAATAGATGGGTCTGAGGCTGTGGGCTAGTTAGAGCGTACCGCCTGGGTCGGTGACAGTCTCACTAATGGCGGCGCTCCTTGCTAGCGCGGCAGCACAACTTGCTGCAGCGGGGGCGCAGTGTGTGGCTGCTCTACACGCACTCATTGTGCCACATTATCCATCTTCTGCTGCTGATTATGTTTACTGCTTTTATTTGAATCGGTGGAACAATGTGTCTATTAAAGGAGGCACAGAGGACAATGACTGCAAGTGGGTAAATCCCTCGGCAGACGCATGAGTGATGCGCCGCATTGGCCCTCTCTCCAGGGGAGCAGCTATCGCAAACAAAATTCATCACTGGTACCATCGAAGCTGTTGTTGGACTTTTAGCGTCGTAGCTCTGATCTGTTGTCATCAACATATTACGTGTTTTTCTTAGAACCGCATCTTATATTAACGGTCTATTTTTCACTGTTTTTTGTACACACTGAACTTCTCAATAATGCCGCGTTAAGTTAATCAGGTAAAGTAGGTTTTTGTCGTTTACGGTCTCAAATGTGGGATAAATGTGCATTGAGGCTGTATCCACGTAAAACATTTTTGTATTTTGTGTTCAAAAACATACATGGTAACAATGATGAAAGCACAAACCTTAAATTTGAGTTGCAGTTGGTTAGAATTACTTTTTTTTTTGTTAATTTATCTAGGTGGGCCTTTCTTTTAGGTGGCTAAAATACATTTTGCTGTCGGCCCCGTCCACAGCAGTACATTGCTTTGCTCTCGTGCGGTAACTCATGTCTGTTTCTCCAAACTGGGGGCGTGCCGACCGTCATCTACTGTAGGTAATACACTGACTAAGGATAAGTACCTCATAGAACACCACTTCAAAACACCTAAACTATCCCTTTAAGGCTAAAAAGCTACCACCAAGTCCAGTTTCACAAGGTTCATATTGTCTTCCGAGTTTGATCTTCTCACAGCAAACCTACGTAAAGTAAAATGCACTCATCAGCACTTTTCTATCTTATCAGCTGCACTTCCACTCCAGGAGCATGATCCTGTTTGATGTGGATCGCCAATCTAAAAGTAGTCCCTACAAGTTGATTTTCATGCGTGATTGGAGTGTGAATGGGAATCCCGATTTGAAGGTAAGAATAATACACTTCAATGTCTGACAAAATCTGTGGTACATGATTGTAAAATATTCTGAAGTAATATCAAGTATACAGGTATGCTATCCGTAATAAATGGGCTGAACTTCTTGCGACTTTTTTTTTGCAGTGAGTAAACATTTCACACACAAAATGATAACCTTTGTGTGTGTTTTTTATCCCTGAGTTAGCAAATTGTCAGAGCATCTCGCACTGAAAATGGACTCACTGTTCTCACATGACGCTGACATACAAAACTGCCTGAACATTTATGGGTTGCATGTGGGAAAGGGTTTTTTCTGTCTCTCTTTCACGCACACACACACACACACACACACACACACACACACACACACACACACACACACATCTATCCTGTTTATCCTGTCCTCTGGACCCAGAGGCCCCTGGCTTCAAGGCCAGAGAAGACCAGCCTAGAGGCTATAGGCTGTCCTATCCTGTTTCAGGCCCCTCGTAGCCAGCCACATCTGTTTAATGCATACATCCAGTCATGAGGTCATGAGGTGGGAATGTGACAGGGAGCAAAGAGGGCTCTGGACTCTGGGATCATTATCGCCGACGGCTATTGTGATGATTGCTAAACACAACTAAATAGTGAAAAAAAGAGAAATAAAACAAAATGTGTGTGTTACATCTGAGGAGGATTTGATTACGTCCAAGGGTCGCCCACTCTGTCCAACAAAGTTGGTGGGCGATGGAAGCGAGAAAGCAGCTCCCATCACTCACATCTAAGAAAAATACTCTCGGACCGGTAACAAACAACTTGAGCTGAATTTGGCAGGCAAATCAGCCCCTTTTCTTCTGTTCATCGGGGCATATGTCATTCCTCATTGAGACCCAAAGGTGCGTCGAGGAAAGAACAGAGCGGTTTTCACCCCCGGGCTCTGTCATTGAGACATAATGGGACCTGCCTGGCCAAAGGCCCTCTTTTTGGTTTCCATCAAATGGAGAGGAGAATGGATCCCAGAGGAAGGTATCAGTGTCCGTGCGATGTTCTCTGGTCCGACCGAGGAATGCCAAGAACAACACAGCGGGTTTAGTGCTTAGGACCCGGAGAGGAAATTACAAGCTAAAGACACTAGATCTTAGGACATTTCCAGGTATTTAAGGCTATTAATCTGCTGAATTCCTTAATGACAATATTATGGTTAGTTGGCTACTGCTTTCACTCTGTCTGTCTGAGGACACACACACACACACACACACACACTCAAATACACATGCATTCAGCACATTAAAAAAGAAGCAAGCAGCTACAAACACACTCACTCCTTCACTTCTACATACATGTACCACACAATACTTGAAGAGGGTGTACTCTAACTGTGGCACACTGCCACTCACTGGTCTGTGAGAGGTGCTGCTGTGTCTTCTCACAACAGTTTATTCCATACACTATCTGTGCATCTCTCTTTGCTTAATCAATTAAAAAAAAGACATCAATGTCATGGTCAAAGTTTCCATTCATCACAAATCATTTGAAGTCATACAAACCCTGCCAGGTGTTTGCAGACTTTCCATGTTTAAAGGATTCATTGGTCTTGCTCTAAGAGGTCAGAGTATCATCTCTGTCTCTCTTTAATGAACTGATAGCCTCATGCTGCAGCAGCGACCACGCGTGCGGAAGATGAGAAGGAATGACAAGAGGACAGGAAGCGAGATAGAAGATTAAGGGATGGGAGGATGAGAGAAGGGCAGAGAGTGTGCAGAAAGAGAGAGGGAGACAGAGAGAGGGAGAGAGGGAGGAAGCGAGAGAGCAGCGCACTGTGTGACATGCGGACAGATGGTGGCCACGCTGCATAGCCGCCGAGGCACATGCGATAGCCGTGAACCATGGTGGAGCCTCCCACACCCACGCCTCTACTGTTGACACCTCTCAACATACTCAGGGAGGGAGGGAGGGAGGGAGGGGCGGAGGGAGGGGGGGAGACACACAGGCAGGACGCTGGTTCATACACTGCGTGCTGGATGACTGAGGTGTTGGACGATTTGATGTGCAGCATCTCTTCTGTAGAAGTGCAACTTTGGGGTTCTGCTCCAGAAGTAAGAAAAGCACATTATGCAAAAATTGCAAAGTGGAACTCCATTTGTCTAGAAAGGGATGGTACATTTTTTATTGTTGTTTATTTCATATTTCTGTCTTTAGCAGCATTTAACAAACACCATTTCCCACAAGTACAAAACTTTCAGGGATTCAACGCTACCAGCTTGACATAGTGAGGCCAGTCGATTGGCCGAACGGCTCAACAGGTAAAAAGTTGGAGAGATGACGTGAGAAGTGAGTGTGGGTGGCCGACGGCCCGGCGGTGGGCCTGGCTGCTGTTCTGTCTTTCAGAGGTTGTTGTGGGTTGAGTTTTCAAGCTAAAAGATACTGGTATCATATGAAACTAAAAAGCCTAAAGAATCCATTGGTACAAACCTTGTTATGCTAGCTTGTCCAGAAGATCGTTAAATAGCGCTACGAAGTTAGGCTAAATTTTGGCAAGGAAAAACTGTCATGGCCATTTTCAAAGGGGTCCCTTGACCTCTGACCTCAAGATATGTGAATGAAAATGGGTTCTATGGGTACCCACGAGTCTCCCCTTTACAGACATGCCCACTTTATGATAATCACATGCAGTTTGGGGCAAGTCATAGTCAAGTCAGCACACTGACACTCTGACAGCTGTTGTTGTCTGTTGGGCTTCAGTTTGTCATGTTATGATTTGAGCATATTTTAATGCTAAATGCAGTACCTGTGAGGGTTTCTGGACAATATCTGTCATTGTTTAGTGTTGGTAATTGATTTCCAATAATAAATATATACAGACATTTGCATAAAGAAATCATATTTGCCCACTCCCATGTTGACAAGGGTATCATTTTAAGAGGATCATTCTTTTAAAACACCAGGCTTGACTTAAACATTACATTTCTAACTTGGTAAAACAAAATGTAACAAATAATATAATATAATAATATAAATTGAGCGAATTGTTATTTATTATTAAAATAATACATCTTACACCAGCAACT
The DNA here is from genome assembly GCF_015220745.1 of Sebastes umbrosus. Taxonomy (NCBI): domain Eukaryota; kingdom Metazoa; phylum Chordata; class Actinopteri; order Perciformes; family Sebastidae; genus Sebastes; species Sebastes umbrosus. The sequence continues at coordinate 28,493,486 of NC_051271.1, read as the reverse complement.
TGGTAAAAATCTTCAAAATTAACAGAAATTACAATTCAAGTGTAAATATTTTTAATGCAGAAAGAAATTGGTCAAAACTTAAACAGGAATTAAAATTACAGTATATAATGTATATAGTATATAAACATAGAATTGAATTCGGATTGGATATCGGCCCCATTGTCACCGATATCCAATCCAGCTATTCGAGTGAGTATCGGCCCGCTATCCAATCTGGTATCGGTATCGATGAAATCCTATTAACTTTGGATTAATTGAAGCCCGCTTTACAACTGAGGTGAAGTGTCATTGTCTGTAACAGACTTCAGTTCAAAATCATGTTTAAATGCAATTCTTATAAATGAGGAAAAGTCATTTAGAATCAAGGGAATAAAACATGTTGTGTCTGTCTTTTGAGCAGAGGATCTCCAGGACCCACATGAGGGTCAAGTGTACCTAGGAACAGAAACTCTCCATCACAGACTGCACGGAGTCAGAAGCTAGCGGAACAGAGGTTAGCCTGAATGTGGCGTCACGACTCTATTGTATGCTGAAGTAGACCTATGACATTAGCAGGTGTCATCTCTTTAAAGAAACAAAACAACATTTCTGTTTTTACAGTTATCTCTCTCTTTTTATGCCTTTTTTTCACACCATCCACCCTTTTCTCTCTACCACTCCCTCCCACTCCTTTTACACCCGCCTCTCTCTGTCTGTATCCCTCCTCTTCCCCCTTCATCGTACCCATGCAGGTTGGTCCGTTGTGTTGTTTAATATGCACAGCCCATTCTTGCTCCTTTATTATTGTCCCACTGGCGGCGGAGGCCCTTTTCTTTGGCCAGACAATGGGCGGCGTCGTGACAGAGAGCACGGTGGTCATGTCCCATTTGCCACCCCGCGCTATCTCTCTATCCTGCCCTCCCCCCCACCCCCTTCTCACCCGCCGTCCGCTTTTCAATAGCACCCTAATACTGTTACAGGAGAGAAAGACCTGGGAGCCTTCAATACGCCCCAAGCCTCCAAGGCCACAGCTATATACATACTATTAGCATAATTATAGCCTGAGAGAGAGACAGAGATATAAAGAGAGAGAGGCAGCAAAGGTGTTTGTAATGTGACAGTAGTCTCCCCCTACCCCTCCACACACACACACACACATGGGAAGACATTTGAATAGATCTAGTATTGGATTTGTCCTGATCTCATCTATGGTTGGAATAGTCCACTCTGGGCTGGGACTCGTGGGTGGGCAATACTGCTGTTGGTGCCACGGCTGCCTGACTTTGAACTTGAACTTGGACCCTGGGGGTCGAGCAGATTGAAATTGAATTGAGGAGGGCTCCCCCTGGGATACCGGGCTGGTAAATGCAGGCTGGAGCAGCTGTGGTCCCGCCGGCTTGTTTACATGTTAACATCTCTTCCCATTCGGCTATGTTATTCCTTCCTGCTCAGTTGTATTCAGTCCTGTGTAGTGGTGGGTGTAAAGTTCACCCTCAAAGAGTTTCATTCCAAAAACATCTATCATTCTTACAAAATCACTGCTTGCATGGAACTAAAGGATACTATGGTTTGGTGTTTACATGTGAGATACATTTTCTGTGGGATTTTCTGAAATACTGAATATTGTTGTTCGGGTTGTTTTTTGTTTGGTTGTTTGCTCCCCAAAATAGAGCACTGCTTCTTTAGAAAGAAACTAGGGTTGTCAATCGATTAAAATATTTAATAGCGATTAATCGCAAATGAATTGCACATTTTTTATCTGTTCAAAATGTACCTTAAAGGGAGATTTGTCAAGTATTTAATGGGAACATGGGAGTGGGCAAATATGCTGCTTTATGCAAATGTATGTATTTATTTATAATTGGAAATCAATTAAAAGCACAAAAAAAATGACAAATATTGTCCAGAAACCCTCACAGGTACTGCATTTAGCATAAAAAATAAGCTCAAGCCAAGAACCCATTTTCATTCATATATCTTGAGGTCAGAGGTCAAGGGTCCCCTTTGAATATGGCCATGCCAATTTTCCTTCCACCAAATTTAGCGTAAGTTCTGAGCCTTATTTAGCCTCCTTCTGATAAGCTAATATGACATGGTTGGTACCAATGAATTTCTTGGGTTTTTCTAGTTTCATATGATCGGAAGACAGGATCTTTTCTCTAGCTTTAAACCTGAGCCCGCTAATACGTTATTATCGCGTTAACTTTGACAGCCCGAAAAGAAACCATTTATTTTATCAGATTTCTATTACCTCATGACAAAAAAATTGGAAGAACACTCGTAGTGAAAGGATGTCACATATTAAGTGCATTCCCATCCACTTGTTTTTGTGGGCATTTTCAATTTGAGCAATTAAAATTCAGAAAGAAAAGTCCAAACACCGCAATAATGTTTTAACGCTTGGCTGAGGTGAAGTTGGTGGGATGATAAAAAACAAAATGTGTAATGGAAACAGACTTAGTGAATGAATCATTACGTATATATATATGAAGCATGTGACTTATTTGTCACTTGAGCTTCCAGTGTAGAAAAGCATGAAATCTGTGTGAAGCTTACAAGGAGACTGTAAAGGTTCCTTGAATTAATCGTTATCGTTTGATGTTTGACTCACGTTCTTTTAAAGGGGACCTATTCTTTCGTTGTGCTTTTTCCCTTTCTTTTAGTGTGTTCTATAGATTTTTGTGAATGTAAAAGGTCTGCACAGTTACAAATCCCAAGGTCCAGGCCAAAGGGAGTTACTCTCTCTCCACAGAAACACTGCTCCTGAAGTCCCGCCTTTTCTTCCGTAACGTTGTGATGTCACCAAGTAACACATTTGCATAACACCAGCCTAGCGGCCAAAGCTAGTTGGAGCGGAGCTGGAGTAGAGTCCAAAGAGTTTGGTTCGGATGACCAATCATAACAGTGGGCCATCTGACCAATCAGAGTGGAGCAAAGCTTTTTTTTGAGGGGGGGCAGGAGCTCAAACAGAGCGTTTCAGACAGAAGGTGAAAACAAGTGTTGTAGCACAGCCGGTATTAGAAAAAACAAAAACGTTTTAGAACATTAAAGCATGTAAACATGTTCAAGTATGCACCTGAAAATAAGCATAATAGGTCCTCTTTAATTATCACGTTGTGTCCTCTTCTTCTGCCCCCGACTGGAGAATTATCGCAGCACCCGCTGTCTATCTTGATGTGCTCAACTGCTAATATTCGCACAACAGTAGTGGGTGGAAACGCATGTTCCTTCACATTTTCTTTTGCAGATTTTGTGAAAATTGTGGTTCAAATTTGTGTTTCATTTGGAAACCTGACCATTGACTCTCAAAGATATTGTATCTTTGCATTAGGTATTCCAAGTTGTCCATCACAAACAACGGCACTGAATATGGTGACCTGATGGTTAAGATGCATACCATGCAACTACAACATCCCCCGTTCAATTCTGGCCAGGGATGTTTGCATGTCTTCTCTCTCTTCCCGACATTTCCTGTCTGTCTTTACAATAGTCAGTAATACCCCCAAATATAACCTGAAAAAACAGCATTGAAATCCCTCCATATACACAAATAAACACACTGTCTGTCACACTCGGACACACAGACAGGCGGTCATACCCTAACTCACATATTCCGCCTTTCATGCAGCATCTACTGTGCCACCACACAACAGCTCCGCAGAGTAAAACGATGATCCGTTCTCCAACCACTACATATTTTTCACAGGAAAGAATACCCCAGCAATAGAAAAAGGCAACTCCTCGCTACCACTGGCCCAGTCATCCTGTTTTAGGGGCGGCTTTAAAGCATGTCACAAGACCTCATGCATAGTAAACAGCGCGGCCTCCATGGCTGACTGGTGAGCAATTTGCCTCGTAGATTGCCTGGCCCCGGGGCCTTGGAGCTATGTTTATGTATGAGCCCTCCTGTTTCATATGTATCGGCCCCGGATCATTTTCTTCTCCCCCCACCCCCTCCTCCCTGTTTTCTCCCTCGCATACACATACAGACACAAGCACGCATAAAAAACACACACCGGACAATGTGCACAGAAACACACACACACACACACACACATGCATATGGGCAGACACATAACGTAAACATTAAGAGTGATGACCTGCACGAGGGGTGACACTGTCCCAGCAGATTACACTATTGTCAATACAAATAGAAATTTACTATACATGTGTTGCAGCTGCTGCTGCTTACCGTGGCAGTTGTGCCTTGCAGGGTGAGTGGAGATGTATCAGGGACATGTTGTCTGTGATGGTGTTTTCACGCCTTCCTCACGTTGGCTATTTTACACCACCTTTAACCATATTTTCTACCTTAAATAAACAACTCGCATTCGGCGCCGAGGCTTTGGAAACGCGTGATTTCTGAGCCCTGCATCACCGGCGCCTTTTCATATCATAATCACGAGGCCGTCATCACGCGTCAATAAAGACATTTCTAAACACGTGTCAAACATTATGTGAATTTCCTGATGTCGACGGCATATGCTGCGAGACCGCATGCGGAGAGAAAATTACGAAACTGAATACATGTAAGATGAGAGTCCGAGTTCATTAACCCTTCATCGCTCCCTCTGTTATCCCTCCATCCTCCGTTTCACACATTCTTATCCCTCTCTTTTTTTCTTCTCGCTGGCTCTCTCTCATTCATCGTTCTGAACCCCCACCCTCCCGATCTCTGTTTAATGAAAAGAGCGGACAGGTTTTAAAGACGCACAAAGCCCATCTTTGAATAGAAAAAAAAGAGACACCCAATATAAGACCATCTGAAGAAATATTTACGGCATCAAAAGTCGGGCCGAAGATGTCCTCTATGTGTCAGCTAAGGGCGAAGCATCTCCAAAGGGCCCAAAATGTAATGGGTTTCACAGGACACAATTTGTTTGATATGAAATGATCCTCGGCAGACACAAAGTGGCCCCCATTAGGGGCCAAGCAGATTAGCGCAGTCCTCTGAGGGGTCCGTGGCTCAGTGTCAGTGGTGGAGGACTCCTCTTATCTTTCATTAAGCGCACACAGCAGGGCGGATTCACCAGCCCAGGAGGGGGGGTGGGGGGCTGAGAAAGAGAGAAAGGAAGAGAGGGAGGGAAACAGAGATTGGTGGCGTTTAAAAAATCATTTCCACATATCATAGCGCCATCTCTAATTCAGCGCTAGAAGCGGAGGAGCCGTGGGGAATGCACAGCATCTTTCTCTCCAAATGCCAAAATTGACCAGCAGGCACAGAGGAAATGAGGCTGAGCACAAATACACACAGACACACACGCACACACGCACACACACACACACACACACACTGACACACTCGCGAATACAGACAGGTTGGATGGATGCACGGGCAGAAAAAGAATGCATACACATATGCGAGCACCAGCAACAAACACACTCGCACGTGCCAAGTCTTGAACACAGCCAAACACAAAGCGTAAAAATGAGACCTACTCAGACACTCGCGGGGGAATACCGCTCTTCACGCGCACACACATCCACACACACGGCGGCGATGGCAGCACGCCACGGCGGGTTCATGCCTAATCTGTGTTTGTTAATGGTTGGCGTGTGCTAATTACTGTCACCGTGCACCAGGGGCCTTTGCTGGCCAATCACCAACTAGACTAGCCTCTGACCGGCCAATCGCATAGCCGGTCTAGCCTCTGAACCAAAAGGGGCTTCTGGGAGAGAGGGACTTTCAGCGGCGGCGAAATTGGCCTTGGAACACTCGTCTAATGCTGGAACATGTGTGTGTGTGAGAGGGAAAAGAGGGAGAGAGACGGGGATTGCAAGAGAGACACGGAGAGAGAGAGAGATGGAGAGAGTGCTTCCGTGTGTGTGTGCACATGTGGCGCTATGAGCGTGCAAGCGTGTCCGACTGCATGTGTGCGAGCAGCGGACGACAGAGTGGAAAGGAAAACAAGGCCTGAATGTGGGCCAAGTCAACCACTCCACGGGCTCAAAGGCAGCGGTAATCCAGTGTTGACATGGTAAAAGCCATGAGCTTAGTGTCAATTAGATAGAAACAGTATGCTTACTCTTCTGGAGTAAGTGGATAGTACCTTTTAAGTAGAGCAAGCCAAGCAATACTAGGTTACTACTAGAAATTAAATGAATCTGACTTTCCAGTCCAGCATACAGCGTCTTCATCGCTCACGTTTTTTACATTCTATCGCCGTATTTTTCAGCTTGTTTATACCAATTTAAAAATCTTGGCAGTACCAGCCATCAACCTATTTTACCACCATTTTGCACCCGGCTTCATATTCTACCCTCAGAGGCTAGATGGCCTTATTACATTTCAGTCACTCAGAATGGGTTTCTGGGCCATGACAATCTCAAACCATGCAGGCCACCATCATTCAGCGTTGGTGAAAAGAGGAGAGATACAAAGGGTGAAACCATCTCTGACATTCCTGGAATGGCCCTGAAGCCATAAGAGGGAGGTGGTGCACGTGTGTGTGTGTGTGCGTATACAGTATGTTTGTATAAATGGCTGCTTTGCTCCTCTGATAATGCCATGGTACCAGCTGAGGCCAGAGGGTATGAGGGGGAAGAGGATCATGTGATTGGTTGATGCGTTACGCCATCTTAAACGATAGCGAGAGTCCATTTACAGCAGTCGCCTACTGATGCTGCCCCGGAGGGGTACAAGGCACCTTCATGTAAACAAGGCATGTATTTAAAGGTGCAGTACATGCATGCATACAGACAATGATACATTTTTTTAATTTATTTACATTTCATTTATAGAGCGCTTTTCAAGAGACTCAAGGATGCTTTACACCAGTGGTTTCCAACCTATTTTCCTTGAAGCCCCCCCCCTACTTGTATATCTAAGAAAAGCTGAGCCTCCCCCACGTCATCACCTTAAAAATTAAATCCTTAAACAAAATCCTCAGTTTGAATATAGTGATTCAGTGTATGATTTAGTCTTTTTTCGAATAAATCAGTTTTCTTTAATGAATATAACTTGTGAGTTTTGTCAACATAAATAAAGTGATGACGTATTGACAGATTTGCCAAGTGAACGCAATTACATAATATGATCTTCTTTTTGTTACGACTTAATTTACTATATTGGTGTTAGAGCCGAAATAGAGTTTTTGTTATTGTGGTTAAAATATTTAATTTATGGTGTTGTTAGATTGCTGCCCCGTTAAGCGATAAGCGGGAGAGCAAATAGGTTTTTTACCGCAATAAAAATGTTGTTTTGAAAGGCTAAACGCCAACAAATATGTATTGAAGCAGAATATTTCGTTGGATTCAGCTAAAAAAAATTAGATATCTTTTTAAATAGTTATAAAAACAGACTGTTGTATAAAGTGTGTTATTATGATTTTAGTCGTACATAAGTAAATCTAATTTTGACAACCTCAGAGCAGACAAATCCTGGTGCACCCTCTGTGATCTTTGGCGCCCCCCTATAGGGGGTCCTAGACCCCAGGTTGGGAACCACGGCTTTACACGACAAGTTAAAAAGATCCTGAGAACTAAAAATCCACAAAGTACAGTAGCACAGTACATTAAATCAAACATAAAGCAGTTCTCAAAAGGTGAGCATTGGAGTAGTTTCATAGACAGATTGGCGCACTCCCGGTGCTTTGTGCTGGATGATGCAGACAGGAGGTTAACGTCAAAAGAGGGAGTGCAGCGGCGGCGGAGAAGGTTGGTGAGGGAGGAGAGAGCCTGGTCATGAAAGGTTTTGTGAGTGAAGAGAAGGACCTTGACTTGAATCTGCGGCTGTCTCAGAGCTCAATATGCACATAGTGGCTGCTATCAGTTCACATTTTTTAAAGAGGACCTATTGTGCTTTTTTTCAGCTTCATACTTGTATTTTGGGTTTCTACTGGAACATGTTTATACGCTTTAAAGTTCAAAAAACGCTTGATTTTTCTCATACTGGCTGTGCTGCTGCACCTCTTTTCGCCCTCTGGCTGAAACGCTCTGTTTGAGCTCCTGCCCCCCGAACCAAACCCTTCGGACTCTGCTCCAGCTCCGCTCTAACTAGCTTTGTTTGAGGGCGTGCCAAATTAGCCGCTATGGTATACATTAGACCGGCACATACAGGTACCTCGCAAAAACTCAAGGCCACGCCCCCTTTTGGGGCAAAGAAACCCGAAAATCCCATAGATGTCAATGCAATTTGACGTATGTTTGAATTTTGACAAATTCATATGCATTCATCTCTTGTTATACAAACATTTGTTTTATACACATGTCTAATAATTATTTTGCAATCTTTTGCGATCTGAACCTGAGCGTTCGCGATACCTTAATAAATTAAGGTTGGTCGCCGTCATGTCCCTTCAGTCTTCTCCCGTCCAATACGCTGGCCGGATATTGCTTATCCAGACTTCTATACATATTCGATTGAATCACGTTAGGCTAAGTGTCTGTAAATATATATGTTAATAACCAACTGTTTGATCTACAGGCTGAGATTTAGCTGTAGACGACAGTCTGATGCTGCTATAATGTTAATGTATGATGTAATGTATTACTGCAGCAGCCTCTCACTCTAGTCTGGTCTATAGCTTGGAGCCATAAAGCCCCTCTATTATATTTTTTTTAGGATTTATTGTTGGTGCAGCCAACTGCACAGCAACTCTTGGGTATAGCGTTATTACTATTACCGGTTTTGGCCTAAAGTAGAAGTGTGGAGACATGTTTCAACTTCTCCTGTTTACGCTGTTACCGTCTATGAGGGACACGGAAATGTTTTCCGCCACATGGGGGCATGGTCATGCGAGGCTACTTTGGATGACGTATTGCTGATCTGATGTATTATGCAAATGTGTTACTTGGTGACATCACCACGTTACGGATGAAAAGGTAGGACTTCAGCCAGGACTTCAGCCAGGACTTCATCCATCAATATATCCATCCATCTATCCATCCATCCATCCATCCATGTATCGCTCCTTCTGTACACCCATCTAATTTCTACCAATTTTCTGTGAGCTGCACTCTCGCCTCCATGAATACCCAAGCTTGGCACGTCTCCGAGTCAACGTATTGTTTGCTTAAATTGAAAGGTCGGTAGGGGGAAGCCAACTAATGTGGCAAACCACTTCAAAACCACTTTTCATCTTTTTCCCTTCTTTCTTTTTTATCAGCCTCCATCATTTTCATTCGCCAGGCAGCCTGAGAAGACCCTTTCATCTGAGAGGGAGAAGGAGACCGAAAGGGAGAGAAAAAAGAAATAGAGATAGAGAGATGGAGATGGAGATGGTGATGGTGATAGCGTCGGGATGATTATAAGTGAGCAGGTCTTAATGACTTCTCTCCTTCTGACTCCTCTCTGCTTATTATCCGATCAAACAGCCTGCTGCCGTCTATGGTGGCTATACCACTGAGAATCTTCCTCACAATGAGAAGAATAGAGTTGCACTTTGACGAACAATAGGTGAAGGCTTGCCATGCTTCCCTTGAGAGCACAACTACAGCTCTTACGAGTGACCTTGTGGGGGTGATTTTTAAGCATGGTGGTAAAGATGATATGTTCCAGTCTAAGAGAGACTGTATTTATGTGCAATCCAAAATGTGGAGACAATTTTCTTGCAAACAAGCACGGGACGACTGCAGCACATGCACATGAGGTCCAGATCACGTAAACCCTCGCTATACACCTCTGCATTCATTTATCTGCCATATTAAGGCTAATAGCATCTTGGGGGGGAAACACACCATGTTTCAAGCAGTCATTTCTATTTTCAAGGCCTGACTTTTAAAACAAGGTCAATTGTTCCCTGTATTCTCTTGAAAACTTGAGAAGCCAAAGTTCACTGCCAGTTCCTTTTCTCCTTTCTATTCTGAAATTACAGGGGCTTTCAGTGAGGTCACTGCACTGTCATATGAATAATAGATTTTAATTGATTTAACCTGGTCCTGGAAGTGGGCTAAAACGCGAGCCCTGTCACTTTCAGAGGGCAGCAAGAGGGGAGCATGGTCCAGCACACATCTTTAAAAGCCCCTTGACGTGAGTCCGGGATGAAATATTTACGCTGTAGCGAGGACTGACCTCCCGCTGCAAAACCACGTTGTGATCTCCGATTGATTTCTGACAAGGCAATTGGGGCGAGACAAAATTGCAGCCAGCACTGTCCGGCTAAACCCGCAAGCCCCCACACCGACAACAAACTGTACCAAAGTGACCTTGTGGAAATCAGAACGGCTATCCACCTTTAACTAAATCATTTTGGCTGAAATTAAACAGCTGCTTCTGAGCTCTCAATGGTCCCAAGTGTTCCGTGAGGATGAAGCTATTTGGTGGCAAACAATTTAGTAACGTGATAATATCAGTCAAGTGGACATTAAAATGCTGCTTTGAGCGTCCCGCCTGCGATACAGGCAGATTAATTACCAGGAAAGAAACGATCCCTGAATAGTTCCAAGAATGGATGCTGAGAAAAGCTAATTATTAATATATTTGCATGACGGCAAAGCTATAAAACAATGCACTTTTTGAATGGCTGTCAATCAATTAAAATAATGAATCACAAATTAATCGCACATTTTTTATCTGTTCAAAATGTACATTAAATGGATGTTTGTCAAGTATTTAATACTCTTATCAACATGGGAGTGGGCAAATATGCTTGCCTTATGCAAATGTATGTATATATTTATTATTGGAAATCAATTAACAACACAAAACAATGACAAATATTGTCCAGAAACCCTCACAGATACTGCATTTATCATAAACAATATGCTCAAATCATAACATGGCAAACTCAAGCCCAACAGGCAACAACAGCTGTCAGTGTGTCAGTGTGCTGACTTGACTATGACTTGCCCAAAACTGCATGTGATTATCATAAAGTGGGCATGTCTGTAAAGGGGAGACTAGTGGGTACCCATAGAACCCATTTTCATCACATATCTTGAGGTCAGAGGTCAAGGGACCCCTTTGAAAATGGCCAGTGACAGTTTTTCCTCGCCAAAATTTAGTGTAAATTTGGAGTGTTTAGCCTCCTTCATGACAAGTTAGTATGACATGGTTGGTACCAATGGATTTCTAGTTTCATATGATACCAGTATCTTCACTCTAGCTTTAAAACTGAGCCCGCTATATCCTCAAAATCGGAAATTGCATTAATGCGTTAAAGAAATAAGTGGCGTTTAAACAAATTTGCATTAAAGTGTTATTATCACGTTAACTTCGACAGCCCTAGTTCTTACATTATGTTACCACTCAGCAAACTTTGACCTATCGATGTGGTGTTCATATCCCGCATCAATAGATGTAAAGCACAAATTCGATATTTTTGCTCCATCAAAGTCTGTTGCTTACCGATCCAACAGGCAGCGTTGAAATTATGTAGATTTATTCATAACATTAGCATGATAAATTGGGAACAAAATGAAGCAGCTACACTTGAATTATTAAGATTATGAAAAATTATAATGAATGCTTTGCTCTTGATGTGACTTGTTTTCCTGATAAACAAAGGCCTCTAATTACCACAGAAACATCTGGGGACTTTGGTAACCTTCATTAATCTAACCCAATCCCACCATTCATCTCCCCGCAGAGTTTCACATTAGAAAGGATAAGTGCACCAGTGACACTGCATATAAATGCGTACCAGTTATCAGACGCATTCTCTCCGGTTACTTTTCTGGCATCGTCCCACACCTCGGGGATATTGCCCAATAAATGCCGTCTGCTGGTGCCACATCCTCCCGATCTCATTGTCTCTGAGTGTTAATTGCGAGATAGTAAACACTGATTACAAGTCAATTAGCGGCTGCTTCAAACACGCTGCCGCAGTTTCACTCTCCGAAAAACAGGTGATGTAAGGAACTCTGCACACAAAGTTGGACATCTTTACTGATTTCTCTGCGTATCCCCAAAGGCCCGAGCACTTTGAGTTCATCTCAGACATGATAATAAACGTCACAGTCAACCTGGCTTTGGATTCAAAGTCGTTTTTTTTCCACTTCACATTCATCCAGGTCTTCCAAAAACTGGATTCTCCGGCTCAGATCCAACACATCAATCCATCCTATTTTGCAGATGGTCTCTGTGTCTGAGTGATTGTGTTCCTAAGGGTCACGACGAGTGTTTGTGCACTGTGTATGTTTGTGTGTGTTGGTCCTGTGTGCGCGTGTGTGAGAGCCAGGCGTACCGGTGTGTGGATAACCCCTACGACCGGAGCCCCAGGCTGTTGGAAAAACCTGGCTCAGACCGAGAGAGCTAGGATATGAGCCCGGATCAGACTGGGAGTGATGGAGGGCCTTGACCAGGTGTGTGTCTGCGTGTGTATGTGTGTGTGTGTAAAGGAGGTGATGGAGGATTTAGGATAGGTAGTGGAAAAGGGAAGGAGAACGGGTTGCTGTCAGAGTTCTTTTAAAGTTTCAGCGATCATTTGTTTAGTCCCTGCGTCGTGCGTTATTGTACGTTGTGTTTGCACATGAAGGTGTGTGTATCTTTATATGTGTGTGTGTGTGTGTGTGTGTGTGTGCTGCTCCTTCTCTGACCTGCAGGATGAGTAGGGGGGAGACTCCTGCTGATTAATGGGTCTGTCGGCTCTCCCATGGTGGCACGTTTCCAAACTAAATTTGGCCACTGCTGGCTAGCGGGGTCAGGTGCAGGCAATGGAGACATTAGGGAGGGCCTGCCTCACAGCAGCATCTCCTGAACACTGCTGGACCTCGGCACCAGGAGAACCTGGGATAGGCTAAGACAGGTCATCTCACTGAATTGTCGAAGGTACTGTTTATAATAATGGACTGTCACTTTTAAAAGGACCATTTCCCTTAAAATAATACAAAATAAAGTCCAAGAAACGTTCAGAAGACATGTGTTACAGCTTCTACTGCAATGATGTCTCTTGATAAGTGATCCCACATGATTCCACAGTGACGTTTGGCCAGTGGTTGTAAGTGGTCATTAAAGGAACAGTTCAAACATTTTTGGGGAAATATATATTTGATTTCTTGCCGAGAGATGAGAAGATTGAGATTACGGTCACGTCTTTACGCTAAATATGAAGCTACTGTCAGCAGCCAGTTGGCTTAGCTTCACGTAAAGACTGGACGAGAAACAGCTAGCATGGCTGTGTCCAAAGGTAACAAAATGGACCCAGCAGTAGAGGCACCGCTAAAACTCACTAAATAAAACATTTATATCTTGTTTGCTTAATCCATATATTGTATCGGGGGGGCCAGAGCCACGGTATCGAGGTCCCGCCCACACACCAGCCCAAGCCAATCACAAGCCGAGCACGGCCACATCTCGCTAGCGTGAGCTACCTAGCTGCTACGTTAGCACCACGGTAACCGTTTGGCTAGAAAGACACAACAATTAACCATAATATCTGTATAACTACATTTATGACCAAATTGACACGTTCTACTACACAGACTGTTATGGAAAGTTAAAGTTACATCTCCTCTCTCGTACATTTTCAGAGCCTCCGGAGCCATGACTACTGCACTCAGAGCAGCTCAACTAAATCACAGCTGTCAATCATGACGTCTCACACGTTTTTATAGCATCGAAAAAGTAATTAAAACTAAACTTGAGTGGAAAATGAACACTTGAACATACATCGGCGTGATATACAGTCTATGGTTTAATCTGTACAAGAAACTGAAATGTAAAAAACGGCATGTGGTTTTACGGGGAGTTATGTGCTGGAACGATTTCTTGGCCGGGTTCCACAAATCTCCCACAATCTAATCGAATTAATTAGAGAACTTTAGAGGTGTAAATAGGCATATTTTTAAACCTCTGTTCAAAGCCTAGCTATTTCCCCTCTGTTTCCAGTCTTAACACATTTCCAAAAATGTTGAATTACTCCTTTAAAAGGAAGGATGTTTTTTAAGGTAGTTCAAATTCCTGAGCAAAATTTCATTGAACTTTCTAAATTTACAGTTCTCCTGTTTTATGAGCATATCATTCCCACCTAAACTTACAGCTTTGTCATAGCAGATGGGTTTGTGAGCCTCAGTGAGCCTCGGAGCCATGTTGCTAGTAGCCTCTGGCCAGGCAAACTCCAAGCTTGTTTGGGAGTATGTGGCAGTGGGGCGACCCTGAACTGCATTTATGTTGTAGGCTCACCATCTTTAAGATGAAGGGGGGTCAGCATAATGGTCAGGGTCAGAGCGGATCTTTGCATCCAGGAGCAAATTAAAAGGCATTCATATTCTTCCAGTAATCATAAAATTACATTTTGTTCTATTTCATCACTAATCGATGCAGATGAAAGAGGCCGTACTGTTACACATAACCAACAGCGTCCCACTCATCCATCCCCCACAGTGACATTTCCCCATCCATCTCGCAGTGCAATCAGCACTATCCATTATGTATTCGCTACTAGGTAACAAGCGCAACTTGACCAATTACAGACACAATGATAGACCCCGAAGCTCATTTCTTTCCTCTGTGTTTTTGCCAACGCTGTCATGGCGACCTCTACAACGGATGGACGTCAAGACTGGTTGGCAGGTCACTCAAGGTGGGCAATGTGAGTACATAATTACAGCTTGGGAACATTTGCCCTTTGCAAATTGTATGAAATGCATAGTGGCTAATTGGGCCACTCTGGCATTTGTGGAGTTCACTGGGTCATCTTTTATGCGACGACCATTATCACTAAAGTGATAAGAGTGATAGGCCCACTCAGCTCTCGCTGGTTCCTTTGCTGTATCCATAGAAATATCTGGGACTGGGTCAAGTTGAGGAAGACATTACAGTCAGTCGTACGGGTCACAAAATACAGCCTCTTATGCCCAAAAATGGCTGTTTTAAGTTGGGTAAAATGTTACTATTTTAATCAAACAAATAATTTTCTGGTCAGATATGGACTAAGGGGATAAAACTGAAAAATCCTCACAACAACAGCGTTTTAACTAGGGCTGTCAAAGTTAACACGATAATAACTCATTAAAGCATTTTTGGTTTAATTCCACTAATTTCTATAACGCATTAACGCAATCGATTTTTCAGAGATCGTAGTGGGCTCAGTTTTAAAGCTAGAGTGAAGATACTGGCATCATATGAAACAAGAAAATCTAAATTGGTAAACGCTACATTTTGGCAAAGAAAAATCGGCATGGCCATTTTCAAAGGGGTCCCTTGACCTCTAACCTCAAGATATGTGAATGTAAATGGGATATATGGGTACCCACGAGTCTCCCTTTTACAGACATGCCCACTTTATGATAATCACATGCAGTTTGGGGCAAGTCATAGTCAAGCCAGCACACTGACACACTGACAGCTGTTGTTGCCTGTTGGGCTTGAGTTTGCCATGTTATGATTTGAGCATATTTTTATGCTAAATGCAGTACCTGTGAGGGTTTCTGGATAATATCTGTCATTGCTTTGTGGTGTTAATTGATTTCCAATAATACATTATACATACATTTGCATAAAGCAAGTGAGTATTTAATACTAAATCTCCCTTGAAGGTACATTTTGCACACATAAAAAATTTGATTAATTTGTGATTAATCGCAATTAACTATAGACAATCGTGCGATTATTCACGATTAAATATCTTAATCAATTGACAGCCTTAACTTTAACTTTGAATATTGCAGTAGTAGTTACATTGTGTTCCTTTGAAGGTGGCATTTCGAGGTTAGAGCAGATTATTTACACCACATTGTACCTGCGAACTCCTGTCGAACCCACTTTGAGTCCATTCCCTCAGAAGGATGAAAGAGTTTAATTATCAATATCAGACAGAGATAACCTGACTTTAGGCAAGTGAAATGATATGAAGAGAAAAATAACATAAGAGATGTAAAACTGGATTGAAATTGGTAACCATGTGCACTTTATAAGCATCATTTTACTGAAAAACGGTGTTCATGTACTTTCATTAAGAGAGAACCTTGGGTATTCAAAGTGACAATGGAAAACCTCTTCACCTTCAGGCACTCTCAGCTCATTTCATCATGCAAGAAAAAAAATGAAAAAAAACACATTTCACTATTTTAAATCCCCGTCTCTGACAGCGAACTTCTGCCGTTCCACAGACACCTCCCGGTTCACAGTGAGGCAGGAATGTGCTAAATCCTCCTCAGGTGGGGGAGTCGGCCCGCCAGCCATCGGCAGACTCCGCTCTCATACAGACTGATAAATCTCTCCCCTCGTATCCACACCCCTGCATTAAGTAAAGGTAGCGCCATCTGCTCCCTATTAATTCCCCAGCAGGCGACTTATCACCTCAACCCCCGTGACCCCGAGTGCCTCCTACGTCCTCTCTGCTCCTCTCCTCCTCTCTCCTCCTCGCTTCTCCCCTCTACTCCCTCATTCCTGAACCCTATTCATCTCGTCCTCTGCATGTTTTATACACTGCAGTTGAAGAGGTGTGTTGACATTTCATTTTACAGTGCCTTAGAATATGGATTTATACACGTGCACACACGTGAACACACGCATGCTGTAACCTTTTGCTAACCGCTAAACTCTCCAGCAATCCAACTCCCCCCCCCCCCCCCATGTCCCTGTGGCAGGGGGTTCAGTGGACAAGTCTGGTCCTCTAGGTCAATGGCAAATGAGAAGCAGAGCTTTAGGATTAAGGAGGAGATAGCTGAGGGTTCAGGAGCCTTTCTCTGGCTTTGATTAGCTCCCTTACTTGATTAAATGCCCATCGTCGAGGAAAAAAAAAAAAAAAGATGAAAATTGGATGAGGGGAGAAGAAGAGAAGAGAGGGGAGAGACAGAGTCAAGGCCATTTGTTTTCTCAGCTGGGGCTAGTTCAAGTGGTCGTCTCTTGGAGCCCTCTGGCCCAGGTTCACACACACACACACACACACACACAGAGGCTACTGCACACAAGCACACACTGAGATTAATAAAAATGTCCTGAGGGAAGACGGAATAAGTCAGAGGGTTGGCTCTCGCAAGTCCACCACCTCACTCTCTTACTTTCCAGTCCCATCCCTCACTCACTTGTTTATCCCCTCAACTCTCTGTCTTTCTCCCCCACTGTACTCTCCTCTAGTCTGGTCTGTCAGGGTAACCTGACTCCGGCGGCTTCTGACACGATCCAGACCGCTCGTAGCCCCTGCCCAACACTTTCACCACCAGAGCCAGACAGTAAAACACCCAGATTACTACCACATGTTCCCCCCTATTTCTCTCTGTGTCTCTCTCACAACCACACAGACACACACACACACACGCACACACACACACGCACACACACTTTCTGTTGTTGGCAAGCATCCCCCACGGCCACCATTGCTCGCTGGGCTCAGGAACACAGGCCACACCAAAAACCCCAGAGTGGGGTAAACTGACCCAACCTGTGTAGGAAAAAAAAAAAATTGTGTGTGTGTGTGTGTGTGGGTGGGGGGGGTGACCTGTAGGTGTATAAGTGTGCGTAGTTATGGTAGTTGGTAGATAAATAGTAACAGCTTCAGACAGCAGAGATGAGATGAGGGGAGAGGAAAAAAAGAGAAGAGGCCACGGTGGGAGGTTAGGAAAGCAGAGCATCATATGAGTTCCCAGGGAAGAAGTTTCACCTTTTCCTTCAGTGAGGAGAGCTGCATCATGGGTAATATTGTCAACTGCCAACTAACTGGGTAAAGTATAGCCTAACCAGTGTCGAACAATAAGGCGTTACTTTGTAACACGTTACAATATTGTTGATTACTTTGTAAGGATCGTGTAAGGAATTAAGATTTTAATTCAGTAATTATATTACAGTTAATAAATAACACAATCGTCTCGATGTCAAACGAAAAGGCATCGGCCCATCAAATATATACAAATGCGCATTCTTTTTAATTTGAAATCCGTGTTTCTACTGTTTATGTACCTCATGATTGTCGAAAGATAAAATAGTTGCCAATGTGAAAACTTTCCGGAGTTGTGCAGTGTTTTTGGCGTCTGATAAACCTTTAAATGCATTAACACGTCATTCCAGAATTGTATTTCATATCCCGTTTAGGGATGCACCAATACTGATACTGGATCGGATATTGGTGACAATGGGGCCGATCTATTCAATTCAATTTCTATGTTTATATACTATATACATTATAGACTGGAATTTTAATTTCCTGTCTAAGTTAAAAAAAATTGCCAAGTTGGTGCATGATTTATTTTAATAATAAATAACAATTCACTAAATTTGTATCCATGTATTTATTTATTACATTTTGTTTTGCAAAATTAGGAAAATTATGTTTAAGTCCAGCCTGATGTTGACTTACACATAAAAGAATGATCCCAGTCTCTTCCACACAGTGAGGCATACAGCTTATTAATTAAACACTGGTATCGGATCGGTACTCGGTATCGGCCGATGCCCAAAGCCCAGGTATCACTATCGGTATCGGGACTGAAAAAGTTGGATCGGTGCATCCCTAGTCCCATTACCTTAAACAACACCCTCCCACCAATGCAGCCCCCTGCGTTGTTTTAGTGCAGGGCTGTTATCAGTCTGAATAATACTAACGCTACATTACGTGGACAGCTTTGGGGGTGGGCTACGGGTCACGTTACATTTTCATTCAATGAAACTCAGCCCTGAAAAAAGGGACATAACGGACCAGATGCGTTCACAAGTTGTAAACTATGGTTTGTAGGCTGGTAGTGTGATAACGTCCCAACAAATGTGAAGAAGCACACTAGAATAATAAATTCACCATTTCCACAGACATCATTGCATCATTGTCTCTGTTGTCCGGCCCAGCACATCGACCCGGTCAACGTTAAACAAAAGGTGAACTCTGCAGGTCAAAGGTCAGAAAGTGGTTAGTCTCCACCAAAAGAGGGGAAATACGACTCCTGGAAACTCCAAAGATGTCTTGTTTACATGTCGTTTCTTCTTTGCCAGGCGGCTTGCTACTGTTAGCCACTGGTAAAGGCTACATTCAAACATGATCTAGCTTCGTTCAGAGTTGGAGGACTGGACTTCTGGAGTCCTAACGTTAAGCTAGCTGTTGATGGTCAGTAAATACCTCCAATACCTCCTCGGGTGATAACAAACTTTTTTTAATTTGATACCATACAGATACAATCTTAATGATACCGATCATTTCTTAAATGGGTATGTGATCCCATTTAAAAATAAAAGATCATAACACTCAAATGCAAATCACATGACACACACCGGCCATTAATAACACATTTAATACAAAAGCAAATATGAGTACAATGAAATAAAATGTTTGTGTCATAAGTGTAAAAAAGTCCAGTATTTTACATTAATATGATTAAATAATAAGCCTCCATATAACTTTCAGTGTGTGTTGTTTTTTTAAATAAATGAAGAGGTTACTCATGTTGCTGTGTGGCACGTTATTGTCATAACTAGTGCATCTTGCTGTATTTTTATCTACAGGAGACAAGTAGCACCAGATCACGCTATGTTTCCTTTCTGTCGTTCCTTTCAAGTGTGTCAGCTTGGTTGTGATGTCACATGGTTTCCACTGTCATGCGACGCAGGCCAGCTAAATATGTCGGGGCTGTTTCGGCACAAACATTATACAAACGTAGTGAAAGTGTTTGGAAGTGATGCAGCCACCCACGTTTGTATTTATATGATTTTACTGATATTGTTTTAAAGGAATCAATACCAAAAATGAGCAGCTTGTGAGTATCGAAGTATCGATCCGCCCATCCCTAGTGTCAAACCACAATGTCCTGTTTTCTGTTGTGACGTGTGGAGGCTTTAACGAAGCTGGGCTGATTAACGCAAGTAATGTAATGAGTGATGCTGTGCTGTTGAGTTATTTATAACATATTCTAATAACTTTTTTCAATGTGTAATATGTAACATTGCCACATAACGCACCCCATCAGCTCCTTTCTTAGCTTTTATATTGAAGATTTTACAGGCTTCCCTTAAACATTCCTGTAAACATGAATCAGGCTTAAAGTTTATCATGGTATTATGCACAATCTGCAACGCTGCCTGATCTGCAGAGAGTTATCTTAAGAGAGTTGCAGTCCCCTTTTGACTTTGCACCTGCACAATGCCTCCCTCCCTCCTCCACGCTTTGTTGGCGAGAGCCGTCTTGGTCATTCTGTATGCCCAGGCACATTATCAACTTGCAATTACACCCGCACGCTCTGTTCTGCTCGCCCCCAAATCAACCAGCTGGTGATACAGCAACACTGCATTACAAACACATTGACTACTCGCACATTCTTAAATAAGAGGTCCTTCCTATCACAAATAACCCTAATATGAATTTAATGCGAAGTAATGAATCTGTTGGAGTTTCATTCCGGCATACTGGAAAGTTAATAAAACAATATTGCGATTGGTGAGGAAGGAGAACCCCGCGGACCGAGCTTTAGATTAGGCCCCTAATGGCTCTGAAGCCGGAGGCTAAATTGAAATGTAAAACCCGGAGCGAGACCCTAATTCACCCTTATCTGTGTGAGTGACGAGCCTGCCTCCCCCGACTGAGATTGGGGCCATCGAGTTGGATGAACCGCAATTTGCTTTGTTAGAGGTAGGTGTATATGCATGCACGGCCCGGATCGCAGTATGGAGATATAGAATGCGTGTTTGGAATGCATTCGGAGTAAATTAACTCTTTTTTTTCTGTCTCTCTCTTTCTTTCTTTGCACTCCTCAGTGCAGTGAAGCTGTAGCAGAGTTACAATGCAACACGGGAGGAAACGCATCTGTCGGCATGTGAACACCATTACATCCCTTCCTCAAAATCTGAATGAATAACTGCACATGATAGCATTCAATAAAGGAACAATTTCAGTGTTTACACTGTGGAATCCTTGAGCTTTCCTTACATGCTGCAAGACTTTGTGGTCCTGGGCTGTGGTTGAAAAGTAAAAAAAATCACATCCTATTGTCTGTTACTATCCACTTTTTGTTGACCTTGATGGAAAACGTCATGAGGTCAAGGAAAGAGAGGACTTAGGAAAATACAACCGTGGTGTTAAGAGAACCCGACTGTACTTACACTATAGGCTCCATAATTATGATGCGACGGCGGCGGATGTTAGTGACGTAAGTCTGCCGTGGTGAAACTACAGTGTTCTAAGGATGGACTACAAAAGGCGAATGACCCCGTTGCCTTCTTAAAGAGCTCTTTCAATGACTCCTTCGCCCGCATTGTGTGAAAGAGAGATACCGCAGGTCCGTCTGCTGCTTTAAGTCTTTATATCAACAGATAATAAAGGATTATCTGACCGAACGTGGACAACCGGTGAAAAATATCACTTCATTACCATGGTTGGAATTGAAATAAAAAAAGCAATAGCCTACAGGCTACCACAAAAGTTGATATGATAAATATTGAGTTAATTGTTTGAGTTGTGGAGAAGTTGTAAAACCATTAAATGTGTTCTTCTTCCTACTCCTTTTCGGACGTAATATTTATTTATGTTGAGTATTTGTTTATTGACAGTTTGCTATATGTTTACTCTTCATTTTATTTGCTATTCTTGTTTTTTGCTTATAATAGAAATAAAGTGAAACTAAATTTCACTGTCCACTCATATTTATCAACATTAATCCCAATTAGTATATAACTGTATGAAAATAACATGCAAGATAAGCATATCGTTTGTTTTCATGAACGGCCAAATGGTGCGTCCCTTTAAGGAAGGAATTGTGGGATGTCATCTCCTTTCCTTTGGTTAAGGAGGGTCCAGTGTATCCTATGCTAACGGAGATAATAAAGGAAGCATTGAAGCACCTTTCCTTAACATTTAGAGGATTCAAACAGCTCTTATCATGGCTGCCTACTTAGACACTTCCGGGTCATTTCACGCCGTTAGGAACCTTTCTAAGCAAAAAAAGACTTTTCGACCGCAGCCCTGGATTGGTTGCACTAAAACACACAAACAAACCCCCCTCCTCCTCTCTCCCCATCCTCCTCTTCTTCCCTCCGTCAACAGGCCACTCGTCCACCTGTTCCCATTATGTTACCTCGGTGATATCTCTCTTTCTCTCTCCTCCTCCTCCTCCCTCTCTTTCTAATGCTCCTTCTTTCCTCCCCTCTCACCCTAATATCCTCCTTTTCCTTTATCTCTCCTCCTTTTACCACCACCGGTGCCTCCGCCGCTGACCGTTCATTACCCTAATCAAATCAGCAGCTGAACAACCGCTCACTGCCACTCCACGAGCTGCTGTTTTTTTTTTTTTTTTTTAAATCCCCCGACTCATTTGCATATGCGTCCAGTTAATTAGCGTGGGGGCGCAGGTGCGTGGTGATAATCATTATTAAACATGACAGTCACCTGTGACCGCGCTGCCCTCCCCAACCCTCCACATAAACACACTCACACCACCCTGCCTCTGCTTCCCCCATACACTTCTCTGCCTGAGCATCATCAACGAGAAGCGATGATGTAATTTCCTGTTTCTGTTTTGTTTTTTTTTCCTTTTCCAAATTTTTTTTATTGTTTTTTTTGTAGACATGGCAACAGTCTCAACTCATATCAAATGCAGAACATAACTGAGTGATTGTGACATGAAATAAAAACATAGAAACAGGACCCCCCCTGAGCCATGTTGGTCTTGGTCACACAAAAGAGAAAAAAAATAAAAATAATAATAATAAATAAATATAAAATAAAATAAAAGAAATATTATAAAATAAAAGAAATAATAAAAAAGTAAAAAAATAATTAAAAAAATGAAATAATAAAAGAGAGAAAAGAAATAAAATTAAAATAAATAATAGATCTAGCTTAAAAATGAAACAAAATGTTAAGCATAACATTAAAGTGGGGGTAGGCAGTATATTTTTGGCATCATTGGGCAAAAATTCTATAATAACCTTTCAGCATATTTTAATTCAAGTGTTCTGAGAGAAAACTAGACTTCTGCACCTCCTCAAGGCTCTGTTTTCAGGCTTTAGAAAATCTAGCCTGTGATGGGAGACTTTGGCCAATCACAGGTCATTTCAGAGAGCGTGTTCCTATCGAGCATCCCTTTTGGCTGTGCTCCGGCTGGTGGGCGGTGCTTGGTTATTCCTCAACTGATCTCATCATGGCGGCAGGGTCACAAACTTTCTCATTTTACAGCTTAACAGTACACTACAAGATGTTTCTGAAAACATTTGAGGCGAGAAATAGGCATTACAGTAACAGAATATTGATTCATATTTGATCAGCGCTGCCTAGTTTGACCGTTTTATTGGAGTTCGCCAGTGATTGACAGCTGCCTCAGAAACGGCAGCTCGGCTCTGATTGGTTGTTTTCCTCCCGTGTGTGAAATCTTGCAGATGTCATTAGGAGCACCGGAGGACACAGAGGCACATGATTTCTTTCAGATTACCTGTCTCATGCACTACTGTCAGGCTTTAGTGACTGTTTTATAGAAATATATATTTTTAATAATATTTGCTCCATTTCTACCCACTGCTGCTTTAAGTAAGAGTAAAATATTAAAGACAATAGTATTGGTTGGAATTAAGGTAAGTGAGCTGGAGAGAGACATATTAGTGTTATTAATAGGCCATAATTAAAGATGCTCATAGGAGAGGAGTGGGGATGATCCCTCTCTCCTTTCTCTCCCTGCCCTGCAAGCTCCGCTCAGGAAACAGTCAGTATCATACTAACTGTTCCTGTTTTTAATGATCAGCATGTATTCCACACACACATTCGGCGCTTGATCACATTTGTTCAGCCGTACAGCTTTTGTAAGATGATTTTAGAGAAAAACTCAGTGTCTTCTGGCAGGAAGGTGTCAAAAGGAAAAGAAATTAAATAAGAGAAAGTCATTCCCCACTGAGAGAGAGAGAGAGAGAGAGAGAGAGAAGGGGTGGGTGGAGGGGTATGTGTGTGTGTGTGTGTGTGTGTGTGTGTGTGTGTGTTGGCCTGTTGACATCACTGGGAGCGCTGGTTCCCTTACTCCATTAGCCAGGCCAGGATTGTTCTGTTGGCGTGTGCCAGTGTCAGCATGCCTGACACTGTTCCGTGCACATTTACATTTTTATTTGTGTATGTGAAGGGGGGGGGGACGCTGCTTGAACTACGGAGGCGTGCGTTACGCGTCTGTGTAATATAATATATGCTTGATGATAGGTTATATTGTGGAAAGTTGATGTGATGGGGTCTGACAGTTACAATATACTTAAAGTGGGCACCACTTTGAATCCCACGGGTAGAGCAGACTTCCAAGTGGATGAATGCAGGTTAAACTGTAGTTTTTCACTTATTTTCAGCTATTGTGTGGTATGATTTGTTGTTACCCAACAAATACTCAAATTATCATGCAGTCCTTGTGCTGTATATTGTTACAAAAAGAGAATATAACCGAGTGTAAAGCAGAGAGTTGGATACCTTCAAACACAAATGCACTGCATTGACTGCACTGAAAAATATTTAGGTGATTTTGTTACTGCACATTTTCAGAATTCAGAAAGCAACACAAGCAAATAAAAATCATGCTCAATCATATAAAGTGATGTCATTCATTCAACATGTCACGGGTCTGTATTTACAGTAAGGTAGTAGTATCTGTGCTGGGTCTTACTCTCTCAATAGGGCTTTACCACCCTCTGCTGTAGGAGTGCTGAAAGTGCAGTACATTGTTGTTACAGACAGTTTTATTACCAATAATCTCACATATCACATGCTTTTTCATGTAATTTTACACACTCCAATATTGTCCCTGAACTTGCTTCGTTTGTATCAAACGAACTGCAAAAATGGATTGGATTATTAGATGATTTAATTCTGTGATTTGCCACTCAAACTCAAGGGATAGTTGCATATTTGGGACTAAAACTGAATTATCTTCAGTTTAAGAGGAAAAGCTCCAGACTAGAGTGTTGTGTTTCTAATCCTAACACCCTCACTAAAGAATTTACACATTCATGTTCATGTAACATGTTTTAAGTGCATACTCAATGTTTTCCTACTAATATAGATATATACTGTATGGCACTGGGTGAGAAACCCTACAACTGCTCTGGAGGGAGAAGAAACCAAGTCTACAGTATATTCATAATTTTACTATAAACAATGCATTTAAATTAGGGTTGTCAAAGTTAAAGCAATAATAACGCGTTAACGCAAATTTGTATTAAGGACTAATTTATTTTAACGCATTAATGCAACTTACAATTTTTAGGTTGTAGCGGGCTCAGTTTTAAAACAAGAGAGAAGATACTGGAATCATATGGAACTAGAAAACCTAAAGAATCCATTGGTACCAACCAGAGGTTAAATAACGCTACAAACTTACGCTAAATTTTGGCGAAGAAAAACTGGCATGACCTCAATATATGTGAATGAAAATGGGTTCTATGGGTACCCACGAGTCTCCCCTTTACAGACATGCCCACTTTATGATAATCACATGCAGTTTGGGGCAAGTCATAGTCAAGTCAGCACACTGACACACTGACAGCTGTTGTTGCCTGTTGGGCTTGAATTTGTCATGTTATCATTTGAGCATGATGTTATAGTACCTTTGAGGCTTTCTGGACAATATTTGTCATAGTTTTGTGTTGTTAATTGATTTCCAATAATAAATGTATGCATACATTTGCATAAAGCGAGCATATTTGTCCACTCCCGTGTTGATGAGATTATTAAAAACTTGACAAATCTACCTTTAAGGTATATTTTGAACAAATAAAAATTGTGTCATCATCGCAAATAACTATAGACAATCATGCGATTAATCACGATTAAATATTGTAATCGATTGACAGCCCTAATATAAATTAATCAATATGAATGCATGTATGTATCAGGGACAGAACGTGTCAAACCCCCTAATCTTAACCATTCAGCTTTACAATTTTGTGTCTACAGGTATAAATGAATGATTTATAGACATACAGACGTAGGCAAAGTTGTTGGTAACGTTCCGTTAAAGAGAGAAAAACCCACAATGGTCACTGAAATAACTTGAAACTGACAAAAGTAATAATAAATAAAAATTTACTGAAAATGAACTAATGAAAATCAGATATTGTTTTTGAATTGTGGTCCAGCAGAATCATTTAAAAAAACAAACTGATGAAACTGGCCAGGACAAAAATGATGGTACCCTTAACTTAATATTTTGTTGCACAACCTTTTGAGGCAATCACTGCAAACAAGCGATTTCTGTAACTCTCAATGAGACTTCTGCACCTGTCGACAGGTATTTTGGCCCACTCCTCGTGAGCAAACTGCTCCAGCTGTCTCAGGTTTGAAGGGTGCCTTCTCCAGACTGCATGTTTCAGCTCCTTCCACAGATGTTCAATAGGATTTAGATCCGGGCTCATAGAAGGCCACTTCAGAATAGTCCAATGTTTTGTTCTTAGCCATTCTTGGGTGTTTTTAGCTGTGTTTTGGGTCATTATCCTGTTTGAGGACCCATGACCTGCAACTGAGACCAAGCTTTCTGACACTGGGCAGCACATTTCGCTCCAGAATGCCTTGATAGTCTTGAGATTTCATTGCACCCTGCACAGATTCAAGACACCCTGTGCCAGATGCAGCAAAGCAGCCCCATAACATAACCGAGCCTCCTCCATGTTTCACATTAGGTACAGTGTTCTCTTCTTTGGATGCTTCATCTCTTCGTCTGTGAACATAGAGCTGATGTGACTTGCCAAAAAGCTCCAGTTTTGTCTCATCTGTCCAAAGGACATTCTCCCAGAAGCTTTGTGGCTTGTCAATATGCATTTTGGAAAATTCCAGTCTCTCTTCTTTATGATTTGGTGTCCTCCTGGGTCGTCTTCCATTAAGTCCACTTTGGCTCAAACAGTGACGGATGGTGCGATCTGACACTGATGTACCTTGACCTTGGAGTTCACCTCTAATCTCTTTGGAAGTTGTTCTGGGCTCTTTGGTTACCATTCGTATTATCCGTCTCTTCAATATGTCATCAATTTTCCCCTTGCGGCCACGTCCAGGGAGGTTGGCTACAGTCCCATGGACCTTAAACTTCTGAATAATATGTGCAGCTGTAGTCACAGGAATGTCAAGCTGCTTGGAGATGGTCTTATAGCCTTCACCTTTAACATGAAGGTCTATAATGTTCTTTCTGATCTCCTGAGACAACTCTCTCCTTAGCTTTCTGTGGTCCATGTTCAGTGTGGTACACACCATGACACCAAACAGCACAGTGACTACTTTTCACCCCTTAAATAGGCAGACTGACTGATTACAAGTTTGAAGATACCTGTGATGCTAATTACAGGACACACCTTAGTTTAACATGTCCCTATGGTCACATTATTTTACATCTTTTCTAGGGGTACCATCATTTTTGTCCTGGCCAGTTTCATTAGTTTGTTTTTTAAAATGATTCTGTTGAACCACAATTCAAAAACAATATCTGATTTTCATTAGTTCATTTTCAGTAAATTTTTATTTATTATTACTTTTGTCAGTTTCAAGTTATTTCAGTGACCATTGTGGGTTTTTCTTTCTTTAACGGAACGTTACCAACAACTTTGCCTACGTCTGTATAGATTCTGTAGATTCTGATTTTGTTGCTATTTACTATAAACACTCCCCGAGTAAACGATGACACACACACAAACAGTTTGTACTCACTACATTCTAGCGGAGCTAAGTCACTATGGGTCCAGGTACAATAATAACTATTGGAACCCCTATATCATCCTCTTTGTCCATTGCAAACATATTTTTTTTTTTATCTCATATAATATAATGGTTAAAAAAAGTGAAACTGAGTGAATAAGTATATGTGAAATTCAACATAGTGTTAGGTCTGCATATACAGTATAGACTACTGTATGTAGAAAATGTATGAATAAATGACCAGCTACTGCACATTCAGCAAAAGCTCTGTGAGCAATCCACACTCATACAGGATGTATAAATATATTGCTTTTCCTAAGCAATAAGGTATCATAACTTCTGGGAGAAATTGTGTCTGCAGCGGTGCAGAACATGTGAAAACACAGACACTTTACTTTGCATCTTAGAGGAAATCTCTAGATTGAGAAATTTTACCTAGCTTTTGACCCACAGTATTTCAACCTCAGACACTATTGTACTATTGTATTATGTTTTCCTAGTCTGAGGTGTTTCTTACCTCTGACTTTGAATTGAGTCCATTGCTCAAAGTGCTGACAGGGGTCTTCTCAAGTCTTGCCCAAAGCCTGCTTTTAGAATAATAACTTAAACTGAACGGATATGTTTTTCATGGTTTCATTCAAGAGTAGATCTATAATCTGTCTTACATACTATCAGATATTTGTGTGTCTGATCTCCATCATGTTTATTTTTGAAGAATATCTAAATCCTGCATGGAACTATTAGGGTTTAAATGAATTGTGCCAAATTTCCAGTGACTCCTGATCAGTGTGTTATGGTCATTTAAATGTATCATGTCGCTGCAGTGCCACCTGCTGGTGACACAACACATAATTATGCAGGATTTCCTAAAGTTGATGAGGGCACTGGTCTTCTAAATTTGTTTGCAATCTCCAAATGACTAAAAGAAAAACGGCGATAATGTCAAATACAGTTTTATTTTTGATTTTTGGGTTGATTTTTTTTATTATTTTGACGGTTATGTCCAACACGGGACACTTTGAAAGTTAGGATATGGCAGTGGTGGAAGAAGTATTAAGACCTTTGACTTAAGTAAAAGTAGCAATACTACAGTGTAAAAATACTCTGTTACAAGTAAAAGTCCTGCATTCAAAGTCTTACTTAAGTAAAAGTACAAAAGTATTAGCATCAAAATATACTTAAAGTATCTAAATTAAAAGTACTCATTTTGCAGAATGGCCCATTTTGGGATAATATATATTATATTATTGAATTATAATTAGTGATGCATTAATGTGTTCATCACTTCAATGTTGCATCTGGTAAAGGTGGAGCTACGTTTAAGTACTTTATATACTGCTGGGTAACTTAACCTGCAATAATACATCATAATGTATTAGTTGATTTGTTTTTGATTGTCTATTAATAATCTGAATATGCAAAGTAACTAGTAACTAAAGCTGTCAAATAAATGTAGTGGAGTAAAAAGTACAATATTTGCCTCCAAAATGGAGTGGATTAAAAGTATAAAGTAACATCAAATGTAAATACTCAAGTATAGTACAAGTACCTCATAATTGTACTTGATTACGGTACTTGAGTAAATGTACTTAATTATATTCCACCACTGAGAAATAGTACGGCATATTAAAATACGATTTACTGTGATTTTTCTTTTGGGATCAACCAAATATGTTCTATTGCATCATATTTGCAGTTATAAATGTTATTAAGTCAATGATAAAAGGTCATGTGTTTCTCACCTCATAACAAGCCATCAGTACTGCGGTATTTAATATAGTCATTAATAAGCAGTTTCACACTTCATTTAAAATGATATAAACTCTTCTAAAATGGTATATTTGCATCACAACTTGACACACAAACACCAAATTAAATAGCTCTTTCCACATGCCAACTGCAAACTGATATACTAAATATAAAACACTATTACTGTATCTAGAGTCTTTGGCATTTTAACTTGTAGCATGTTGTAAATATAAACTATGAATTATGGGAAAACAAACAAATTTGCCTATTCTCAATACTCATAACAGTGTCAGAAACAATTACTTTAACCGAAGATGACATGAACATAGTTACTGTAAACAAAATACAATATATTGCATTTACTTCTTTTAACTTTCTCTCCAAAATTGGCCTCCCTTGTTGTGCACACCAAAGAGCAAACCTGAATCCTATTTATAGTGTTCAAGCTCTGATTTCTAGGTGATTTAATAGGTTACAACTGTTTTCACAGGTGCATTCTGGATGCAGGTGATTGATAATTGAGTGTAGGTATTTCAGTGGCAGTGTTTATCAAACAAAGCACACAAGCTTTTAGTTTTGAATCATGTGTCTAATGTAGACAACCGTGCAGTTATTCAAACTTAGTGTAAAGCAGACAATGTGCTAATGGTTTAGTATACGATTTACTGTGATTCTTTTTTTTTTTTGGATCATCCAAATATGTTATATTGCATCATATTTGCAGTTATAAATGTTATTAAGTCAATGATAAAAGGTCATGTGTTTCTCACCTCATAACAAGCCATCAGTACTGCGGTATTTAATATAAGTCATTAATAAGCAGTTTCACACTTCATTCAAAATTGTATTAACTCTTCTAAACTTTTTACCTGGGCCATTACACTGGTCAATAGATAGGCTACATGAGTTCAATAAGTTCAATAATTGTGCCACAAGTACCAGTTTTTGTGTCTTTGCAATTGCAAAAAAAAAAAATGTAATAGACACTGCTGGTTTGAATGTTTATGATAAAGTAGATCTATGTATGAAGTGAAACTAAATGTGTGAGAGGCATCATTATAATGATCCCAAAGCCAAGGTAGATATTTAATTCCTACATCTCATCCACATAGTCGAAATCATCTAAATATCCAGCCATGACATTAAAAATCTTTTATATAACACTAAGCTACGCTTTCTGTACTCCTACATAACAAACTCTGCCCGGCTGGCACTCCTTTCCACCATGGATGTATTCCATTATTCCATCGTTGTCTTACGGCAACACGTCACCTCGCATTATGTCAGAACGAGACTTTTTCCATAATGTCAAAGGCCCAATCCCACTGTGTGTTCCAATACCCATACTACCATACTCTTTAGTATGAAAGAAAAAAAGATCTAGTATGTCCCAATACATATGTCAAATGCAGTATGTCAAAAGTACCAGGATGTCCTACTACATCTGGTCATATTTTGCAGTATGCAAGCCAGCATACTGTTCTGGCTATTTTGACCCACAATTCTCTGCAGCGGATACATGAGCCAGAGGGTCAAAGTTCAAGGTGCAATGTTGAAGTAGTATGTCCCGATTGAATGCATACTGCATGCAACAGTATGTCCGGGGGGAAGCGAGAAGGATGACATGGTGAAAATGGCATATCTACTGTCTGAAATTGCTGTTTTGGTAGCCAAATATTATTATTTTGTGTGACCTCTGAACTAAACTAACTCATTCATTATTGGCACTGACTTTTAATATTAAAGCCAAAATTTCTTTTCCAAAGTTTTGATGATTCAACTGACATTTAGGATGGTTTTAAACAGTGCCGTAGGAAGAAATCAGTGAAAACCAGGTGGGCCTTGCCTATCCAAAACCAACCAAACATCTACCTCATAGGTTCTGAAACCCATATGTTAAAGGAAATAGGCCATTACAAATACTTGTCTGAATGCACCACAGTTTAATCATACAAGCCTTATACCTCATCATCATCAGAGGCACCTGACATGCACACTGTACATATCCACCTATATCTTGTTTATAAAGCAACCTGTTACATTACAATATTTATTCCAGCATTTTCAACACTCTGCACCATTGCACTACTGTATCATTTTTTATGTTTTCCTTGTATTCTGAATTTATATTTCCTTATGTAGCTACAATGAGAGCAAAATAACCAGAATGAAACTGCTGGTAGCCTCTATGTGTAGGTCTGATCTGGCCAATCAAGCTGATTCTGATGCAACAAGACAAACATTAACAGCCTGGCACAGCATGGCACAGCATGGCACGTTGGACACATATTCACATACACAGCTGACAGACCCAACAGCAATAGAGCACCAGCATTTAAGTTTAAAAAAATAATATAAATACACTTTAACACAGCTGGCAGCAACATCTGCATGAGATCCAACTGTGCACAGAACAAAAACTATAGCCTACCCAATAAACAATAATATTGAAGTAGGCCACTAGTCCAAAACTGTAATTGTGAGCTTACTGTTGATGATCCCAGATGAGAATGATGGCTGAACTGAGCTCCTCGGGCTTCCGTTCATCAACGCGCAGGTGTTAACGCGTGGCCGGTGACTTCCAGTCGTGTGCTCGTAGTAACTTCACCTACTGGTTTACGTAGATAATAAACACAGAGAAGTGTTTATTTAAAAGGCTTTCTGTTCGTGTTTTTAACCCTTGCCGTCACAACGAGCAGTCAGAGAGACGCCGGATGTCCACTAGGACCGCACCACGAGTAGGAGGAGTCTACACAGTACACACCATTTAAAGCTTCAGTAGGCAACAATGTTTTTGGCATCATTGGGGGAAAAAAATCCATACTAACCTTTCAGCATATTGTAATTTAAGTGTTCTGAGAGAAAACTAGACTTCTGCACCTCCTCATGGCTCTGTTTTCAGGTTTTAAAAAATCTAGCCCGTGACGGGAGACTTTGACCAATCACAGGTCATTTCAGAGAGAGAGCGTTCCTATTGGCTGAGCTCCGGCTGGTGGGCGGTGCTTGTTATTTCCTCGAGAGATCTCAACATGGCTGCCGGGTCACAAACTTTCTCATTTTACAGCTAAACAGTACTAGGGATGTGCATTCCAAGCAAAAATACTAATCGAAAATCACTGGGTATTATTTCGATTATCATTCAAATCGGAGAGAGTACAGGGGTCTGTGGAAGTGGCACTCACACACATACACACCCCTGCGCTAACAGAAAAGAGCCGAATTGAACGTGCCACACACACTTTACCGGTAGTGACGTTACTACCAGGCAGCGCCTGCAATGGTTAATGCAAGGGAAATATGTATTTCTTAAGATGGGAAGAATAGTCGCATTAATTATTCAAAGTTTTTATTAATAACGACTATTCGAAAAATCAAAAATCATAACTCATCCCTAAACAGTACATTACAAGATGTTTCTGATACCATTTGAGGCGAGAAATAGGCATTACAGTAACAGAATATTGATTCATATTTGATCAGTGCTGCCTAGTTGAACCGTTTAGTCGGAGTTCGCGAGTGATTGACAGCTGATCAGAGACGGAAGCTGGACAACAGACTCCAGCTCGGCTCTGATTGGTTGTTTTCCTCCAGTCTGTGAAATCCTGCAGTTGCCATTCGGAACACCGGAGGACACCGGAGGACACAGAGGCACATGTTGTTGTTTTTGTAGATTACCTGTCTCATGTACTACTATCAGGACATAGCGACCGTGTTATAAAAATTACTTTTTTTAATCTATTGGCTCCAATCTTGCACTACTTCAGCTTTAAAAGGCGTACTGTATACACCTACCTCGATCAACAGACAGATGTAGCATCGTTATCTCGTCAACAATTAATGAAACAAACCTTGATCGCTCTGACAGATCTATGCTTTGTTTAAGTGAAAGTGAAACAGTCAACCATGTTAAGCTGGTTTACTAAATGGATTTCCACTCTAATGAATAATTATAATAACGAACATGACAAATGTCAGCATTTAAAAGAAAAAAGAAGCTCTGTTCCATCTTTCGTGGCGAGAGCGCCGTCATGTTGCAGTACTCTAGTCTGTGACGTCACCAGGTTGGTTGGCTCGGCTGAGTTACACAGATACAACGGTAGAGACGGTGAAAGACGGAGACTGAGGAGACACAGGACAGAAGAAAACAAAAGACAGGACACTGTTGTATTGCTCCTGGTTGTAGACATTTTTACAATGTTAAAATCAGGACAAAACAGTCCATTTCATAAACCTCCGCTGAAACGGAGAGCAAAAGTTACTGCATCCCTTGCCAGTGGATCATAGTTTAATTTTCAATTCCATCAAACGTTTTACAACAACAGTATAATTGTTCAAGAAAATGTAACAGTACAACAGAGATTCTGATGAACTTTATTGGTAATAACACATTTAATTTTGTTGTTAGACTCTACAGTAACAAGGGTGTAGAGCAGGGGTCAGCAACCTTTGCTATCAAAAGAGCTGTTTTAGGCAAAAAAAATAAAATAAAAATAAATCTGTCTGGAGCCGCAAAACAACAATCTGAGATTTCCAGAATAAAGTCATAACTTTACGAAAAAAAAGTCGTAATATTACGAGAATAAAGTCATAACTTAACAAAAAAAAAGCCGTAATATTACGAGAATAAAGTCATAACTTAACGAGGAAAAAAGTCGTAATATTACGAAAATAAAGTCATAACTTAACGAGAAAAAAAGTCGTAATATTACGAGAATAAAGTCATAACTTAACGAGGAAAAAAATTGTAATATTACGAGAATAAAGTCCTGTACAAAGCAGGAGGGAGAGGAAGAGAGAAAGAGAGAGAGAGGAGTGCGGTGCGCGAATAGCAGAAAAGATGAGTGACAGTCGGAAACGCTGCAGCAGGTAAAATTATGATATTCTGGAAATTATAAGGTTTAGTATAATTATATTGAATAATTTAAGTGATATATGAGCACACATACTAATCAAAGGTCAAAACAGCGCTAAATTTGGCTGAATTATAAAAGGCAGAAGTGGTAAAACAAAGAACTGTTTGGGAGCCGAAAGAGCCGATCCTTCTTGGTGAGCTGAGCCAAATGATCTGGCTCACTAAAAAGAGCCGGAATTCCCATCCCTATTAGGAAGAACACATCAGTCAAACTCTCCGCAGCCAAAATCCATCATGCTCTGTGATCGATTGTATCGGACATATGCCCCCTTTTTCTGCAATCGATTACACGGCCTGGATTAGACGCGGAAGCGGACGTTCAGCAGACCGGAACCAGCAGGACGGAGCTAACAAAGCTCAGCTCAGCTAGGAGGAGCAGACAAACACAAGATCTGCTGCACACGTCGCTCTCCTCCGCAAGACAGCCGGACAGTACAACCCGCCTCGTGTTGACAGGTTAACGTTCACGGGGGAGGGCAGGTTGTTGTCATGGTGACCCGGCCGGTTGTACTAGGAGGCTCTGATGTCTCTGCTGGGACTCACTAGTTAACTACTGAGCTGCTCTCGGCTGCTGCTGCTTCACAAGTCTGCTGCTGTTGGACACTCAGCTCGGGGTATGTTGTCTCCTTCTTCTTACCTTACAGATCATGCTGTCTGGGCTGAAGTAGCAGTAATATATTGAAGGTGTTCTTCTGTCAGAGAGCCAAGTGAACTTTCCGGTCTGTCAACATGTCAACAGGCCACAGACACTGAGCGATGGTTCAGGAGCTGCTTCCTCTGCACAGCCACGATGAGGACTTTAACTTCACACTCTACTGTAAAGAGAGGATAGTGGTCACTCTAAAAATACATATTATACGATACAACTTTATTGTCAGTTTGCACTGAAATTCATTTTGCATCCAGAGGCAGCTCAGTTTGAGAAAACGTACACAATAGACATACTGTTACCACAGACCAGGGGACAGCAACCTTTACTATCAAAAGAGCCTTTGAGCCAAGAGCCACTGTCTGGAGCCGCAAAACATTTGATCATTGTGATGAAGGTAACACAGTTTATAGTCTAAGTATATAGTATATAAGTCTAATGCAGTGAGGGCCAAAGAGCAAATGTATTACGGAGTATTAGGGCCACATTGAGGGAAAAAACATCTGAGATTTAGAGAATAAAGTCATAATAGTATGAGAAAAAAGTCGTAATATCATGAGAATAAAGTCATAACTTTACGAGAATAAAAATCTTAATATTACGAGAATAAAGTCATGAATTTACGAAAAAAAAGAAAATAACTCGTAAAATTACTACTTTATAATATTGACTTTATTCTCATAATACAACGACTTTTTTCTCTTAAACGTATGACTTTATTCTCAAAATATTACAACTTATTTCTCATGAACTTGTGATTCTATTTGTTTTTCCTCAATGGGGCCCCAATACTCCGTCGTACCATAGACCTACAACAATGATAAATAAAAATGTAAACAAAAAACAGTTGCTCCGGAGCCGTAGGTTGCTGACCCCTGCCATAGACAGACAGACAAGTAAGACCCATCAGACAAAAAAAAACAAAATACATCACCATTATTCATGCATAACCCATTACAAAATCACCATCTATCCTCTGGATTTACATGTCTTTAGCAGCACATTAATTATTATTTAGCAACAAGATGGACTGATGGATAAAAGTGTTCTTTAGCCTGATGCGGTTAAATGTAGGGACTCTGAATCTCCTCTCGGAGGGCAGAAGTTGATATTCCCCATTTAAAACATGTAAGGGATCTGAAGAGATGCTGTTGGCAAGTCTGAGCATACTCTTGTTGTGAGCTGCTTGAAAGGAGGCTGTCACAGGTTGGCCAATGATCTTTGCACAGATTTTGATTTGGCTATAAAGTATATATAGTTAAATGTCCTTTCTGGTTGAAAGTTGAAATCTCTGTTGGATGTGGTCAGATGTGTGCTGGGGGGGGGCTCCAGAACTTGACCAGCACAGTGCATGGTCTGCTGGTTGGCCGTGGCTTCCACTTCATTTCAATTTTGTACACAAAGAGACACATGCCGCGTATGCTCACGCGAACTGTCAGCTCTACGTCTCTCAGCCGACACATAAAAGCTGTAAAAAGATGTGAGAGAAGTTCACCACCGCATTTCCACCACCTGCTGCCTTGTATGCTGCTTTCACTCCATTTGAGCAGGTTCCCCCGCCCTTTCTGTTGTCCAACAAACAGCAGGCCAGAATGGTTAAGTAGAACATACAGCCTGTGTTGCACCTGTAGCCACACCTAACTGGTGTACTGACACACCCTGGAGTACAATTTACCCTCACTGCAGCACGATTCTGTTAAGTTGCTTTTTGTAAATGATGCAATCAAAGGTGTCAGTCTCCCCGGCCTGATTATAGACTGAATTACCATGTCGTTTCATTTGAGTTGTGAGTGTGACTGAGAGCTACAGCCTCCCCCTGCTCCTTCCCAACTTCTGAACAGACTGTTTCAATCTCTACTTTTCCTGCCTGCCAGTCTGGGACCAAATTGTGAAATTAGTTAACAACTACCGATGACTTTCATTAGCGATTAATCTTCTGATTATTTTCTACATTAATCGTTTGGTCTATAAAATGTCAGAAAATAGAGAAAAATGTCCATTCCAGTTTCTTAAAGTCCAAGGTGGTGTCTTTAAATGTCTTGTTTTGTCAGTGCAAACCCAACGATATTCAGTTAAATATGATATAAAACAGAGACAAGATTCAAGATTCAATTAAATATTGCCATATCAACCACAGTTGATTAGGAATTTGTTTTGGTGCACTCAACAACAAAACATATAATAACATAGCACACAAAACAAAACAAACATACTGCCACAATAACAATACAGTAACCATACAATAAATACAAGAGTGCAACCAAATGGCTCATGCCCTTAAAGTGGTAGGTTAAAGTGCATGTGCTTGTTTATACAGCCAGTGAAGCATTTAGGATGCGGATTGCTTCAGGATAAGTGTTATTGTGGAAGCGAGATGTTTTAGTCTTAATACTGCGTAGTCTTTTACCCGGTAGAAGACTGAATAGTGTTTTTATTGTGTGAGAAGTCCTTTAAAATGTTCAACCTATTCCGCTGGATGTGGATACGGTATAGCTCAGACATGGCTGTGACATTAGCAAGTCAGGCGATTTTTTTTTTTTCTCTTTTCACTGTCAATTCACCCTCTGAATCCTGCCTGCTTTCTTTTCCCTGCTCTTTACAGGGATGACGGTACACGGCTTGTCCCAGGAGCCCTCACATGGCACGGGGGAAGGAGGGGAGCTGGCACACACATTATCTAAAGAGACCCCCGGCTCTCCAGATGCCTCTGAGTTGGGGAGCCCGCGATGTACAGCAAACTTTGACCTCCTCAACATGGTTGTGTCCTATAAGAGAATGGCTCTGTTTCTAGAACCAGCTACAGATGCAGTGGAGCTGACCCGCTACCTGCTCGGGTGTGTATGTGTGTTTGTCTGTGGCCTGCATCATATGGTAGAATTGTTTTTGGCTTTGTGTAGCCAAATTTATATTGTAGTATTCAATATCATGTTTTTTTTTTTGTTTTTGTTTTTTTAAATCTCCTTCAGATGGAAGATGCCCCTGTGCTCTCTGCTCGTCTGTATGTTCCTCAATGTCTTCTTCTGCACTGTCAATGAAGGTAAAATGAGGAATTAGGCGTTAATATTG
The DNA here is from genome assembly GCF_015220745.1 of Sebastes umbrosus. Taxonomy (NCBI): domain Eukaryota; kingdom Metazoa; phylum Chordata; class Actinopteri; order Perciformes; family Sebastidae; genus Sebastes; species Sebastes umbrosus. The sequence goes on along the minus strand of NC_051271.1, from coordinate 28,455,694 downwards.
ATCCAGCTTTTGTTGAATGTTGAGTAATTTACTAACGTACTGTTGTGTCTGTTTCTCTGGTATCAGTGGGTTGGATCACAGTGGGTGTGGTGGCGGTGGCAGCACCTGCTGCCCTGGGTTACCTGCAGGACAGGTGCGGGGGCAGAGCCTCAGATTCTGAGCTCCACAGGAGGCGCTTTCACGCCGTTCACCGCAGGGACCTGCAGACGGTGCATCTCACCAAACAGGAGGCCATGCTGGAAGTCAAAGACCTGTAAGACGGACACTGCAGGGGATGGGGCTATGTGTTGCGAGGCTGGCTAACGATTATTTTCATTACAGGCTCATCTTCTAATCATTTTCTCAAGTCTAAAATGTCAGAAAATAGTAAAAAAAAAAAAAAATTTAAAAAAGCTAGTTACAATAACAAATCATCACATTTGAGAAGCTGGAATTTGAAAAAAAACAACAACATTACAATACTACAATTAATCAATTCTCAAAATAGTTGCCAATTTATTTTCTGTTGATCAACCAGTCCACTAAGTGACTAAATGGTTCAGCTCTAATGTGCTTTTTATGTGTGTGACACACATTCAATGAGAGGCAATGAGAGAATATATATGTCGCCGTTACTTTTACTTTTGTAAACATTTGTTTTTTACAGCTTTACATATGCTTAAATACTTAAGCGTTTTTATTATACAAAAACATTTCTTTTTTTTTCACATTCACTGTTTCTCTCTGGAACATATAATAATGCATATCCCTGTAGCCTTACATACTTTGTTTTATTCATTTCCTTCCCCATAAAACATTTGCAAAGCTGTTTAGAAAATGGGTCCCCAATCATCAAAACATTGCCCTGCAGCTCCGCTTGTGGTCACAAACTCCACAGGATACCTTTTACATTTGCTTGTTTTCTTTGTTTTATACCATCATAAAAGTAAATGGTTTATAAATAAAGAAATATTTTATTATTTAATTAAAGATGATGAATAGATTAACTGATAATGACAATATCAATCAGTTCAGTTGGCCTTTCTGGAACAGGTTTACAAACTGTGGCTTGTACCCTGGTGACATAAGTCTATGTGACATTTGTTCACGGTGTTTGTTCATGTATGGGTTGAAGTTTATCTTTGTTCTTACAGTGTTTGTGGACATTCTCATGTTTGCTGTCTTTGGCAGGTTGAAGCACCTGGATGACATGCTGACCTCTGCCTGCCTGTCAGCAGAAACCTTTTACAAGGTCCTGTACTGGGATAATCACACCAAGTCATCAAGGTCTGCATCTACATAAACACACACACACACACACACACACACACACACACACATGGGCAGTATCACCTGTAGTTGAGTAGACATTACTCATCAGGCGAGTGATTGATCATTACTACTGTCCTGCTCAATCACTCCTTCACAGTATATCTATTATTCTTTGTTTCTGTGCTGATGTTGTCATGGGCCACATTTACATGGACTTACTAGCAGTAACTAGTAAATTAAATTTAAACTGCTTTTTGTGATGACCTTAAACCAAATAAGGTCATATTCGGTATAAGTAATAGTCATAATAGTCATAATCGTCAAATACAGACATGGAGTATTCTAGTATTATTTGTATTATCATTATCTAGTATTTATTGGGCTTTGTTCTGTAATATGTGATTTTTGTTAGAAAATCAATGCAAACATCTTAATTTAAAGTCTTTTTTTTAAAGAGGACCTATTATGCTTTTCCCCTTTCCTTTAGTTTGTTATGTAGTTTTTTGTGCATATAAAAGATCTGCAAAGTTACAAACCCCCAAGTCCACATTAAAGGTAGTTCCTCTCCCCCACGGAAACACAGCTCCTTAACTGCCTGAAACGCCTTGCTTGGAGTCCCACCTTCTTCTTCCGTGACGTGGTGATGTCACCAAGTAACACACTTTGCCAAGCGGCTAGTTTGGTGCGCCCCTAAACAAAAACTAGTTAGAGCGGAGCTGGAGCAGAGTCCGAAGGGTTTGGTTCGGTTGACAAATCATAATCGGAGCCGACTCGGCTTTTCATGGGGTGCGGGAGGGGGGGTATGTTTCAGACAGAGGGTGAAAAGAGATGCTGCAGAACAGCCGGTATGAGAAGAATTAAGAGTTTTTTTGAACATTAATGCATGTAAACATGTTCTAGGAGAAACTCAAAATACAAGCATGCATTTGAAAATAAGCATAATAGGTCCTCTTTAAGCCCAGGTCAGTGTTTACAGTATTAACTGCATTCAATGTAAATCTACTCATTGTATAGACTCGAATGTACTGGCTGATCAGTCACTTACACCGTATGGTGGTTTGTCTACATGTGCCCTGACATTTGTAATATCTCCTTCTAGGTTCTACGGAGCGATGTTGGTATTGGCATGCCTGCTCTACGTCGCTCCCCTGGGCTGGGTGCTCGCTGGGCTCAACAGCGTCATCTTCCTGTGGAACAGAGACTTCTGCAGAGGTTAGTTCATCCTGTCTGGAAGAAAACAAGGCTAAACACTAACTCTCATTTAAGAGGGTAAAGCTAATGCGTTTGTTCGTTTCTCTCGTGGCTCCAGTTTTGTTGGACCTCAGGAAGCTGCTTCACGTGGGCCAGGCCGACGCCTCAGAGGGAAAGTGTGAAGATCAGGAACACGGCCACTCGTTGGACAGGACCCCCACACCAACTAGTACGGAGGTGAGAGGAGAGAAGTGCATGTGGGTTTGAATACTGAAGGATTTAGCGGTTGTGATTTACATTAAAATCAACCACGGCTGTAAGCTTCTTATCCAGTTGATCCCATGCACTCAATGTATTTATCCAGTATGAGTAATGCAAATCCACCGTTAGAGCACGACCACTGTCCAAGGTGCTGATCCTGGGACCATCAGCCTAGTATTCATATACTGTATATTCATTCATGTGTGTTTGTTTGATAACAGGACCTGTCTCCTGGAAGTGTGGAGGAAGCTGAGGAGGCAGAGCCTGATGATGAATTTAAGGATGCCATTGAGGTAACTCTAAACTTAATAAGTACAATTTTCTATCACGTTTTTTTCATGTAAATTTTTTCCCCCCTAAATCTGTAAACTCTTGCTTTGCCGTTGATATTCACTGAAGTTTTTTTTATTTTCTGGATACCTTTACTACTCAGATCAGATCTAATGGTGATATTAAAGACAAGTCGTCTGATATCTTATCTTGTTTTAAAAAAAGATGATAAAAGACTAAGGGCTGTCAAAGTTAACAGGATAATAACGCATTCATTCAAATTTGTTTTAACGCCACTAATTTCTTTAACGCATTAACGCGACTTGCTATTTTTAGGTTGTAGTGGGCTCAGTTTTAAAGCAAGAGTGAAGATACTGCTATCCTATGAACTTCAGTCAAGGTCTAGAGATACCTTAAGGATAATTAAAGCAAACGGGATGCACCTGGAGTGCCATAGCAACGAGTTTGATTACTAATGTAAAGTAGAGGTTTGAGTTTTTGATTTTTGTTGCAAAAGTTACTATTTTTGCTTTGTCATTGTGGGTTGTTGTGTTTAGACTGATGTCCCCTAAAATATAATGAAATCCATTATAAATTTAATCTCTTACAGAATAAAGTATACAGCAAGTGGGGTTGAATTTGTTCTGAAGCCACTTAAAAAAATATATATATAATAAATGTGGCTGATAAATTTAGGAAAAAACATATTTGAATCACAATTGTTGGAGCTTGCCATGATTGTGTGAAAAATCCTCCTCTCATGACGTTTGTCCTGTTACTTCCTGTTTTTCTCTGCTGTCCTTCTGAACTAAGGAACATGCAGTGTCCCTGCAGGTGAGTGTCACCCCCCTCTGTTTAGAAGAGGCTACTGCACCGCCACCCAGTAAACTTGACACATGAACGACGACTTCATGTGTTGTGACCTTGTGGTGTAGTTCTTGCTTTGGCCTTTTTGTAGCATGGATCTGGGTATGTTCCTGTGTAATCACACTGAATATCATCAGTGTTTGTGGGTTAACATTGTTATCATGTGTTGTTCAGCTTCCTGATAAGGAACCCCCTTTGGTCTTAGTGGTAAGTGGATTTATGAGTGCCTCCCATCCATCCATCTATACATTCATGTGTTTGTTCCCTTGGCATGAGTTATGTGATAGTAGCACTAGAATTAACAGGCCCACGATTGTTGTATCCAATAATCCCATCATACAGGGTGCTCGTTCATTTCTAGTCTGCATGAATGGCATTGTTCATGAGACATATTGCATTAGTGAAATCAGCTTTTCCTTCCTTGTGCCATTTCACTAAGATGGACTCATTAATGTGTTGCAGTGTTTTGTTATGTTTTGGATTGAAAGCATATTCTGAACAAGAGTTTTGCATAGAGGCATGTTCTTTACTTAATAACAACATGTGATACATGAAAGAGTTGCTGCTTATGATATATATATATATATATATATATATATATATATATATATATATATATATATATATATATATATATATATAAAATATATATATATATATATATATATATATATATATATTATATATATATTATATATATATATATAAAATATATATATATATATAACTGCAGATTTTCAAACTGGCTCTCTGCTGTTCAACCATAGACCGTATATAAAGATGGACGACATGACAGCTCCCCAAAAGTGAAGCCAAAACATCTTGATCGCCTCCTGGTGGCTGGCTGCAGTATAGGTCATAAAGCCCGTCTCCATGTTAGTGGATGGGACACCTCAAATTTATTTTTCCCAAAGATGGTTTCTGTCATTTTAGGTAGTTCTTATCACGCTGATGTATGTTCAAGTGTTCGTTTTTAATATAAGTTTGGTTTTAATTAGTAATTTGATGCTATAAAAAGGGGCCGAGACGTCAGCTGTGAGTCTCTCTCGTTGACGAGCTGCCCACTCGTGATTGGTTCGGACTCCACTGCCCGACCACTACTGCGTAGACTCTAGCTCCAAATGACGTCAAAATCTCCAGATGGCAGCGCCTGTATTCGGGATATTTTGGCTTTACTTCTGTACAGTGGGAGGAAGTGTAGACGCGTGATCCATCTTTGTATAGACAGTCTATGTGTTCAACACACAGCAAGCAGACACAAGTCATACTGTGTGTTCTCTTATTCTCTGGCATTCGATCTTATAAAGTCATAGCTGGGCTTTTCAGTGGATGTAGTTGTGTACCAAACAGATTGCCTAGCCATTGGTTTCCAGAAAGTGGAGAACAGACCCTTTTTTTAACAAGTCTTGTTTGGGAAACATGTAGGTAGATAGAGTTATAAATGTTGGTAGGTATAGACATAAACAACCTTTGTTATATCTTTATAAGGTCAGCAAAAAGTTTTTTTTGTCTCAGCTCTTTCAGGGGTTTGGAAGTATGGTTTTGGTATGGAGGACGGAAACTGCCAAAATGAAAAATAAATGAACAAATATATAAATGACTCAATAAATATCATTAAATGTAGCAAAAATAATATTTAAAATAAAATGTAGTCATTAATTAACTGATAACAGAAATTTATATCTGTTTAATTTGCTTCTTTATTTATCTTTGTATTAATTCCCTTATTTATTTACTTTTCTGTTTCATTTTCCATTTATTTATTTATTTATGTATTTATTGGTATTATTTTAAATGTATTTATTTTTTCATTTATTATTTATTTATTTATTTATATTTGCATATATATTTTTTTTTCTTTCTTTTTTAATTATTTATTTATTCATTTATGCATGATTTTCCCTTTGCATTCCACCCCTTATTTATTTCCTCAAACTTATTTATTTCTGTATTCTTATCTTTATAATTAATGGCTATATTTATTTTTTATATTATTTTTGCTATATTTAAAGATATATTTATTTTTTTATCGAGTCATTTATTTTTCATTTTGGCAGGTTCCGTCCTCCACAGGTTTGGTGTCTTTATGTTTGGCAGATAGCTCAAGTGGTGTTGTATAAACATGCATGCATATATTTTTCCTTTAGATACAAGTATTTACCACCTTAGTCTATCCCCTAGTGGCCCTAGTATTTACCATCACCATGCTTGATTTATTTGCCAAACATGCATCAGTTAAACTGGCTGAAATTCACAATGAATCGCAGTGAATTTTATCCATGTTAGCCGTACCGCTGAGTTTGGCTCGGTGTCTTCTTCCAGGTTTTCATACTCCAAAACTCCAGATTACACAGTACAGTATGTGACTGCGTTTTTCTTTGTCCATCCTCTCCCCTCCCCCTTCTCCCTCAGGAGGATGACGACGGGCCTCTTGGAACTCCCGAGTATGACACCATCTCTGAGAATGGTCTCCTGAGCCGAAACGAACCCATACGCAGCAAAGTGTCCAAACTGACAGAGAAACTGCGTAAACGCTACCCTACCACCAGCACAGGTCAGTCTGCTGCTCTGACTCATCCACTGGTTTATTTCCTCTCATTATACCTCAGTGATGAAATTAAAATCTGTCTGATGTTAGTCTCGTATCGTAGCTCTGAACACATTTTTATTGTATTTTTCACAATACTATTTATCTCTTTGTCTTCTCCAAAGGCAACTGTTCTAGCTGCAACGCCGTCTTCTCTGTGCTGAAGAAAAGGGTGAGAATGAAAACTTGCAACATGACTCAGGATATATTTAGGCAACCACGTCATCATCACATTTAATTTTGTCTTACCGTTCAATTGTCACGAGCTTCGACGCCATGTCTCTTTGCATTACAGAGGAGCTGCAGTAACTGTGGCAACAGCTTCTGTTCCCGATGCTGTTCCTTCAAAGTGCTGAGATCTTGCATGGGGGCAACAGGTGAGAAAAACTGGCTCATTCTGACATTTTATTTTTAGACTGATGGTGTTCCTCTTACTCATCTGTTCTTTATGACTTATGATCTTATCCTCTCATTGTTTTCTCTTCTACAGCTCCAGAGGCCCAGAGAGAGACTGTGTTTGTTTGTGCTACCTGTAATTCCTCTCTCATCAAGTTACAATGAGATGGTACAGTATGTCAGTCTCGTCTCCCGGTGGCCACCTGGAGGCCACTCACTGTTTGACCCCCAAAAGCCCTCCTACAAAGTTACTGAAACCTTAACACATGCCTTGGTTTTCAAGTTAAGGCGCTTATGTCCCCCCCCCATGCCTTTAGCAGTCACATCCCTCCTTAACTACTCGTGTTGCTTATGGGACTTCTACTGTATTATGTTAAATATTTCCTGTTTCAACTGGACCCTGTGAATCAATGAGACTTGCTACAGAGCACAATGGCTCCAAAATCAAGGGACCTTTTTTTCCCTTTGCTGAGCAGAGGGAGGTGCAAAGCATGCAGGGTGGAGGCCAGGATCGGGCCGGTGGTGGTGTCTGGTTTATAAGCTGCCGATGGTTTTTTGCTTTTCCATGCTTTGCCTCGCCACAAAAATTGATTCCACTTGAATGTTGATATCTTCAGCCCTGTGTAGCAGTTTAACCGTACTGTAATGCTGAGAGGACTTTTCTGCACGAACAAGACTAAGGCCGGCGCGATGAATGCAATGGTTTATTCAGATGGAACAAATAATGGATGCACGACCAAAAGAAGCTCCATATTTGGCTTTGATCGCCACCTTGTGCGCAGGCTGTTTGCTGTCCACCAATACACTTTGACCTGTAGCTGGTTTACAATGTCATGTGATTAGTTCTGGGTTTGTCTTTGAGGCCAATGGGGTTTTTTTCTCCACCAGCGAGAGGAGCTTACAAAACCTCTGCCATAAAACAATGGTAACTCTATGGCAGTAAACTGAAAATGCATGGCCTGCAATGAGTCACATCACATTTTTTGACAAGTTACCAGTGATGGTGTTCTACTTTGTAATGATCAAATTGGTGCATCATTTTGGTCGTCTTTTTTTGTGTATGTGTTGACATGTCAGAGTTTTGGAGTATAGCAGCAGCCTATAAGTCAAAAAACTGCTAGAGGTCCTCTGGAGCCTGTGCTTTTCCCTCTAACTGGATCAAAGTCGACCCAACTGGATTAAAGTTGATTAAATGGGACTGAGCAACCATCTGAAATCGTCATCAGAGCCTCACACTCTTGCAAGCGGGACTTAAAAGAATTGATGAGGAGGCATTACAACCCAAAATGTGGATCGTGGTGGAAGTGTTGTTTTAATCATGATTCAGACACTGATGATTGTAAGAGTTTGCTTTTATTGTAATCAGATATAAACTGTTGCTATAAATTGTTCTGCTATATCTAATATATTTAATTTAAAACTCCAGAAAGTGCAAGTTATTGATTAAGTCTGTATATATTGCCCTTATTTTATGAATGAGATATGCCATTATTGAAATAAACTCTGTGATGATTTCATGAACTTAACGTTACTGTGAGGAACATTTAACTGGTTATGAAACAGTCTCAATCTAATAATGATGCCTCTATATGACCTACATAAGACCATCAGCAAGAAGATTGGCTATTTCTATATAGTTATTCTTAATGCTTGTCATCCACCGTGCCACTGGGTCGGATTATGTGTGAACATGACGGGAGAACCAGAACTAGGACAGCGTGGGTCAGACTGTCAGACCCTGCTGCTGTAAAATTAGGTTTTCTCAAGGGACTCTGGTGCCCGGAAACACTACCACTTTTGACAACAGGGACCGCCAAAATAAAAGTTCCTCGTAGTAGCTTTAAAGTGGTAAGTACGATCTTTTTGACTTTGAGATTTCTGGCAGGCTCTGCTGGTGTCTTTGCTTCAGAAGTATGAAAACAAAGAAAGGCAATAATAAAAGCAACTGAATACCTAATTGTAAGACTTAACCACTACTTAAAGGGGACATATCATGCTAATTTTCAGAATCCTACTTGTATTTTGAGTTACATGTTTACATGCGTTAATGTTCAAAAAACATTATTTTCTCATATACTGTCTGTCTGAATATACCTGTATTCAGTCTCTGTCTGAAACGCTCCGTTTTAGCGCCTGTCTTTTTAAATCAACAGAGAATCATCACCAGACTCTGCAGTTACACTTAGATCTTCAGAGCATTTTAGTGTCTTTCAGCTCATTGTTTTAATTTTACAGTCGACAACTTCTTTTGGTTCAGTCACTCTAACCGCTCTCATCAACTGTTTTTAGCCAATAAGCTCTGATAAACACACACACACTGGTACAAAACATCTGACACACACGGTTGGAAACGGTGAATATAGTGGAGCATTTAGCAGCTAAAGAGATATTTCCCTCAGGAGTTGGTAGAAGCTAAAAGAGAGTGGGCTTACATTCCCCATGTGGCCAGAAGTACAACTCCAAATGAACGATGTGTCTGTTAGATGTGTAACTAACTAGGCATCTGTTTGCTAACAAATTTGGTCGTAATAATCAATTTGGTCAGTGTCAATCAATAGGATAATGTGGGTTTAAAGGCAGGGTCGGTAATCTTGAGAAACTAGCAAGAGTACCCCAGATTTTTAAAAGATTCAACCGAAAAACTGAGCCCAGTGTTGCCAACTCTTTTCCGAAGAAAGTAGCTAACGGCACTAGCTCCAAAAGTTCCTATATCTAGCGGGAGTGCACACAGGTAGCCCTTAATGTAATGATTGGACGGGGTTAGTCCTGTGACGGCCACAGATACCAGATTGTTTTCTTTTTTTGTCAGAGCATTTGATTTATTGATTGCTGTCGAGATGTAATGAGAATTTCAACAAATATGAAAATAAAATATAAAAACTGAGGGCGGTCAAACGATTAAAGTATGTAATCGTGATTAATCGCATGATTGTACATAGTTAATCTGGATTAATCACACATAAATCACACATTTTTTTATGTGTTCAAAATGTACCTTAAAAGGGAGATTTGGCAAGTATTTAATACTCTTATCAACATGGCAGTGGGCAAAATGCTTGTTTTATGCAAATGTATGTATATATTAATTATTGAATACAAAATAATGACAAATATTGTCCAGAAACCATCACAGATACTAGCATAAACACAACAGGCAACAACAGCTGTCAGTGTGTCAGTGTGCTGACTTGACTATGACTTGCCCCAAACTGCATGTGATTATCATAAAGTGGGCATGTCCGTAAAGGGGAGACTATCTTGAGGTCAGAGGTCAAGGGATCCCTTTGAAAATGGCCATGCCAGTTGGAGCGTTATTTAGCCTCCATCGCAACAAGCTAGTATAACATGGTTGGTACCAATGGATTCCTAATTCCTTAGGTTTTCTAGTTTCATATGATGCCATCATTTCATATGAGTTGCGTTAATGCGTTGAAGAAATTAGCGTGGTTAAAACGAATTTGCCTTAATGCGTTATTATCACGTTAACCTTGACAGCCCTACAAAGAAAAATTTCTAAAATCTTTACCAACCCTGGCTTTAAAGCCTTTCTTTGCTCCCATACAATTAACGAAACACAGTAGGAAAAGACACCTGTGTAAATGATACAAATGAATGATGGCTGAATACCATTTATCTGCTTCCGTTTCAGTGGTATTGAGCATGCTGGCTCACTGTCACACTAGTGTCATGGTTTACAGGGACACTTGAATGGAGCCATTGTTAATGTAATTAGTAAGTAAGTAAGTAAAGCTTTATTTATATAGCACCTTTTAAAACACACCATTACAAAGTGCTTCACACAAATGAAACATCCATCAATGATGAAAACAAGGAAAAATTACAATATGACACAGAAACAATGAGAAACAGATCAGACAAAAACAGACAAACACACATGTGGATGAGGTCTATAGAAAGGCTTGCCCATAGAGATGGGTTTTTTAGAAGCTGCTTAAAACAGTCCAGAGATTCAGCAGCTCTAATAGATTAGAAGAGGTGATTCCAGAGAGTTGAGGCTAAGACAGAAAAGGCCCGATCACCTTTTGTTTTGCAGTTTGAGCGGATGATGGATAAAAGGCCGAGATTAGAGGATCGAAGTGTTCGACAGGTCGAATATGGAACAAGGAGATCAGCAATGTAACTGGGGGGCGAGATCATGCAGTGCCTTAAATGTAATTAGCAAGATCTTAAAGTTGATTCAGAATTGTACAGGGAGCCAATGGAGGGATGTCCTGATGAAGGTCCTTGTTGACCGAAACGTTGAGTAATAAAGCAGAGAAAAGTGTGTGCGGGAGCAAGCCATTTTTTTGAAAAAGTACATATTGGAGGGGATCTACTCCCAGCACCACAAACAATTTTGAGAATGTGCATGTTTTCCTCTCCTTGAAGCCAATGGAGGGATGCCAGAACAGGGGTGATGTGAGACCGACGGCTAGTTCTGGTTAATAACCCAATAGTACCACCAATGACAGGAGAAAATATGATCTTTAAACTCATGTGATGACAATGGAAAAGCTGAATTAACATGACCTGAACACTGTACTAGTGTTAGCCCCACCCCTGCTCTCTCTCTCTCCCCTCCTCCCTCCTCCCTCCTCCCTCCCTCTCTCCCTCATCCCCTCCCTCCTCTCTCCTCCAATCTGTCTCTGTGTCCTACTAAAGCGATTTCAGCGCATGCAGGGACTCGTCCCTATACGGCGGCGGATGGCAACATGGCGACAGAGGTAAGACACTGGCATACTATCTCTTTCATATATTTCCTGCAGGAGGTTTCGTTTACCAGCAATTATATTACCATTCAAATAGAAACAGGTGTAGTTAACGTGGTCAACGAGGGCACATTGTAGTGCTGCACACGGTGAAACTGTGCCACTCTGTGCGGCTCTCACTGGACTCACTACTGACGGCTGTCTGTCTGTGTGTCCTACATTATCATGCCAGCTCCGTCCGATCACAGGCTGGTCGGGTTTTTTTCCCCTCCTGTAATAAAACGTGTTCTGGCGTTTTTAAAAAGGGAAAAAAGCATAAAGAGGAAATGTGAAAGTCAGCTGTAGCTTCATGGAAACAGAAACAGAGGATCACCTCCCCGCGATGTTAAGCTGTTTTGGTGTTTTTGTCTGTTGAGACGCCCCGTTAATCCGGTGACCACACACACACACACACACACACACGCACACACAGCGTTCAGCACCATGGACAGAAGCCACGCCGTCCTGACCTTCCTCAGTGCTCTCCCAGCCTGCATCTGTGCTTTCAGAAATGTACTAAATAATAATAATGTTGATTAAAGCAACAGTGGGTAGAATTGGAGCAAATATGATTAAACAAAAAGTTATTTTTATAAAACTGAAAATGAGACAGACAATCTGAAAAACATCTCTGTGTCCTCCGATGTCCTCCGGTGCTCCTAATGGCATCTGTAAGATTTCACAGACCGGAGGAAACCAACCAATCAGAGCCGAGCTGGAGCCTTGCCATCTCTGAGCAGCTGTCAATCACTCGCGAACTCTGATCAAACGGTCAAACTAGGCAGCGCTGATCAAATATGAATCAATATTCTGTTACTGTAATGCCTATTTCTTGCCTAAAATGTTTTCAGAAACATCTTTTAGTACATACTACATTTATTTATTGACGGACCGTACACACTATTTATTGACGGACTGTACACACTATGTTCACCCATTCACTCTGTATCTTTTATAGCTATCTCTATTATTGTTTTTATAATCTTTGTATACCTTTCCCTCTCCTGTGTTTCACTCTGTTTGCTGATGTTGCTGCTTTGACACCTGAATTTCCCTCCGGGGATTAATAAAGGTTCATCTTATCTTATCTTATCTTATATTATCTTAGTGTACTGTTTAGCTGTAAAGTGAGAAAGTTTGTGACCCAGAAGCCAGGTCAGTTGAGGAAAATACAAAGCACCGCCCACCAGCCAGAGCAAAGTTTCTCATTTTACAGCTAAACAGTACACTACAAGATGTTTCTGAAAACATTTGAGTGAGAAATAGGCATTACAGTAACAGAATATTGATCATAATTGATCAACGCTGCCTAGTTTGACCGTTTGATCAGAGTTTGCGAGTGATTGACAGCTGCCTCCGTTGAGTGAACAGCCAATAGGAATGCTCTCTCAAAATGAACTGTGATTGGCCAAAGTCTCCCGTAACGGGCTAGGTTTTTTTAAAGCTTGAAAACAGAGTCACGAGGAGGTGCAGAAAATCTAGTTTTCTCTCAGAAAATCTGAATTACAAAATGCTGAAAGGTTATTATGGATTGTTGCCCAATGATGCCAAAAATATTCTGCCTACTGCAGGTTTAACATTTATTTTTATACAACATTCACCTAGATGCAATCAACATTCCCAGCATAAACAGGAGATATTACAAGAGTTTGTACGGCCTTTTATCAGTCTGCCTCATCTTGTTCCAGCTGATCGATCTGTTGTGGGCTGTAGTGAAATGTTGTCCCGTCTTCTGCGAGCTTTACTCTCTCTGTAAGACCAGAGAGGAAGGGAGGAAGAGAATGACAGTGTGTGTGTGTGTGTTTGTGTGTGTGTGTGTGGAGAGGATAGGATGTCCAATGCTGGGCTCTGCTCCAACAGACAACAAGGCAGAAATGAGTGCAGACACTGAGCCACGCAGTGATTGATCACATCTCGTCTGCTTCTCCTCTGTCATCCTATACTTCCAAACCAGGCCACTGTTTGTACACATTGCGAGTGGACAGATGCATAAAGAGAGATGGAGCTCTCTCTGGGGACTCATTAGACATACTGTATCAAACCTTATATGACTGTGTGTGTGTGTGTGTGTGTGTGTGTGTGATTTCTCCTCCTCCTCAGTTCCACAACCTGCAGGAGTTGAGGCACAGTGCATCTCTGGCTAATAAAGTGTTCATCCAGAGAGACTACAGCGAAGGAACCACCTGCAGGTTTCAGACCAAGTTCCCCTCTGAGCTGGAGAGCAGGGTGAGGAGACAGTAGAAAACGTTTTCATGTTGTGTTGTCCTTTTATCCTAGCCTGCCTATCCAACCATATGCTTTTGAAGGTATATTTGTAGCCATCATAGTACCAGATTGAAACTAACTAACTCATTTCTTTAATGCCACTAATGTGTATGTGTTAACTGACAGAGATATTTGATAATTAAAACAGCCTTTCTCTTACAAAATGTTTTGAATGCAACAGAGTGCTACAGGAATGAGTCCTAAAACCCGGAAATCAGTTAATATTTTTGCACTTCCAGTTCCCTCGTCTGGAAGTCAATGGGCTTTTAGTTAGATGCCTGAAATAAGGTCTGTGGTTAACACAAGCTGAAGAGCTTTTAACGTTTTGTTCTACAACATAAAATACATCAGTAAATACACCACTCGTGAATTTTGAAGCCTTTATGTTTCTTAAAAAAGGCGGTTGCTAACAAGTGACTAAGTGAGACCACTAAATGTTTTCACGCTGACTCGTCCGCCTTTATAGCCTTGTTGTGTATACTTGTGCTCGTGCGACCGTGGTGTAGTTTGTTTATAGCCTAACGTTAGCTTTTTACTTCTGGTGACTGCATGCACACTTAAAAAATCATAGAAGTGGTGTTTATTTGTGAAGATTATCTTGCTGAACAAAACGTGCAAGTATCATAAACGTGTCTTTGCCACCGAGCTTATTTTCTGCAATAATCCAAAACCCAATGGAAAAATCCCATCGTTTTTTGTCGAGGGAACCGAGTGCGATGCTTACTTCCTGGTTGGCCTACAAAAACACGTCATCCCTGGAGCACTCTACTCTGTCCTCAATGTTATAAGGGATAACAGTTGCCATGCTCAAAGCAATATGTGCTAATTATTGTATTCAAAGAGGACCTATTATCCTCATTTTCAGGTGCATACTTGTCTTTTGGGTTTCTACTAGAACATGTTTAAATGCTTTAATGTTCAAAAAAATGCTTTACTTTTCTCATACCGGCTGCAGCACCTCTAATCATATCCAAAGATCCATCCAAACATTTCTTAGAATCATTTATTAATACTTGAACACTCATTACCCCACCAACTCCTATAGCTTCAAAGATACATGAATAATTACAAATAAATACATTGAAAAAGTTATCTGGTGAATACCTATAGTAGACTTTGCAGTATGTGCTCATTAATGACAAAAAGACAACCAAATTGGCATGTTTCACCTGCCTTACCGCTGTACAGAGAAATCGTGTTGTGTTTAGAGTTGGTAACAGTTAAAAAACATGAATGTTGGAGGGGAGATGGCTACACAGAACAAAGTGTATATTAGTTTTATTTGTCACCTCATTAACAGAACTGCTAATAGGGTGATTGATGGTAAAGACACATCTCATACGACTGAAATGTTCTCGTTGGATTTGGATCTTTGTTGCATGTTGTATCCCTCTCTTTGTCTCCCCGTGTTTCCTGTCTGTATCTCCACTGTCACCATCTAATAACCAATCCTAACCCTGCTACTCATGACTGTGCGTGTGTTTCTCCAGATTGAGCGCACACTGTTTGAGGACACTGTGAAGACGCTGAATAACTACTACGCAGAGGCAGAAAAGATAGGTGGCCAGTCCTACCTGGAGGGGTGTCTGGCCTGCGCTACAGCATATCTCATCTTCCTCTGCATGGAGACGCGCTATGAGAAGGTCAGACTGGCGATTTCAAACCTGATTCATTTTAATTGGTCGAGGACAATGATTAACATGTCGATGCCATTTGTTCTTCTGTCCGGTGGGTTAGGTGTTGAAGAAGATAGCCAAGTACATTCAGGAGCAGAATGAGAAGATCTATGCTCCCAGAGGGCTGCTCATCACAGATCCCATAGAAAGGGGAATGCGTGTCGTATCCTTACTCAATGTGTTTGGGTAGACAGAAGCATTATAATAGATCTTTTCTGTTTAACTAGCCACACTCACACAGAGAATGGTCCCTAACTCTCCCACCAGATAGAGATTTCCATCTATGAAGACCGGGGCTCCAGTGGCTCCAGCTCGGGGAGCAGCTCCGTGTCCGGCAGTACCGCCCGATGACTGGGTTCTTCCTAAAAACCACGTCCCCCCTGATCACTCTCAACCCTGGAGGAGAATTTAGGACAATGATGCTACTTCTGCTCCAACACTCTAGCTACACTCACACAAAGGATTCCCTAGCATTTATCAAGTTATGTTGCGCCCGAACCCACGCTAAGTTTGTTGCAAAGCATTGTGCATGCGCCGACACAGTCATGTTACTGTACGATGCAATGTCTCAGTTCTTTTGCTAGTAATACTTTGTGTGATCGTACCGTTATCATCCTTCCTGTCCTCTTTGAAGTTACCACAGCTATGTGTAATCTGGTGGGTGAGAAAAGGATGGAAGGATGTGAGAGGAAGAGGGAGGGAGGAAGTGTTGAGGCAGGAGTGAAGACCACAAGCCTCACCAAACCTCATACCTCAGCTGCACCACAACGGACCAAACTGGACTGAACTCCACCATCAACCCTGCACACCAGACGCTGGCTTTAAAAAACGTTATCTGTAGCTCCGGCTGAGTTTCCAGACTTTAGCAAATGTAACTAGGATGTAGAAAGTATTGAAAGGCATCACAAAGTTTCACCCACCCAGATAAACCCTTCACCTCTGATGTAAATCATGATGTCTGGTAGCAGATGAATGTCATTCAGCCTGTCCATGTATTTCATGTAGCAGATCTTCCATATTTCTCACACAAAGCCTATATTTTCTTTGTTAGACACGCGCACTAAGTACTAACCTCGTGGTTTCAAAAAGTGAAACCAACTATTCCTAAATTTGGATTATGCAAAGACATACTGTGCATTAAGTGCAGTACTAAGTAGACAACGGATGGGTCAAAAAGTCTTCCTGAATCTTTTACCTGTAGTGTTTTAAAGTACAGCAACCCTTCCTTGATTCCTGAACAAACTTCCAAAGAACAATAACTGCCAAAAACTGGCTCACAAATGTGAATGTGTCTTTTATTTTGGTGACATTTTGTGCAAAGAACAAACTTTCGTACTGCTTGTTGTTTGATACACGTGGCAATGAGGTGTGTATGACTGGCGTCAAATAAATACTGTCTCATCACAGCTGCACAGAGCTCATCTTTCTTTGTTATTGAATTGCAAATCTACAAAATAGACCTTATATTATGGCAGACATGTTGACTTGTCACAGCAGGAAAAGCACAGGTGTTTACAATCACATTAATAATGGCCTTGTTCCATTCAGGTGTGCCAGTAACCCGTGACTGTAACCCTGCAAGCACAGTAGCAAGGCTTTGTAACTGGAACTCCTAAATGGAAAGCAGTCATTATTAAAGGTGCTCTATATGATATCCAAAGCATTGAAATAACATCAAACAACTATTTACTATGTAAAGGTATAGAGGATTAATGTCTACCTGAGCAGAGAATGAAGTCGCTTTCCCTCTGTGTGTGTTGTAATCCGAGCTTCTCCTTGCTTTGTTGACATAGCCGGGCTGGCCGTGCTTGCTTTTAGTGCATGTTAGCACGTGTGAGCGTGCCCCACTGGCTAGCTCACTGTACCCGCTCTGCACTGCTCTTATACAAGAGTTACAGTTGATAACGCCGTCCCGACCAACGGCGCTGTCGCGGAAGTTTAGCACCCACCTCTCAGTTTCCCCCCAGATAAACACTGTTAGCACTGTCCACAGTTTTGCCATTGTTTTCACTGTTAGCGTTGTTAGCACCGTTAGTTACGAGCCGCCGCCTCGGCTGTCGCCATGTTGAGAGCCGTGCGGAGGCAATAGAAATGCTCCTAATCTTGCATTTAGCACCTTTAAAGCAGCCCTAATCAACATTTTTATATTAATAATGGATCACACTGCAGTTCCCTTCATAGCTTTTAGCATCTTTTAGCTTTTGGTTTTACGCAGCTTTACTGATTTGTTTCAGTCTTATCGCTCTAATCTGTGTCAGCAGCTGTTTTTAGTGTAAGAACTCTGTTAATCCCACTGTGTGCTACTTGTCTAGCACCAAACAGCAGATACACAACGTTAGCAACGAGCTGGCGAACATTGTGGAGCATTCAGTGGCTAAGAGACAGATATTTTTGACAGGAGTTGGAGGGGACCAAAAACGGAGCTAAAAGAAGAGTAAATATTGGAGTCAGAAACACAACTCCAAATGAATGATAATAGTGCTTGGTGACTGCTGGATGTGTAAATAAGCAACCCTTTTTGTCATCTTGGCTGGGCAGGATTTCATTAAACCATTGCCTATATGGACATATTTACTGGAAAAAAGGAACAAGGGTATTTGTTTTATGTCACAATAGCACTTGTAGTAATAATAAAATGCTTCAGTTTCAGTGTCCTGGTATTGTGCATGTTGGCTCATTGTCATGATTTGCTTGTCGTTAGTTTTATTAGTAACACCTGTGCGCTGTGGAAAAGGCCTCTAGTACATATTAATGATACTGATTTTAACGTGTTGCATGCACAAAAAACATCAGATAATTGTCAGTTTAAAAAACCTTGCTAATTTCATGTTGTAACAAGCTTTGGTCAGGAAAATTCCCTCATGTTTGCATGCATGCTTGACTGGATATATGACACTGCAGCACTTTCAGCTGGGTAAAGGGCACGAAACTGACCCCCTGTATTTCAGTCTTCACTCACAACATGGAGGGACCACCGCATGCACTCAGCTCACCAGAGCCAACAGGAAGTATCCAGACTGCAGTATGTGCATTCTGATAAAGACTCACTGCTACTGCATGTCACAGGAAGTCAAGTCTTGTAGCGAACGCCTAGTCCAGGCTGTCTCACTGTATCGTTGTTACCCTCAAGACTACCGTCCCCCGAGATCTGCCAGTGCACAGAGCACCATGACACACAAAAGGGTCTTAAAACAGGAGGCTTCAAGCGTGGAGACAGAGGTGGAGCGGACGCCATCGTAAAATGGAGCCAAGGCTGCATGAATGGAGGGAGGGACAGAATGGGGGAGAGGTGGAGGAAAACAAGGAGAGGCAGTCATCAGATTATAAAGTACAAATGGTTCGAACTGACAGAGATGGCAGGCACATGGAAGGAAGATGCGAAAAAGGCAGAAGAGAGGTGCAAACACAGGAGAATAAAGGAATGTCTTTCCTTTATATAGAAAGCTAGACCTTTGTGATTATCCATGCTAGTCTGTGTCAGCCAGGGTTTATGTCTTGTTTGTTCATTTTCAGATGGCTGTAGGTCTCAGTGAAAACTCAGCGCGTCTTCAAATATGCAGGCAGAACTAGTTTGCATTCGCTGCTGCTGTCGGTCAATGTTTATGGAGTGACAAGGTTGTGTATGTGAGACTAAATGCAGAGCGCCTCAAAGCACCTACGAAATGACAATCTGACCATATTTATTCATAGCAGTTTATTTAGGGAGTTTGCCATGACACACAAAAAAACAAGCATAATCTAGCAGCTAACAGTTCAATAGAAAAATAAGACATAATGAAATTACTCATAGGGTAAAGAAAACAGCAAGGACCCTGTCTTAAAGTACAAAAAGACATGTATTTTAATCTATGTTTTCTGTGACATTATTGTATTTTCCAGTCATTTCTGATTGCATTTCACGTGATTATCCTCACAGACCTGTAGAAATATTAAAGAAAAATTGACTTAAAAAAGCAAAAATATTTGATTTTAAACATCTTTAAGGCACTTCATTTAAAGAACTGATTAAATTGTTACCTGCACAGCGGCCATTCTTGACAGCAAAGCCATTACCACACTGAACAAGAAGAAGAAAGAAATTCATTGGTATTCAAAACAACTATGTTGATTCATTTAGAATATGCAGACAGTGAAAGGATTAAAATTTGTGTGTCAGCCAAAAAAGAAAAAGGACAATAGACGGACTGTGGTGTTTTTTAGGCCACTATCACAGACTGCCTGGAACGTTACCCGTGTTCATAATTCATGCCGTGGATCCGTTCTGCGTACCTGCGTGTCATTGGCAAGTGGAGACGTTTCCCCTTGTTCAGGATAGGCTACTTCCACCACCGAGTTCATTTCACCAGGCTGAAGGGGTCGAATGATGGAGCTGCTGTCTGGCCAGGAGACCTCCAGAACCGTCACCACATCGGTTCCTGGAAGTCATGAGTAGAAAAAAAAATCGCTGAGCATCACACAAGAGGAAAATAAACCTTTCAAAAGGTTACAACCATAGACTGAATATAAAGATGGACGACATGACAGCTCCCCAAAGATGAAGCCAAAATATCTTGATCGCCCCCTGGTGGCTGGCTGCAGTATAGGTCACAAAGCCCGCCCCCTCCATGTTAGTGGATAGGACATGGGACAAACTAAAAAGTTAAATACACGTCAAATAAATTTCTCTCGGTGACAAGCTGTGGCCGTGCTCGGCTCGCGATTGGTTCGGGCGAGTGACCTCGATACTGCAGTTCCACCACCCGATCACTACTGCACAGACTCTGGCTCCAAATGACGTCAAAATCTCAACTATTCCTTTATATCAGCCTGTACTAATAAAAATAATGTGTAGATTGGGTTTAATACCAACTGGAGGTTGGCTACCTCCAGGTCTGAGAAGTGAAACCGATGCGCAAGTGCCTTAACCTTGCATTCTTTCTAATAGCCAGCAGGGGGCGACTCCTCTGGTTGCTAAAAGAAGTCTGATTGTATAGAAGTCTTGAAAAAAAAAGAAGAAAATGACCCTACTTCTCACTTGATTTATTACCTCAGTAAACATTGTAAACATGAGTTTATGGTCTCAATCGCTAGTTTCAAGTCTTCTTCAATACAGCATGATGTTCATTTAGTAAATTATGGTCCCATTTAGAGTCAAATACACCATAAAAAAGAGTATGCTTTAGGGCGTGGCTACCTTGTGATTGACAGGTTGCTACCACAGCGTTGTCTGTCTGGGAGTTCTCTTTGTTTTCGTCTGAGAACTTTAACCCTTTCAAAGTGTGTTTTCAGTTCATAAATGTTAATTATAACCATTTTGATGGCCTGAAAATGTCTTATTATTCACTTAGCTCCACCCTCTTGTGTCACTTCTGGTTGCAAAAAACCAAGATGGCGATGACCAAAATACCGAACTCGAGGCTTCAAAACGTCAGTCCACAAACCAATGGGTGACATAACGATGACTGCGTCCACTTCTTATATACAGTCTATGTTAATTACATGCAATAAAAATAACTGAGATGGATTACAAAGTGTAAAAGGAAGTTACCTAAACCAAAGTGTGCGACAGGCTCCATCTCACACAGGTACCCCGAGCCTCCGTCAATGATGCGTGTGTGTGCTCCACTCTGACTGGTGAAGGCTGTCACCTTGGCTCCCCGAGCAAAAGAGCCAAACTGGGTGCGAGGGATGACCCGCAGCCAGTTGTTGGACGAGCCCTGATGACGTTTGACAGTTCAGGTTGTGGATCTTTAGGGCTCAGTTACTAGAAACAAACACACACACAAATACACTTACACACCTGTGTGACCTTGAAGATAGAGATTGGCTGCTGGGCGCTCTCTCCATGTGCCAGCAGCAGGTCCAGCTGTCCGTCCCCATCAAAGTCTGTCACGGTGCCACCTGTCCAAAACAAACAGAGCTTTCACTGCACTGGCCTACATAACAACTTCACTGGGGTGTTTATCTGACAGCTGTGTCTCTGTAAATCTCATCCAAACAGAGAGGAATCAGAGGTGTCACATATTCAGTTCAGGTTATAATGCAGCAGTGCAGCTGAAGACAGGAAAGGGCGGGGGTGAGAGAGAGAGAGGAGTTGACATGCAGAAGAGGGATTGGACTCGAACCTGGGCTGCTGCGGTAAGGACTCAGCCTTAGTACATGGGCGTCCGAGGTTATAATATTTAAAGTAGGGCTCTCAAAGTTAACGCAATAATAACGCATCATAATCAACGCAAATCTGCTACTAATTTTTTTAACGCATTAATGCAACTTGCGATTTTTTGGTTGGTCCGTTTTAAAACTAGAGTGAAGTCACTGGCATATGCAACTAGGGAATCCATTGGTACCAAACATGCGTCATTTAGCCTAACGGGGGAGGCTATATAACGCTCTAAACTTACACTAAATGTTGGCGAGGAGAAACTGTCATGGTCAGTTTCAACAGGGTCCCTAGACCTCTGACCTCAAGATATGAAATGTGAATGATATTGGGTTCTATGGGTACCCACGCGTCTCCCCGTTACTGACATGCCCACTTTATGATAATCACATGCAGTTTGGAGCAAGTCATAGTCAAGTCAGCACACTGACACACTGACAGCTGTTGTTGCCTGTTGGGCTGCAGTTTGCCATGTTATGATATGAGCATATTTTTTTATGCTAGATGCAGTACCTGTGAGGGTTTCTGGACAATATTTGTCATTGTTTTGTATTGTTAATTGATTTCCATTAATAAATATATACATAAAGTTGCATTAAGCAAGCATATTTGCCCACTCCCATGTTGATAAGAGTATTAAATACTTAACAAATCTCAATTTAAGGTACATTTTGAACAGATAAAAAAATGTGTGATACTATGGACAATCATGCGGTTAATCATGATTCAATATTTTAATCGATTGACAGCCTTAATCTAAAGAGAAAAAAACTGATGGAAAATGTGTACCTGTTCCTCGCCCCTGCGGCTCTGCAGCATCTCCCGCATTAAGCTCCTGGATCAAAGGGTCTGCATCAGCTCTTCTTGACACCCTGCAAACAAACACACACTAATAATGTAAACAATAATTGTTATTTTTTAACAGTTTGATGCTTCCTATTAGACTTTGGATTAACATAATAATTGAAATGCTACCTGAACAGCCTGTTAGGGGCGTTGCCTCTATAAGCAATGTTGTTGAAAAACACTTCCAGCTCCTTGTCGTTGTCAAAGTCGGCAGCGATGACCGTGCGAATAGGTGAGGGAGCTGCGAATCCTCCCGTGGCTATGTCCTGCACAAGAGAACACTGTCAAGTCTCGCTTTATCAAACTCGCATCATCTTTTCCCGCCACTGTCCCGTTCTCCTTCCTTACCCGGAATTTAGAGTCGCTGCCCTGCAGGTAAAGTCGGTGTGGGCCGTTCCAGTTGCCATAGACGATGTCTGTCTTTCCGTCGCCATTGAAGTCGGCTAGCGCTACTCCTCTGCCATGCTGGTACCGGTCCTCCACACCTTCAGAAGTTGACACAATGTTGAAAGCCTTAGCGCTGCTAGTGCTGGAAAAATAACATGCTATACTTGGATATTAATTCCTTTTAAAGCCCCTTTGTTTAGGATTTGAAAATTCACTACATTGATGTCTCCTAATGGTAGTTTCTAAAAAGTCACTCTAGCAGTACAGTCAAAGAACATATATTGCCAAGAAGTGAAATTCAATTGTTTGTTCCATTGCAACATCAGCGCCCAGCAGCAAAGCTACGCTTCCGCCATTTTGGACTGAAAGACACTACCTGATTCCAGTAAAAAGTCGGCCTACAAAGTGCAAAGTACAAAAGTAAAACAAAATGATTTCTATTCTATTGTTATCTGTTGTATTATAAACATAATTTGCGCTTTCAGTTCAAAATGGCAGCAGCGGGTGTTGTAAAAAAAAAAAAACACAGAAGTTTCATCTCTTTGCTTCTATACTTTTTGGTGCAATTACCTTGGTCACCGTCTTAGTCTTAGAACATTTGCTAATTAGCAGTATACACAATGTACAGCTGAGGCTGATGGGAATGTCATCAATTTTGCAATTATTTTTTTTATTTAGTCAGAAACAAAAGTCCACTTCTTACTACACCTGCTTCTTCCCTTCCTGTTTCATACTCACCAGCCTGTCTCGCCATATCAGCAAAAGTCCCATCTCCATTGTTCTTGAACAGGAAGTTGGGTCCGTTCTCGTTGTCACAGAAAACGTCTGACCTCGACTGGCTCAGGATTGGTCCGACGACCACACCGCGCCCACCTGCACAATGAGCAAACCGTGAACGCTTCAACTGATTCAGCACACTTTAAAAACATCACAGACTTCACCTCTCCAACCCATGGACTGTATAAAAGAAGTGGAAGAAGTCACTGTGACGTCTCCGATTGGTTTGTGGACTGCCGTTTTGAAGCATGAAGCCTCGAGTTTGGCCTTTCGGGTGGAGCTAATGCTGCAATTCATTGCAAGTCGGAAGTTGATAATTCCGACTTCCAATCTAAATGCATCCCAGTGCATCTGCTTAGGAAAACATGGACGCCCGCAGCAAACTGATGTTTGTATGTGTGTATATATGTAAGTGTCTGAGCTTCACAAGCATCTACAGAGGACCTATGTCAATTAAAACAGCGCCATTAGCGAAGAGAAACATGTATAAAGTAACAATCTTTACATTAACAACTAGAGAATCCTGTGGGGAAATATTTCTGAAAATCTAATTTATCTAATTTATGACAGCGGGAACCCTGTTAAAGAGACGGGAGGAGTAGATAAGTACCGCATTCTCACAAACTTCTATCAGAAATCAAGTGAATGGAA
Source organism: Sebastes umbrosus (assembly GCF_015220745.1). Lineage (NCBI taxonomy): Eukaryota > Metazoa > Chordata > Actinopteri > Perciformes > Sebastidae > Sebastes > Sebastes umbrosus. Next base: position 28,431,382 of record NC_051271.1, on the reverse strand, counting down.
ATGGAAATGGTAGCTACAATGTTGTTACAGCACGTTTCACAACACACTTCATAAAACACTACATAAAGTAAAAAATGATGAAACGGTAATTCACTGTGTGCGCCACCAGGTGTGTTATGATGGCGAACCCGGGCTATATGAGTGTCCAACTTGGAATCTCAACTTGAATGGCCGTTCCATTGTACTTTTCTATAACAGGTCATTTTTTTCCGAGTTCAAAGTACAATGGATTGCGGCATAAGTAAAGCCAAATACTGAATAAGAAAAGTTGTAAAATGCACTAATAGCAAAATCCAAAGTTTTCCCTTCCTCCGTTCATGTGAATGAGGCGGGGTTAAAGGAAACGCTACTGCGCCTGCTCTATGGGCCCAATGGATGCGGAAGATCGCCGGATGATCCGGGTACTTTATCACTCAGCAGTCGAGCCATTTTGGATTCACGCGCCACTGAGGAACTCTCATAGGAATGAACGGGAGCCCGCCTCTAGCACTGTATCCAGTTCTCTTTATACATCCATAGGTTGCCAACTTCCTCAAGTGTAATTTTGCAGACTCCTCCTGACCTGTGAACTTGTTGACGCCGGCCTCTGCAGCCACGTCAGACAGAGCGATGATGCCGTTGGCGACATCACTTGCAGCCTCGTCCATTTCTAGGAGAGCGTGGGGACCGACGTTGCCGCTGGCGTAGTTGGCCACGTAGATGGAGTAGCGGCCTGTTCCCTGCAGAGCAACAGCAACCAAGAGAGTGAGAGCAAGGTCTTTGAGAAATTGGTAGAAAAAAAAGGGAAATAGAGGTCAGATAGTGGGACTTTATAAAAAGGGTTTACTGACCTTTCTGTCAACACATGCAACTGAACGTCCTGCCATGCGATTAGCGACACCACGACGCACATTGAGCTCGTCCCCCAGAAGATCTTCAAAGCGGCCATTCCGAAACTTGAACAGCTTGTCTGAATAAGTTGCCCGTCCTGCATTAAAAAAAAAGAAAGTCAGTTATCATAAGAAAAAATCATTCAGCTACCTGAAAAAATGTTGAGGACCTCTCTTAAGAATGCACTATTTACCAGAGTAGGCATTGTTTGTGTTGAGGAAGTAGATCTCCTCACGTCCATCTCCATCCACATCACAGGCGGTAACTCCAATAGCGTTTCCTGCTCGGTCTCTCAGAGCGTAGTACGGAGAGTTGCTGTCATCGATAGCAATGTTTATCAGCCTGTTTTGAGTGCGATCGTACTTCAGCACCAGGTTGGGCCCATCGTACCTGAGGGAGAACATCACACACGTTTGTTTTGCCCGTATAAGAATTTCTATGCAGTGCAATGGACATATGAAACAGCTACACACTCACCCTGCCACAACCACTTCCAGGTCGCCGTCACCATCCACGTCTGTCACAGCCATTCCGTAGTTGAGCTGTGTGGGGTTGTGCAGACTGTCAGGGGGGAGCATCGTCTGTGTTACAACCTGAAGCATGGGCTCAGAGCTCTGGGCGCGGGACTGATGCCAGAGTCCGATCAGGAGGAGAAACACACCTGAACCCCACATCGCTGCACAACCTGGTGGAACACAGAGCAGGGCTGGGTTATGCATTTCAATTAATGATGCACACGTTTTTTGTATAAAGCAGGACAGATATAATAAGGATGAGCAAATATAATGTATAGAGATACTGTGCACATGCATTTACAGGGGAACTCCACCAATTTTATACATCAATTTTTACACATCAAAGTGTAAAAAGCCAAAATGATTTGAAAGAATTCAAAGTAATCATCAAAGCAAATAAAAATTAAGTAAATAAAAAGAAGTTTACAGTCTCCAAAAACAGTTAAAAACAGTTGAAAGATACAATAAAAGATGGATGTAAAGCTGCAGTGGGTAGAAATGGAGCAATTATGATTAAAAGAAGGTTATTTTTATAAAATGGTCACTATATCCTGACAGTAGTGCATGAGACAGGTAATCTGTGCCTCTGTGTCCTCCGGTGCTCCTAATGGCATCTGCAAGATTTCTCAGATCGGAGGAAAACAACCAATCAGAGCCGAGCTGGAGTTTACTGTTTCTGAGCAGCTGTCAATCACTCGCGGTCTCCGATCAAACGGTCAAACTAGGCAGCGCTGATCAAATATGAAATGAGAAATAGACATTACAGTAACAGAATATTGATTCATATTTGATCAGCGCTGCCTAGTTTGACCGTTTGATCGGAGTTCACGAGTGATTGACAGCTGCCTCTGTTGAATGAACAGCCAATAGGAACGCTCTCCCTCTCTAAAATGACCTGTGATTGGCCAAAGTCTCCCTTCACAGGCTAGCCTGTAAACAGAGCCATGAGGAGGTGCAGGAGTCTAGTTTTCTTTCAGAACACTTGAATTACAATATGCTGAAAGGTTATTATGGATTTTTTTGCCCAATGATGCCAAACATATTCTGCCTACTGCAGGTTTAAGTAGGAGGTGTTTCTCTGCAAATCCACCAGTGAACACCATCATGTTTTTTACACATTTTCAGAAAGTAATCCTACATTTGAAAATGAATAATTTCTAAATTCTTGCATACCATAAAATCAACATTTTTGCAACTGCAGCAGAGTATCAGAACACTGATATTAACACTCATGGTCATTGGTGCCATGTTCTGTATTACTGATGATTTCTTGGTTAATTGTTAAAAATAAATTGTCATGCACTATATAATCCTGCAGCACTGATGACTATTCTTGATATCTGGGTGGCAAAAACCGACTTACCTGCTTTATCAGTGCACAGAGAGGGAGATGATCTGACTTGGCTGCAGCGATAGGAGTGCACTGAGCGCCGTTTATTATATCATTTGGCAAAGATTCTCCACCTTACACAATTTATGCATTTTAAAATTTACAAAACAAGCTTGTGTAACGCTTTGAAGATCAGCCAATCAGCGAAGAGCTGTGTGCATAATAAGAATATTAACCAATGGCTGATCTGTGCTGCTGTGAGAGGCGGAAGTCTCTGCTCCGTGATTTTGTAGTTCGCTGTTATACAAATACCTCACTGCGACGGCGAAGAAATAATACATTCAAGCGACAGCACACTATAAATTACTGTCGGGGTTGAAATTCTGACCTATAAAGACAATAAATACTCTGATGAAAAATAAAAATTCGACGGTAAACAAAGGGTGTTGAAGCCGCAGCGGCATAAAAGAACACCATCTCCCAGAGTGCTTTGCATCGTCCTACGTTTGCGTCAGTAGTGCGACGAAAAATCCGTAGCTAGCTAAACAAACCAAACCCCGGTAAGCCGAAAGGACGACAATTATTACATATATAACTCTGTTTAGGGGTGTTTTTACTGATCATACATGAACGTATCTGCATTGTAATGTATGTTAGTATCAACTGTGTGTTTGTGTCTCAATAGATATGATTATTACAACCTCAGTGAGTGTAGGTTTAGTTAGGTAGCTAAATTGCTAAGCTAACAAGCTAACTCGCTAACAGCAATGCGGTGGGTTAAACGCGTTTAGTCCGTTTTCTTCCTGTTTTTCCTGCAGGAATTAACTAGTTCAAGTAGTAAGAATATAAAACGTGATTCATATTATCATTAAACTCGTTAAAGGTTCGTTTGGAAATCCTTTAAGAAAGATGTCATACATTATATAACGTGTTTTCACTGCATTGCATTTCCTCCTGCTTCCTTTCCTCTCCTCTGATCCAGGTGTGTGCTTTTCCACTTTAGGTTTTATTGATGTTTTTCAAGGTTATACACATATCAACAACATATGGGCTGGTACAAAGTCTCACCCACAAGCAAACAAAGGGAACAATACAAACAGGACTCATTTGGTTTGGGAGTTACTCCTCCATTATTCTATACAATCTCATGTCATTTCCAACTCAATCAGTTATCCTTTCTGCCGTCTTGGTTTTTGAATAATGTCCATTTCTCCTATTTGTCTTCCATCTGTGTTTCTTGCAGTCTTAAACGACAGCTTCTTCCATTATGTATATCTCCTCTACTACCCCCACCCACTGCTCCTGTGTAGGGGGATCCACTACCCCATTTCCTTGTGATAGCTTTCTTACTAGCTATTAACACTATCTTAACCAGATATCTATCATTTACTCGTATGTTTCCATCAGTAGAATTCAAATTACACAGGTAGAGAGTCATGTAACTCATAGTGATATCATATCTTAGTGTCTTTTTGTACCATGTTGTGTACCCAGGTGTGTTTTGAAACGTAATCTAATGATGGAGTTGGACCAGCCAAAAGAAGACGGTGCTCCAGCCCAGCCAACACCACCCGCAGCACCTGAACCTCAGTCAAAGAAGCCAACTCAGGCTGTGTACGTCCCCAAGCAACGACTCCAGGGCCCCAAAGACAAAGCTCAGACTCAGGGAGAAGTAAAGCCGAGACCCAGGCCTCGCTACACGGACAAGGCGAGGAAGAACGCCAGGAACAAGAAGGACAAGGCTGGAGCAGCAGCAGACAAGGGAGCTGCTGATGGAGGTGAGGTACAGAATGGTGATCCTGATGTGAAGGAAGAGCGGTTGCAGGATGCAGATGTGCAGGTTAATAATGGGCAGCCTGACCCAACCGATGGGGAGGCCAATGTTGCCTCAAGGCTGGAAGCAACAGCTGCTCAGGAAGAGGAGGAGGAGGACGAGGAAGAGGAGAGTTGGGACACCTTGTTCAATGATGATGGAGACTGTCTGGAACCCGCCCTTGAAGAGGTGAGAGATTGGTCTGGGTGATTGTCTTCCCCAAAATTCACACACACACTCATTTGCCAGTTTATTTGTACACCTAAGTAAAACTTATGCAGTCTAATAATAAGTGTTCTTGTAATCATGGTTCCTACGCAGTAGGGCTGACCCGAATGCTTCGACCGTTGCCATGGTATTCAACCTCCAAAATCACTATTCGAATGCTTTGTTTTTTTATAAAAAAATAATAATGTATAAATCCCCAAACAGCCCATGAAATAAGGAATAATCCCACAACATTATTAATTATTAGTAGTTATTCTCAGACTGATATTGCTGTTTGATATGTGTAGAGGTACATGTATGTACAGTAGTGCGGCAGAAGCAATGTCCCGGGCACTGAAACGGGGGAGATGGAGACAGACAGAGTAATATGTCGGTCGCCACGCCGCGCAGCTTTGCGAAGCTTTGAATACCTTTTGAATATTTCTGACTGAAGCTTCAAAGCTCAAAAAGTGGTATTCAGGACAGCCCTACTACGCAGTATGGAATTTGATTTTAGTAATTTCAGGTCTGGATAAGTGTGAAAAAAAGAGTATGGAAAACACTTCTGCTTCCAGACTATTCTGTTTTCTAAAATATAAAATTCTGAATTTCTAAAAATAAATTGATCATACTAGCATAGAGTAGAGTGTGAAGGGTTTTCATGGCGTTCGGAGCAGGCAGTGCAGCCAAAATGTTTACCACTATATGAGATGGCGCAGGCCAATGCAAGCTTGGTGTCATTGAAAGCAAGTCAAGAAGTATGGCGTGCGACTGGATGTACACTTATAAGCAGAGCTGCCTCTTTGCCTGTATGTCACAGCCTGCAAAACAGTTCTGCCCCAAGTACAAGATGTTTGATAGTGGAACGTCGTCTAACGTAGGACTGTAGACTGAAAGGGCACAATGGGTAAATACAAGATTTCAAAGGGCTGGCTTGACAATCCCAAATAGAGAAAGCCTGGTTGGTTAACAATTCCAAATGGGAAAAGATAGCTGGATGCAAACTTTGTGTGAAAGCGTTCAACAAATCCACCATGGGGGATGCGGCGATTGTAGGCCATATGCAAGGGCAAAAGCACTGTAGTCTTGTCACAGCATCCTTTGCACCCCGTGTCACAAAGTCAAATATGGTGTGAAAAATCAACCGGGAAGAATGGAAATTTGAGTCTGGAAAAGTATGAAATTCTGAAATGGAAAATGTGTAGGAACCCTGTGTAATACACTTACAATATAGCAGAAAAGCTTGTCATTTCCCTCTTCTCCCAACTGTTCTCATCTGTTCTCACTTCTTACCTCTCCAACTGGCTATAAAGGAAGGTAGAAAGAAGAAGTCAATGCAGGAGCCCAGGTTTGATTACTACAACATGGATGGAGATGACGAAGATGACATCGACCTCACAGAGGACGAACTTGCCCACATTGTAGAGATCTACGAGTTCCCTGCAGAGTTTAAGACCGAGGACCTTCTCAAGTTATTTCAGTGCTACCAGTATGTATAATTCAATGTACCACTGCTAGCCCTTGCTGCATTTTAAGAACATTAGAATCGTGACTAAAGCACTTTAGTAGATGTATTTCATCTGAGAGCCACAAGACTCTTTATCTTCCTTTGGTTTTTGTAACGGTTTCTGCACTGCTGTTGTGTGAATATTTACTCACTGTGTTTTTCAGACAGAGAGGTTTTGACATCAAATGGATTGATGACACACACGCCCTGGGCCTCTTCTCAAGCCCCGTAGCAGGTTAGTGAAGTGCTGCGTCACATAAAAGGCAGTTGAAGGAGGGAATATACAATACATTATCTACTGCAGTAAATATCGTTGTTGTTGCTTTCCCTGCCACAGTGGGAAGAAATTTGTTTAATAAAGAGGGTCAGTGCCACATGAGTAGACCCTGATGCGAAAACATGACATTATTAATATTAATTCCCTTCAGCATGCACTGGGGCGGTTTGCGGTCGGGATGAGAGTCAGTACCTCCAAGTCTGAGGCCATGGTTCTCTGCCGGAAAACGGTGGATTGCGATTGTGCGGTTGGGAGTGAATCACTCCCCCAAGCGAGGGAGTTCAAGAGTGAGGGTAAAATGGAGCGGGAGATGGACAGACGGTTCGGTGCAGCGTCAGCAGTTATGCGGGCGCTGTACCAGACCATTGTGGGGAAAAGGGAGCTGAGCCGGAAGGCAAAACTCTCGATTTACCGGTCCATCTACGTTCCAACCCTCATCTATGGTCATGAGCTTTGGGTAGTGACCGAAAGAATGATATCGTGGATACAAGCGGCCAAAATTAGTTTCTCTTCACATAGTCCCGATGTTTCTACAGTAGCCCAGAACAGACAAACCAAACACTGTTAACTTTTCCTGCTTGGGCTGGAGTCGATATCGTTACTTGCTGCCGTCACCACCGCTCTCTCGCTCTTCACCACTCAATTCCCACATAGACACACTCTCTAGGCACTCTACTCTTACAACAACTGGCTCTAGCAAGGGCCATTCGCGTTTTCGCGTCAGCCACCGTAGATCTCCTACATGCTTGGCATATGGGAGAAGTTGGAATCTGCAATTTCACCGCTAGATACAGCCGGATCCTACACACTGTTTCTTTATCTGCTGATCTATTATATGATATTGTAAGTTGTAAGAGGAAACACATTTGAATCTCTTTTTGACGTCATCTTACAAATGAGCCTTTTGACTTGTCTCCAAAAAATATGAAAGAACACGTAGACCTGTGTAACTTGTTTCTTCTCCATTTTCAGCTCGTGAAGCTTTAAGGTCCAAACATCCTCTGATGAAGTTGCGTCCTCTGTCCAAATCCTCCGCTGCCATAAAGGCCCAAGCTCGTAGCAGCTCAGGTACAAACACAGCCGCATGCCTCTCCAGTTCTTTGTCAGTTTGTCTTCTGTAGCTCATATATTTAGAGACTAATATGTTTATCCCTCATTATTATTTGTTTCTTCCCATCCACAGATTACCTCCTGCCTGCTAAAGAGAGACCTCAGACGAGTGCAGCACTGGCTCACAAGCTTGTGATTGGTGCCCTCGGTGTAAAGAGCAATGTGACGAAGGAGCAGCGTGAGGCAGAGAAGAGGAAGCTCCAGGAGGCCAAAGGTGCAACAGAGATGTTATTTTCAGCTTATGAATGAGGTTTGTTATGGGAAAATGTTCTGCGGGTCAGCAGCAGTATGTCTTCTTTTGAAGGGCCTGTTCTGTCTATTAGTAACATAGAAGTTTTGACTGAAATACTGCAGATTGTCACCTTTAGTGGGCTGTCGCTATTGTGAAAAATGGGTTTAATATATGTGAGTGTCAAGCAGGGTGTCAGTAAGAAAGAACAGTCAACCTACCCTGAATAAGTAAATATTAAAAAACACTACAAATTAATGCAAATTGCTATATTTAGGTTGTAGCGGTCTCATTTTTAAAACTACAGTGAAGATACTGGCATTATATGAAACTAGGAAACCTAAGGAATCCATTTGGTACCATCCATGCCATACTAACTTGTTGTGAAGAGGTTAAATAACGCTCCAAACGTCCACTAAGTTTTGAGTTTGCCATGTTATGATTTGAGCATATTTCTTTATGCTAAATGCAGTGCCTGTGAGGGTTTCACGACAAAATGTGTCATTGTTTTGTGTTAATTGATTTACAATAATAAATATATACATTTGCATAAAGCAAACATATTTGCCCACCCCCATGTGAGACGAGTATTAAATACTTGACAAATCTCCCTTTTTAAGGTATATTGTGAACAGAAAAATGTGTGATTAATTTGCAATTAAATATTTTAAGCGATTGACAGCCCTAAAATACACATAACAGTCTTTGTCTGACTGTCCTAGTCTTTGCATCACAGGGCTTCCACCACAAGTGGGAGCTGTTTTTCTACCTTAGTGAAGAAAATGGAAATTGATGCCAAGAGAAGTTGCTCTCTGTCCAGTGCTGTGCAGATCACAACAGGTCTATAATCAGCACAGCAGTCATTTCCTTTCACAGATGGAACATAAGTATATAGGCACAGAAAACCACAAATGGCTGTCCACTAAAGAGCCAGTCAGGGCTTTGAGTATAGAAAACTAAAAAAAACTCCTTTGTTCTTAGCATGGATGCACTACTGTGCTCTTTATGTAAGATCACAACACACACAATGAATGTCAGTGCATCATGTTCTGTACATTGTGTCCTTGGAACGGATGCCACGTATGGTCGTATCTAGAGATGCGAGATCTAGAGATGCCTCAGCTTTTCACTTCCCTGCATGGGGCGAAGACAGTGATACAGTTTTAGAGCAACAAATCAACCTACGTCTTGTTTATTTAAGGGCTTTGGCTGATTGGTATGTTGAACCGTGTCTCTGTGATTTATCTTTAAGATCAAAAGCGCCTGGCAGCCAAACAGAAGGAAGATGCTTGGGAGGGAAACTGACTGGACAGAAAAGTACTGTTTTATTTTTGTTTTGTTTTTTAAGATTCCTTGATTCAGCAGAGGCTAAAGTCTTCTCTGTTTCTTCTCCTGCTCTGTTTTTGTCAACTGGCCACTCCTTCCTACCACCGCGCTTCCCAGAAATGGATTCCCACCAATTTGTTTCCTTCTTTCGGCCACAGTCCTTCACCAACTGTTAGTCAACGTCTCATCATCCACTGTCCATTTGCCTGCAGTGTTACATCAGATGAGTGTCCTACTATTGTTCCCTCACGTTTATATCCCATGCAGGGACTGTTGCCTCTGTGCCATGGCCGGGGATAACACAACTGACTCGCCTGGGTTTTCTTTCATATTTCTTAACATTGTAACCACAGTCTGTAGTGAAGTACCAGGTCTCACCATTTGTCTAACCCACCTGAATAGATCTAAAAACTTGTTTGTTTTTATATGTTTTTCTTTATGTTTTTAAAGATGACCCAAGTTAATCCACCTGTAAATGTGAGGGAATCAAAGTTTTCTGTTAAAGCTCTCGTAATATTAAATTCAGTCACGATATATGCTATACTATACTCTACTCTATATGAAGACTTTATTGACTCTGTTTGACGACCCGTTAGCTTGTCTTATTAAACATTTTCTGAGAAGTGAAAAGCCTCCAAAGAAGCTGCTGCTATCGTTCTTCCAGTTTCATGACTCGTCTATCTGTTAAATCCTACAGGCGTACATATTTTTGTGCTTGTCAGTACACAGTTTCAACAAGAGCAGTCTTGTTGTCCAAGCTGAACTGATGATGATGATAATACGGTTGACATTCATTCTGAAGAAACAAATGTTGACAGACTGATTTAGTCTTCCATCTCGCTAGCCAGTTAAAAAATTAGAAAACCATTCAAGGGTTTGTTTTCGGAAAAGACTTTAGAGCAGTCCTGTTTGTGCATGTGTAACGTGACCGTCAAATAATTGAGGCAACATTTTTGGAGGCAGAAAATGGTCCTTTTAACAAATTGACCTGTTCATGACATTGTGAATAACATACATCTCATCTGGTGCTAGTATATTTGAATACTTCCTGAACTGAGTAGTATTGGGTCTTAAGCTGCGTTCCGATCCACAGTGTACACAAACAGTAGTCTCTACTCCCTGCTCCCTGTTCAGGGAATGTCAGTTAAGGGAACTTTACTCGACTAAATTCCTCCATCCGTAACACCCTGCAACGTCACCAACGCAGACATCATGTCCTCTGTGCGTTGGTAGGCTAAGGTCAACACCTCAGATACCTGTTGCTGCTACTGGGGAAATAAAATACTAAATATCTCCTGCGAGAACCCTGAATTATTAGTAAGATATCAATAACATTATTGCTAAACTCCGCAATACTTGGCAAACAGCGATGTCTCCAGAGCACAACGCCGGCTGCAGCATGAGAGCTTACGGCAGCTAACATTAGCGGCTAGCATAGCCCAATGCTCACGTTTGCATTGCATGATGCAATGACTGATGGGTGGTGCATGTTGCAATGACTGATGGGTAATCTTGCTTGTCAACTTGTGAAGTGAAGAGCCGTTGTTCAGCTCTTCCTTACACAGTTCACAGTTCCCTTTTGAACTGGGCATTTTAACTCCCTACGGTTTAGAATCTTAATGAACATGACTGAATATCCTGAGCAGTCCACTTCGCAGGGAACTGCTATGCGATCGACGCACCCTTAAAGTGGCTGTACAGTGACAGATCTAGGGTCAGTAAACTTTAATGAAACTAATGAGCAGATATCGCATTTTGTCTGAATACATTTCAATTTGTCAAGATGAAATATTTCCGCTGAAGAAGGCAAGTTCAACTCCAGTTTTGGTGACATGTTTCGGCTCCAGTTGAAGTATTGCACCATCTATTAGTTGAGAAAATTCTGCAACATTATGGTTTATCACAACTCTTTCAAATTGCTTTAGATTTAAAAAAAATAATAAAAATGTGTGGTTGTCGGTCTCAACATGCTGTTCTTCTTTGTTCCTGGAATGTTGAGATTTTGGACTTTTCACTAGAGAGAGGAAAACGTTTCCTAATTCAGAGTCCGCTTTTATAATTCAGCTTCGTGACACACAAACATCCAGGCTCAGGAGACTTAAGTGACGGCTGGAGGCAGCTGCCTCCTCTGAGGCTTCACCCAGCTGCAACCACAGACCATGTGACACTGCGTCTCCTTCACCTCAGCTAATTATCCAGTCTTATTCTCCTGCTTGAGAAAAGAGCTGCACATTTATCATTTGTTTTACTGCTAGTTATTTCAATTTTATATCCACTTCAAAATAAAATGTGCTGTTACTTTTTGACCTCACTAGCTAGCTGTTAGTGGACATGTTAACATAGTAATACAACAGATTGCTGGGTACATAAATATTAGTAAAGGTTATCATTCATGGTCAAACAAGTCTGCAGACATCATTTAATTAAGTATTTGTGTGGAATTCATCTCTACCAGTACTATATATATATATATATATATCAATACATCAGTGCAGTCCATTACTGCTGTAAGGAACCCAGTTTGTATAACAGTTTAGATCATTGGCTGAGGGTGACGGTGACACAGTGCCACGTGGCGCATAGTGGGCGGATTAAAGTGCTGCAGCCTCAGAGGAGGCATCATTACATGTTCACTTTTTGTGTTCATTTCTTTTAAAATCAGTAGTTCACAATGAGCTTGGCAATTTAACATTCACGCTATTCAAATACAACCTCTGCAGGTACTGATCTCTTTCCAAAGTGTTTCCAAAGATGTATTTGTACAGCAGAAGCATCAGGAGTGATGGATTTATGTTCTATAATGTCAACGCATCATACTTAAGGTTGATGAAAATGCATTTGACAGCATGTGTTTTAAGTGTTTTGGGCAGGACATAAAGCAGGGAATATCAGTTAGAGAAACACTATTCTCTTTAATGGGGTATTAAAAAAAACAATGATAGCATAGTATGTTATAGTTTTTATTTATGCCTACCATTATGTAATAATTTAAGTCAACGTAATGCGATGTAAAGGTAAATATGCCAAGAAGAAGAAATTATTTTAAATCTTGTGATTCTTATTATTTGCTACATTACATTGAACTTGAAATGGTCATATAGTTTGACTCACTCATAGTAGCTTACAATTTTTGCAGATTGTGTTCCCTCTTTCTAGTGTTCAGATCATGTTGTGAAATATTAAACCCTTCTCTTGTTATTCCTGGTCATTTTTTGTAAAAAATGTGTAACATTTATGGGGATCTATTGGCAGAAAGAAATGCAATATAATATTGATAATAGGGCTGTCAATCGATTAAAATATTTAATCGCATGATTGTCCATAAGGTACATTTTGAACAGATAAAAAACGTGCAATTAATTTGTAATTAATTGTTTGTTATTTCTGTTCAAAATGTACCTTAAAGGGAGATTTGTCAAGTATTTAATACGCTTATCAACATGGGAGTGGGCAAATATGCTTGTTTTATGCAAATGTTTATATATATTTATTATTGGAAATCAATTAACAACACAACACAATGACAAATATTGTCCAGAAACCCTCACAGGTCCTGCATTTAGCATAGAAAATATGCTCAAATCATAACATGGCAAACTGCAGCCCAACAGGCAACAACAGCTGTCAGTGTGTCAGTGTGCTGACTTGACTATGACTTGCCCCAAACTGCATATGATTATCATAAAGTGGGCATGTCTGTAAAGGGGAGACTCGTGGGTACCCATAGAACCCATTTACATCCACATATCTTGAGGTCAGAGGTCAAGGGACCCCTTTGAAAATGTCAATGCCATTTTTTCCTCGCCAAAATTTGGTGTAAGTTTGGAGCGTTATTTAGCCTCCTTACCGACAAGCTAGTATGACATTAGATTCCTTAGGTCTTCTAGTTTCACATGATAGCAGTTTCTTCACTCTAACTTTAAAACTGAGTCCGCTACAACCTATAAATCGCGAGTTGCATTAATGCATTTAAGAAATTAGTGGCGTTGAAATTAATTTGATTAACTTTGACAGCCCTAATTAGAACTATGTTGTCTGTAGTGTGTAGTCACCTGAAAATAAGAATCGTTGTGTTTTTGTTATCTTACAATGAGCCGTTTATATCTACGTAGGGAGCGGGTCCTCTCTTTGCGGAGGCGGCTGCCATGTTTCTACAGTAGCTCAGAAGTTTCAATTGGTTGCAATCTGCAACATCTCCGCCAGATCCTACACACTGGCCCTTTAAATTAAACTGTAGAGGTCTCAGCTGGTCTCAGTGCACACTTGACTTTCTTTTTCATTACTGACTTACATGACTTCCAGCGTGGAATAAAAACAAATGTGGACAAATTTACATAGTGCGTTTGCCAGAACAGAAGTGGACCTCCCTGCGCTCTGTTGTTGTTGTTGCAGCTGAACTACATACAGATTGTAGCTGCTCTTTACCATCGTCGTGTGAGATCTGAGCCCTGCCTATAATCTCATGCTTTACTGTGGCTTCATGAGGAGGTGATGTACCGCAGAGCAGCTTGCTGGGTGCCTCGCACACAATCATTAGATTAACTACACAAACACAAACCACTACTGAGCAAGTGGTGGTTCCAAGTGCCAGCTCTGCCCTAGACGTGCTGCCTGTGTTGGAGCAAATTAAATGTGAGGCATGGTCTAAATGAAGGAATAATCTAATGTCCCACCACAATAAAGAGCTCTGGTGGTGTAGGGTGGTGAGTCAGCAATCACACCTAACATCACCCTTCTCCCTTCTTAAAATTCACAGCTTGTTGTGACTAATGACACTCAAATGGATTGTTCACCACCTGACTAAGTAATAAGAGTATTACTATTATTGCATTTATCTGCATTAATATCATACAAAGAGAAGAGATGTATTGAAGTCCAGGTGAAAATGCGCACTTAAAGGGAGACTATATGTGAGATTTGACAGAAGAAATTACACAGTCTTCTTCTTACAAGTGAAAAGTTGAATTCATAAGTAATGAAACGCACTGTTCCTCAATTCAAAACACTTAAGGGTTTTTTGAAACTTTGCCGATACAGCCTGCTTGGTCTGGTATGACCAGTAGCTTACGGTAGCTAATGTTAGCTAACTTTGGGTAAACGTTGCTGTATAATGGACATCATTGATTCGGTTTGCTGACTTTGTGACTCGTCTCCACTTGTGCTGCTATTACAATAGCATAGCATGTTAGCTAAATACAAGTCAGTAGTTTAGCAATTAGCATTATCCCATAACTCGAAGCCGCAGAGGCTGCTGTTAAGCGAAAGTTAAATAGTCCTGCCCTACAAAAATGGATTATCCTGGACATGATATGATGTGTTCAGGGACCTGTTTGTCACATTAGGATGGAGTACATTTTTTTTTTTTTAATCCATCTTAAAGACAATAGTAGCCAGTTAGTGCTGCTAATGTCACTAAAAATGGCAATTTTTAAAGGTTTCTATCACTTTCTTTATGTAATTTGAATTACTCATTTGATTTTAATTTGTCCTTTTACTTATTATAGAAAGTGAAAATATACTCCAACTCATAAAAGGGGAAAAAAAGACCAAAGTAAGTGACATATTTAAAGTGCCCATGTAATGTGACAATGGGCAGCAGTGAGAGTTTCCACAGTGTATGTGTTCATCAGTGGGAATGAGGTTGGAAACAACCATAAAATACGGGTTAGCGCAGGCTCCCTGGGAAAGGATGTTAAACCCGGTCATTGTTGAAGCCTCAATCTTTTACTGTAGCCTAGATTTTTTTTGTTTTTTTTGTTAAATCTGCTGCGGAAAGCAGAGAAGTTTATACTCTGCTGTGATCATACTACCATACTTGCATAAGGCACTGTATAACCTGCCTGAACTGCTGTTAAGGCCTAACTTGTCATTTTGTCATTTATCTTATAGTCAGTTAAATAAGGGAATCTATTTTAGCAAGTTAGCACATTCCCCAAATCTTCTGCAGAAACGGTATCATTAACCATTATCTTTGTTCTGCATTAGAAAACTCTGCAGTCAAATAACCATGCCTCAAATAACCATAGAGTTTGTCAATCTGACGTTTATTCTTTCACTACCATTACCAAGTACTGTTAAAGGCGCAATGCCGTGGTACAACCACATCTCAGCTGATGTTACCGATGTTAAACAGGTAAAAAACAAACAAGTGAAAAATATTTGTCATAATAAAATCAACAGTACAAAACACAGCCACACAGGGACAAGTTTCAACTCAAAAGTACATTAAAATTCTGCATAAATTAGAGACCTAAAGAACAATATTCCAGAGAGGTAATATAAAACTGTACATGACAATACATTTGCAATACATTACAATATTTATTCAAATAAGGCAAAATAGCACCATGAATAAAAAAAAAAAAAATCTCATTCAAACCAAAAACCACACTGTTGTAACAGTAAATACTGCTTTAGTAATGTGAACAGTGAAAGCAGAGGAAGCATGTACAGACAGTCTGTTACCTGGGTTGATATATTGTGTACTGTAAAAGTAAAGGATGTGTTGTTCTCATGCACCTTCATGTCATTACTTTCTTAAAACTGTGGTTAAGTTTTGATTAAGGGAATTAAATTTGTTACAAAATTCAAGACAGGTTTTTAAAATTGTGAACTACTCTACGTTTTATCATGGTGACACGATGCTTGCATCGTCCTACTTTGGTCATTTTATACTTTTTTTGTCTTTTCCTCTTCCCACATTTCTTCTTCAATCTCTTTGACTTTCTAACAGGAACAGTCACTGCTGATGACAATCAGTCACGGGGTCCTAATTAGTCATTTTTGCATGAAGTTTCTCCCATACCATCCCAGTTTCCCACCCGCCTCCCTCTGACCCTCATCTTTCTATTTACTGGCATGTCATTGTCATTCAACCTCCTTCCCCTGACATGTTGAGGTGTGGTGAGGAGTTGTTCTGTCCTTAAATCTGCGTGTTCCTAAATTCACAGGAAGTTGTTGGAGATCTGACGTTGGTGGTCAAACAAGTCCTCCACCTCGGCGCTGTAAGCATCACCTGATGAAAACAGACAAAGAAGAGAAGTGGAATACAAAGCGATAAATAGTTGAAGTATTGAGATGTAAAAACGCAATGTATTCTACGGTTCGTATGATATCTTACGAAAAACGTATTTCTCCCTTTTCGTTTGTTTTCCTACGAATGTCCAGCAACACGTTTCAATTTACGCTTGTTACATGCATACAGTCTTTTCAGAATAAACTTCCTTAGGTTTCGGCAAGTAAGCTACTTAGTTAGGCTTAGGAAAAGATCGATTTGGTTAGGCTTAGGCAAGAAAACTACTTAGTTAGGTTTAAGAAAAGATTGTGGCTTAAAACTCTGGAAGTGACGTTACACGAACGTCAGTCTCCTGGGCACTCTATATTTCCTGGTTCACGATTACGTGAATACACCCAAATTGATTTTATGGGATATACACAAATTACAGTGCATTACTTTTCGTAGGTATAGCTGCGAACAGTGTATGAGACCAGCCTGAAAAATGTATATGCATTGAAAAAATCTTAACGACTGTACCTGCATGGCATCCAAACATGTAAACTCGTTGCCCATCGTACTTGCACCGGCAGCGCATGACGTTGTTCTGGAAATCCGACTCAGCCATGTCTAAAGAAGGGTTGACCTCCACCTGTAAAAGAAAATAGACTAGAGATTAGATACTGCAAGATTCAAGTCAGTCATCATCCTCACAGTTGAGTACAGTACCTTTCTGATCTGACAGGATTTATTAAAGGACAACTTTCAACAGTCAACATGCAAAGCCTAAATATAACAAGTGTAATGGAAATGTATCCCGACTCTAGTGCCGTGCTTTTTCTATACAGTATACCGCCCAGGCAACTGAACCGCTCGCACAAGCAGTTATAGCACGTGCATTTTCCTGTATGCAGACGATGTGTTGTTATATTTTAACGTTAAGCACATACTTATGGATTTTAAAAACATCTCTAGATGTAAAATTAATAGGTCAAAATCCAAACAATGCCTCTCAATACAGCAGCCAAAAGTATCCACCCCCCATCTCAATTGACCGTCAATGATTCCTTTAACAATCAGGGAATACAAATTCACCCCACAGTACTTAAAACTATCAAGGACCATTTTGAAAATACCATCTCTAATATCAACAGGTATCTTTGCGGGTCCGTACGTTTTGTTCTACGACATAAAATACATCAATAAATACCCCACTTGTGAATTTTGAAGCCTTTATGTGTCTTAAAAAAGGCGGTAGCTAACAAGTGTCGAAATGACACTACTAAACATCACGCTGACTCGTCCGCCTTTACAGACTCGTTGTGTATACTCGCACTAATGCGACCATGGTGTAGTTCATTTATAGCCTAACGTTAGCTTTTTTACTTCTGGCGATTGCATTCACACTTCAAAAATCATTTGTGAAGATTATCTTGCTGAACAAAACCTGTAAGTGTCATAAACGTTTTTTGCCACAGGGCTTATTTTCTGCAATAATCCAGAACCCGATGGAAAAATCCCATTGGCTTTTCGTTGAGGGAACCCAGGGCGATGGATCCGTCCAAAGTTTCAAAAATCTTCCTACAGCTCTAAAGCTCACTAATTAATAAATGATATGTTGTTTGATGTATATAAATGTTTAATATAAGTGTATAAACAACAAATTCTACAGGGGTTATGTGTGGGATTATTTCTTGGCCAGGGGCCTTGAGTCTTCGCTGGTTGCCTGACAAAGTACCTTTCTGTCGAGATCAGGAACATTGCAATAAGTGTCTTTTAATAAAGTAAAGGAACAAGTGAGAAGGTAACACTTTACTTCAGACAGTTAGGAAACAACTGGTCTTCCACAAGGCCAACTGAGAAGCCACAGGATTATTGTTCTCTCCTTTTCTATATGGCTCATGATGTATAAATTAGGGGTTCAAGTGATGCATGACATCACTTTCCACTGTTATCTCCATGCAGGGAGAAAAAGTGCCAGAGATGCAGATGACAGTTTTGGGTTTGGATTTAAGTAGCAGTCTATCATTAGGCTGCAGCCATGGTTGGTTGCCATGGTTTGTTGTTTTCCACCCTGTCTGCCTGCCTACCATATATAAGAAAAGCACACAAATCTATTTTCCTGATGCACACATCAAACAGATAACATGACCACATATTCAACAAAGCAGCCCAGTTATATATTTTTTTACATACAGTATACATTTTGTGGTTCCAATTATATTTACGGGCAAAGATTTAAGATGAAAATATTCATAATTATGATTCCTTTTAATTACATTTGCAGCCAAATTTGGTGTCAAGAAGTTCATATATTTTTTTTAATATGGCATGTAGAGAGCAGCCAATGATTTCAGCACATATTTTATAGTCGCATATTTACTGGGTGGCAGTTGATGCCCTTTTAAAAGCTCTTGTAATAATGTGAAACAAAGGGCCCGCAGCCTGTTTTACAGAACAATGAAAGGTAGTCACTGTCATGTAAAAGACTGTAAGGTTGTGCAGCCTGATTTTTAAATGACGGAGCAATCAGGAGCAATCACGCTGAGGTGGACGTGACTCATCGGTTTAAATGTACAGTACGGTCCTAAAAATGGCTGCCACCCGGTGATTCTGGGTAAAGGCTCGCCAAGAAACACCCAGCTGCATGAAAGACGAGCGAGCATCTGCGCCCTCCCTCCGTCTCTCACTTCTTACACAAATTTATGAGCAGCTCAACTACTGTTGAACCGCAATCTCGACCGCAAAGTGCTGCCGGGTCACGTCGTCGTGGCAACAGCGGGTCTCTTGCTTTATGACATGCATGTGGTTTTTACCTCTCAAGACGTGGCTCATCACATGTGTACAGACGGACCACTCCATCGTGTAGCTTACACGTTGTCGGCACATGCAAGTCACACGTACACATCTTGATTTTACATATATATATATAAATAATACAAACAGTAAACATCATCTGCCACTAAGCTGAGAAAATAGAACAAATGACAGAGAGGGAGGACAGATGAGTAGGTCACCACAGCAGATTGGATGTCTAAACAGACGAGACATGTCGCAAACTCCGCTTTTAAACATAAAACTCGCCCCGTACAAATGTAAAGTGCTGACAGAGTCGTTCCACTGCCAATACGCCTGCACTTTCTGAGAAGGTTGACTAATAGCAGGTCTACTTTCTATATAAATCCAGACTAAATTCACTTTCCTTAAATACGCACACACCCTTAAAACTACATACATACTGTACACCTGAATGGCACACCAGCCAAGAGTCATTTAGCTCAAATTATAGTCTTTTATCACAGCTTTTATCTCATGATGTTGAAACACCAACTCTGCTCTGTTTCTTTTCCTCGCTTTCATTCCTGATCTAATCTAAGAGGTTGTATAAGCTACTAAAACGATGCGATTTCACCATGAAGATTGAAAGGTGGATTATTTTTTTCTCTGCATTTTTATTGGACTTGCCAATTCAAGTTAGTTAACTCTATAAACGGTTGTACAATAGGTGCAAGTGGTGACATTTAACTTAAAAAAACATTCCTAACCTGGAAGATGTATTCACCAGGTCGTATGTCTGTAATGTCGATCCACTGGCAGTCAATATCGTGGCGGTAGGTGTCCCAGCAGCCTACTGAGATACCCTGCTGTCCCATGTTATAGCAGGCGTACCGCTTATGGATACCTGGTAGGAAAAAAAACAGTTGGAAACACATGAGGAGAGATAAAAGGAGAGGATGTGTAAATCAATATTTGCTGTCAGTCGCTGCCACCAGCCTGAAATTATAACAAAATGATTTAAAAACCAGATCTTTTTTTAGGGACTTTAAAAAGAATAAAAAGCATCTATGCTGCATAAAGCTGTCTGGGTTTTGTGAAGCCAAGATCAATTTAGGCTTGGCCTCTGATCTTACAGCCTGCCGCTGACTTTGAATACTCATTATGGGATTTCAGCTTTGCACTTTTATGTATTCTTGATTCTCACGACTCTGCTCTCGTTTCCAGATTCTCCCTCAAGGAGCGGTTTTATGCAGCATTAATCTGTTTATCATGTCTTCTCACCTTCAGGGCAGTAGGTGTCCTCCAGGCAGAAGCTGGCCTTGTGACCCTCAGCCACCTTGGTCCCGTTGAACGTCAGCAGGTCGTAGTGGGTGAACACCTCGATGCTGTGGTAGTGCCTGAGAATGGGATCAGGATGACATGATTAAAGCAGCAGTAGGCGAGATTGGAGCAGATATGATTAAAAAAGTTATTTTTTATAAAACGGTCACTATATCCTGACAGGTAGACAGGTAATCTGAAAAAAATCATGTGTCTGTGTCCTCCGGTGCTCCTAATGGCATCTGCAAGATTTCATAGACCGGAGGAAAACCATCAATCGGAGCCGAGCTGGAGTCTTGCCGTCTCTGAGCAGCTGTCAATCACTCACAAACTCCGATCAAACGGTCACACTAGGCAGCGCTGATCAAATATGAATCAATATTCTGTTACTGTAAAACCTATTTTTCGCCTCAAATGTTTTCAGAAACATCTTGTAGTGTACTGTTTAGCTGTAAAATGATAAAGTTTGTGACCCGGGGGCCGTGTTGAGATCAGTTGAGGTAATACCAAGCCGTTTGATTGCAGTTTGCGAGTGATTGACAGCTTCCTCCGTTGAATAAACAGCCAATAGGAATGCTCGCTCTCTGAAATGACCTGTGATTGGCCAAAGTCTCCCGTCACGGGCTAGATTTCTTAAAACCAGAAAACAGAGCCATGAGGAGGTGCAGATGTTTAGTTATCTCTCTCTGAATTACAATATGCTGAAAGGTTATTATGGAATTTTTGAACAATGATGCCAAAAATATTCTGCCTACTGCAGGTTTAATATGTGAAGGAAGTAAAGAAGTTATCAAAGACACCGAGAAAGAGCTCCATGTAATTTGCTGCTGCTTTTGTTCACACCTACTGTACATCGTCCTGTGAAAAAACAACCCCTGAGGTTTATTTGAAATATAGCAGCAATAAATCCTGTTACGTTGTCGCGAAGGCGTCAAACAGACACGGGCAACAATTGTAAAAAATCACAAGTGGGCAGATAGATATCAGTTTGGTGTTGCTCTTTCTCTAATTACAGAACCATTCTTAGAACAGACTGTACCAAAAGTCAAACCATGTGTTTGCTGGTCGGGGAGGTAGTGATTGGGCTGCGGCTGGGAGAGACACCGAGCTGTGCGTCTCGTTTTGGGACGCAGAACCACAACCGCTGAGATAAGAAGTGCAGTCATGGCCTTGACTGTAACAACCGGGTGACCAGTGAGGAGGATGTTTATTGTAAACATCATTTCGGAGGATGAAAGATTGTGTTTATTGTGTTAAATAACAGACCTTTATACGTGTTTAGTTATTTATAGTCCAGATCGCAAAAAATATGACTGTGATCCCATTTCACTCGCCAAATCTTACATCCATCTTCCGCTGCAGTCATTAAATTTTTTGGACCTCAGCGTTCTTTCTAAAATGCTGCTTTTTTCTCGTGCCACCTCATAATGACGCCCAGTCCTGTGCCATGGAGGAGGTTTTCATTTCCAACCAAACCCTGCAGCAGCTAAATCACCACATAGTCACTCCCTATCTGGCTGAAGGCGTAAAATGAGCAGCTCTTGGTTCACTGTAAATTGGTTCAGGACCCACAGTCTTACCTGTGACACTGGTGCCATGTCCAGCTTTCTCTGGTGGCTCGGGGTGTGAAGTCGGCACGGCCCATGTTCATGATACGGGAGGAGAAGCGCAGCAGGCGGCGGTGTCCGTAGGGCCAGTTCATCCTGGCAGCAGAGGAGGACAGGCAGTTCTCCTCATTAGCGCAGGACAGCAGGTGGAGGGGTCGGTCCTCCAGGTAGGCCGTCTCCTGGACCAGCTGAGCGTCCAGGACAAGGTCAGGAGCAGCTGCAGGGGTCAAGGGTCAGAGTTTAATTTAATTTTTAAAAAAGAGAACTCTACCAAATTAAGCATCATGATAGACAGTCATGATGGACAGTTTAAAAATAGTATCTTTTTTATTCCATGCATTCTTCTTCCTTGTCAAAACAGAGCCTCGAACAGAGATGAGCATGTGGGCTACAGAGGTCTAGTAAGGTTTGGAAACTCTTGAGAGATAGTTAAGGTTAGGCATTGACCTTGAAAAGTTAAGGTTAGGCATTGACCTTGAAAAGTTATGGTTAGGCATTGATCTCGAATGGTTAAGGTTAGGCGTTGACCTTGAAAAGTTAAGGTTAAGCACTGACCTTGAATAGTTAAGGTTAGGCATTGATCTCAAATAGTTAAGGTTAGGCATTGATCTTGAATAGTTAAGGTTAGACATTGACCTTGAATAGTTAAGGTTAGGTATTGACCTTGAATAGTTAAGGTAAGACATGGACCTCGAAATAGTTAAGGTCAGGCATTGGTCTTTAATAGTTGAGGTTAAGCATTGACCTTGAATAGTTAAGGTTAGACATGGACCTCGAATAGTTAAGGTTAGGCATTGACCTTGAATAGTTAAGGTTAGGCATTGACCTCGAAGGTTAGGATAGGTCGTCGGGCAGTGAATCTTGCAAGAGTTTCTTCTAGCAAACATATCACAACAAATACAACTGTGTCTACATGTTTGCTGGTTTAGAACTCACTCTCTACACATGTGACTCCTGCAGCCCTGCCATCTCCTCCTCTGGGACAGTAGACATTTGTGTTTCTGCGACACTGCTGGATGGACATCTCAGTACCGATGCAGTGCGTTCCACTCAGAACCACCTCGGCAGCATCTGAAGAACCGGGCCAGTACCAGGTCTCCTGCGCAGAGACACAAGAAGAGAAAACAAATTCACACACAAAATCAGATTGTGTTAAACACTTCTGAAATAACGACAAGAAGCTGAAGGCAAACTCTGCTATAAACAAAGAAACTCCGTTTTTATAGGAACTATCAGTGCACATTATCACATTTTCCACTCTTTTTCACAATTTTAAAACTGCCTGTTAAATGTTCCCGGCAGCCCCCCTCAAGACACACTCACGCTGCCCTTTCCATGCACAGTTCTATTTTCAGTCTGTTTGCTCTGTGAATTTCTCCCGATTTCTCTTCGCCTCACTTTCCTTCTTTTATTTTCGGTGCGCTGGAAGTGGACGTTTGAGAAGCCTGTAATTACCTCAGGCCTCGGTAATAACACAGCACAGACACACAAACAGCAGGACGGAGAGAGAGAGAGAGAGAGAGAGAGAGAGAAGGAAATACAGGAGCACACAGAACAAAAGCTTAGAGACGAAAGAGGAGAGAATGAAGCAGAAACTTGCAAAAAAACATCAACATGTTCTGAGAAGTGGAAAATAATAAGCACATTTACTCAATTGCTGTACTATAAATTGAAGTTATACTTTAGTTGAGTATTTTTATTTTCTGCTACTATTATACATCTATACTCCATTACATCTCAGAGGGAAATATTGTACTTTTTACTCCACTACATTTATCTGACAGCTTCAGTTAGGCCAGGGGTCGGCAACCTGCGGCTCCGAAGCCACATGTGACTCTTTAGCCCCTCTCCAGTGGCTCCCCGCGGATTTTTAAAAAAATTAGTGGAAATGAATAACTGTTTTTTTGTTTACATTTTCATTTTTATTTATCATTGTTGAAGCTCTATGGTACGACGGTACGACAGAGTATTAGGGTCACATTGAGGAAAAGAATAAAGTCATAATATTACCAGAAAAAAAGTCGTAATATTATGAGAATAAAGTCATAATATTAGTATATATATGTATAGTAATATACGTTTTGCGTGGAATTTTTTTTTTCTCATAAAGTTATGACTTTATCCTCGTTATATTACGACTTTTTGTCTCGTAAAGTTATGACTTTATTCTTGTAATATTCCGACTTTTTTTCTCGTAAAGTTATGACTTTATTCTCGTTATATTACGACTTTTTTTCTTGTAAAGTTATGACTTTATCCTCGTTATATTACAACTTTTTGTCTCGTAAAGTTATGACTTTATTCTCGTAATATTATGACTTTTTTTCTTGTAAAGTTATGACTTTATTCTTGTAATATTATGACTTTTTTATTCTTGAAATCTCAGATTGTGTTTTCCCTCAATGTGGCCCCATACCTCACTGCAAATGTTTTACGGCTCCAGACAGATTTTTAATTTTTTTTCCCGCCTAAAATGGCTCTTTGGATAGTAAAGGTTGCCGACCCCTGAGTTAGGCCTACTAGTTACTTTGCAGATTCAGATTAAAAATACAAAATATAATAAAGAAATAAATATTATATCAGTAAGGCTTTATTGGTACCTAGTGGGAAATGATCAAGCTACCCAGCAGTATAGGTAAAAATAAATAAATAAAAGAAGCGTCACATTTACCAGCTACAACATTTAAGAGATGAACACATCAATGCATCAATAATTATACTCCAATAATATATAGGTATATATATATTCTATAATTCCATATACAATTCTAAAATGGGCCATTCTGCAAAACTAATGGTACTTTAAGTTTATTTTGCTGCTAATACTTTTGTACTTTTACTTAAGCAACATTTTCAATGCAGGACAGAGTATTTCTACACTGTGGTAATACTACGTTTTAGGGCTGACCCAAATTCTTCGAAGTTTTGACCGTTGCCATGGTAATCGACCTCCAAATCTGTATTTGAATGCTTCTGTTTTATATATATATATATATATACAGAAATCTGACAGACAGAAGAACATGCAGCTTGCTGCGCTGCGCCGCAAAGCTTCGAATACCTTAGAATATTTCTCACCGAAGCTTCGAAGCCCAAAAAGTGTTACAGCCCTCGGGACAGCCCTACTACTTACGTACTACTTAAGTAAAAGATTTGAGTACTTCTTCCACCACTGCATGTTCTATTCTGTTGTTTACCTGATGAGCTCTTGAAGCGAAGCCCAAGCCCAGCTGTCGACAGACCGCCATGGCCTCGTTGATGCCCCAGTTCTCACTGCAGATGGAGCCCCAACGCTTCACCCCTCCGACCTCCATCAAAACCTCCACGCGGCCCTCTGCTGGCTCTCTGCCTCCTGCCAGACGCACCTGAAGGTTTGTGGGAGGAGAACGAGTTTTTCTTGTCAGTCCGTCAAAATTTGCTAAATGCCTGTCTGTGTATATTTGTGTGTTTCTCACCGTGGCCTGCACGCCAGTGTTGGGCACGTTGCAGCGGACCGCTACATCCTGGATGTGCTTGCAGGTGTAAAGCGGCACCTCTCTGTAGGTGCACTCTGTAATCGTCTTCTCCCTGCCTGTACACTGCACACTGTTCATGTGGATGGGGCCGGTACCTACAGGAGAAGGGCGTGGAGTTGATTGATTCACATGTGTCTTACCAACCATAGGCCACATGCAAAAAGACAGGCTCACACACAAACACACACACACACGGTAGCTACATAAAAGAACCTGATGGCCCTGCAGCCACAGATGTCCACAGAGTGGGATTAAAAGCCCAGACATGATCGGGACCTCTGATGTGGCTCTGTAACGGAGCTTAGCCAGAGAGCTTTCTGTTTAAATTACTGTACACTCAGTGCTGCACACTGCACACCAGAGGCACGCTTTATAAACCAAAATAGATACCAAAATGACAAAATGGAGGAAAATCTTTGAACACATCCATGTTGGTGTAGGTGTGTGAGGCCCAGGCTGAAGCCCTATAATTTGGCTTTAAATAGCTAATGATGTCATCATGTCTTACTTCAAGTGACTCTCCTCTAACTGGGCTACTTATGTGTTTTGAAGGTAATGAGGAGGAAAAAAAATGATGTTCTTTGTACCGTTAAATCTATTTTGGGGAAAATTCCACAGTCACAAGAAGAGATGGGCAAACTCTAAACCTAATTTTGAACATTTTTATCACGATTATTACGATAAGAAACATTTAGAATAAGAAGGCAATCAAAATAACATGTGTATGGATTCTGATTTTACTTTTTTTTTTACTCTCTCTCTCTCTCTCTCTCTCTCTCTCTCTCTCTCTCTCTCTCTCGATATATATATATATATATATATAGTATTTTTTTCTTATTTTTTTAATGTACTTATTTAATGCAGTTTTGTTATTGGACTTATATTTTCTAAAATAAATAAATCCTCTAACTGGGCTACCCATGAGCCTTCACATTGCAACACACAAGCCGTGTTTCCATCCAATTATCAAGCGAATTTTAAGCAAAGTTGTTGCAAAAAAGAAATGCGAATTGGGCGTGTTTCCATCAACTGGTTTGGAGCTTATAAACTCGGCTACAGCGTAGTTTGGTCAGAAGATGGCGCTACAGGCTCAAATCCGCCAGTAAACAGAGTAGAAGTAGAAGAAGTAGAGGTAGCGAACCGGAAACAAAACAAGCCGGCTTGGCCGAACTATAATTTGCTTCAATTTGGCAAGTTTTAAGTGCCATGTTTCGTGCTGCCCGGAGACGAAGACGAGCATTCGCACGTTATGGGAATACCTGAGAAGACCCCGACAGCGGAAACAGTCGATCAGCCGTATTAGTTAAATGTTCGCCACGTCAGAATTTATTCGTCAAAGGCGTTTTCATATCCCGTTTAGCTCATCAACACAATTTCGATAGAGGCAAAAATCCCCTCAAGCAAGCATAATAACTTGGGCTGTCAATCGGTTAAAATATTCAATCACGATTAATCGCATGATTTTCTACGATTAATCGCAAATGAATCGCACATTTTTGAATCAGTTCAAAATACCTTAAAGGGAGATTTGTTTAATACTCTTATCAACATGGGAGTGGGCAAATATGTCTTCTTTATGCAAATATATGAATATATTTATTATGGGAAATCAATTAACAACACAAAACAATGACAGATATTGTCCAGAAACCCTCACAGGTACTGCATTAAACATAAAAAATATGCTCAATTCATAACATAGCAAACTCAAGCCTAACAGGCAACAACAGCTGTCAGTGTGTCAGTGTACTGACTTGACTATGACTTGCCCCAAACTGCATGTGATTATCATAAAGTGGGCATGTCTGTAAAGGGGAGACTCGTGGGTACCCATAGAACCCATTTTCATTCACATATCTTGAGGTCACAGGTCATGGGACCCCTTTTAAAATGGCCATGCCGGTTTTACCTCGCCAAAATTTAGTTTGGAGTTTGGAGATCGTTATTTAGCCTACTTTGCAACAAGCTAGTATGAGATACCAATGGATTCCTTAGGTTTTTCTAGTTTCATATGATGCCAGTATCTTCACTCTAGCTTTAAATCTGAGCCTGCTACAACCTCTGAAAGATCGATTGCATTAATGCGTTAAAAGAAATTAGCGACGTTAAATCGGATTTGCGTTAACGCGTTATTATCGTGTTAACTTTGACAGCCCAATAACTTCCATAGCCTACAGCTTTTCTTCATAGCCTCCTTTAGCATAGTGTGTGTGCAACCAGGCGTACAAATATGTGAATGAAAACACGGCAACAGACTCTTCTCTTCACACAACTCTGGTAAACTGGCCTGAGACATTAAAAGCCACAGTGCTCCATTTCGAAATTTAACCATGTTCATTATTCAGACATGACTGCACCATAGTACCTACTTTAATAGAGCCCTTAAAGTAACACTCAAATGAATTTCCATGAATTACTTCATTAAGTAAAGCAGAGAGACGGAAATGCACCCGTCATTATAGGACATGGTATGTGCTCTTTTGGGCAGGAAGATAATGGGAGGAAATGATAGTGATTACAGAACTGCAGAGGTGCGGCAAGAAAAAAAAAAAAGGACAATAAGTGAGTGTGTGAAAGTGGGGTCTATTTCCTAGGAAAATGTTATTATTGCTGGACAATTTTGTGGCTATATTCTCAGGCCCACAACAAAAGCGGTGCCAAAGTAATCACAGTCTTGCTCAGTGCTGATTGCCTGACATCCTGGTTTCAAAGCGGCGCTAACTTTTCACATACAACAGGTTTATTTTGACGACAACACAGGCCATTGTTTGGGTCGCTGGAACCTCCTAGCGTAGTTTACACTGGTATAATTGGTCATGGGTAGAGTTCCTCAACAATCAGCTTCTGCGATGGAAGTAGAAGTCGGGCTGTAAACATTTTCTCTGGGTTTATTTGTCTGCTTGGAGTGTTGCGTTTAGCAACAGACATTTAGGCTGAGGAGTGTTTAGTCTAAAAGATCACTGAGCTCAACGGATCGTGCTCGGAGTGCATGGTGAACGCAGGTGGTACCATTCAACACAAGTGGTTATCAGATCCGCTGGGACTCTTTATGATTTTATGAATGAGGTTATCTGCTCAGACAAGATGACAAAAAAAAGACCCAGTTATAGTTTTGTTTAAACATACAAACGTTTCCCACCATGACCTCACTAGGCATGTGTTAATGCATCACTGGAAAGCACCAGAAGGACTTCAAAGTGCACTTTATGTACACTGTGTGTGTGGCTTTGTATATCTTACCCTGTCCCAGCTGAGCCTTGTTGAGCGCCTCTTTGGCCGTCCCAAAGCCCAGCTCTCTGCAGACCACGCTGGCTGCAGGGACGTCCCAAAGGTGGTCACACACGGAGCCCCACTTCCCCTCCTTCAGCACCTCAACACGGCCCTCCCCGAGCCGGGGCCCCGCCTTCAGACGCACCATGGGCTGAAAGGGAAGAGAAAAGAGTTTAGGTGCAAGTGTGTGAATTGATCTGGAAATGTTTTAAAGCCTGTCTGGATCTGGATGCTCATAACCACATCTTCAGATTGAACAGTTATACTGCCTAATAAACTACATTTCAGCCTGATAAGGATATTTGGG
The DNA here is from genome assembly GCF_015220745.1 of Sebastes umbrosus. NCBI lineage: Eukaryota > Metazoa > Chordata > Actinopteri > Perciformes > Sebastidae > Sebastes > Sebastes umbrosus. The sequence continues at coordinate 28,402,407 of NC_051271.1, read as the reverse complement.
CTGTTCCTTTGGCGAGACTGAAGACAAAAGATGATTTTCTTAACACAGTGCAACGGACTGCTTGAGTAAAAGAAGCTAGTGAAATTATTATTTTAAAGGAATAGTTTTAAGAAATACACTTATTCACCTACTTGCTGATATTTAGTTGAGAAGATTAAAACCACCGCGAGGAGATGGTTAGCTTAGCTTAAAGGCCCAAGCCGACACACCAAGACGATATCAAAGAACTAGCGGTGATGAAGGCCAACCATTGAGTCGCCTCATGTCGCCTTTGTCTTGGCCAAAAAGTTGCACTCGAACACACCGCAAATACTACAGCTGACGGCCAACTACCACGTAAGTTCTGCCGATATACAAACCGTTGTTATGATACCTACATGAAACAAAGCGACGACCATTTTCAGACCATTCACCACTCACCACTTAGCTTCATTTCAGATGGCCATGTTGTTGTGAAAATATCCGTGTATTGGAATGATCATAAATGATCGTAAATGAGAAGAGCCTTCTAGGTGTGTCCTCTTGACTTGCTTTCCTCACTTCCGTTTCTCCTCTCATGCTCTGATTCGCTGAAGCTGAACAGCCAATCAGAGTGATTTCTCTCACCAACAGGCTCGAAGAGCCTCCGACGCAGGCAGACTAGAGCTGACGATGCGGGACAAACTGTAAAAACTAGGCCAACAGATGCTCACGACGGCCCCAAACTGTCCGACGGCCGACTGTCGGCTTGGTGTGTCACGGCCTTAACACAAAGACTGGAAGCAGGGGGAAACAGCTAGCTTGGATCTATATGAAGTTAAAAACACACCTAACAAATAGATGCAATTTAGTGTTTTCACTTAGCTTTTTGTATGGATTAAACAAACAAGATCTAACTTGTTAATTAGTGAGCGCTTTAGAGGTGCTCTGCTGGTAGACAGATTCTGCTACCTTTGAACAGAGCAAGGCTAGTTGTTTCGGTCGTGTCTTTCGGAAACTTGCAAAAAATCGTGCGATACTCGCTGCCCGACGACCTATCCTAACCCTAACCATTCGAGGTCATTGCTTAACCTTAACCATCACGTGAGATTTTCGCAATTTGCATCTTACCTTCTAGCCACAACCAACTGTTTATATTTTATAATATCACAACTATTCCTTTCATTTGAGCATATTCGTTAAGGATTTATATTTGCTTCATCCTCCACTTCCACACTTACCGTCACGGCAGGTGGTGCAGGTGCTCTGCCATATCGTGTGAACTGGGATCCGGGGACGCAGCGGACCACGGCGTGCATGCCATCGCGGCACGGGACTTCACTCCTGCCGAGGGACAGCTGGGCCTGGCACTGCGCCAGAGAGGCCTCGACGCCCTGACACTGCACCTTCTCCACCCAGTAGGCCTTCTTACTGATCTGCGTCCTCAGCCTGTCCGGGGGAGACATGACAGGTACATTTGTGTCATTATGATCTTTGAAACAAAAGCTATGAAGTTATATTCTTTAAAAAAAGCAGATTTTACCTGGAGGACGCATCAGCTAACTTGGAGTCCCACAATTTCCTGAAAGAAAGAGAACATCACTTTGGAGTTACAACCGTACATCTTTACATCCAGTAGACTAAACAACCAGCTGTCCTACACACTCCCACAGGCTGCCCCTGTACTCAATTGCATCTTTCCTCCTCAATCATCCTTTCTTCTCTTCCTTTACATCCCTACTTTTCCAGTCTGTCTATCAATCCCTAAATAAACAAACACAACATGCCGAAGGGCGTGTATGTCTTTGGATAAACATAGCCCTTGTATAAGCGACAGGGAGGGAGAAAGAGAGAGAGGGAGATTTACAATAACGGATCACATAACTCCCTCTTTCTTCCTTTCTGTCCTCACAAACCACCACCTTCTTGTCATGACTTTTTTAGATCTTCCATTTCTACAGTCATGGGTATTTCTGTTTCAGTGTTTGTCTATATGTCTCCAGTGGATGTCTGGTTTGGGGCATCCATGTGGAAAAACTAAAAATATGAACAAGCCACTATACATTAATCCCTTTCAAGAAGCCTTATTGAGGTCTGCCAACTCCAACAGGGATTTCTAAACGGTGTCCAGCTTCATGGATATTACTTTAAACTAGACTCAAATTCTACCGTGTGTATACACAAAATGAGTCCCCCTACGCCTGGCTGCACACACACTATGCTAAAACCTTAAAAAGTGAAGAAAAAAAGAAGTGTGAATTCAATAAAAAGAATGATTCACAAACCAGGCAGAGTCTGGGAAGTATCCCTCTGTGACACACACACACACACACATTAGAGCTGACCGCTTGCATCAACCAGTGTAACCACAGACAGGTGCAGCGTGACTGACGCCCTTCATGAATGTGCCTGAATTAAATGAGTCACAACACCAAGTATAGACAAGAGGAGATTCATGATGCAATTAAATATTTGGCGACCTAAAACGGGACCTGTTTCCTCTCCAGGAGAACCCCAGTATCCTGGTAATCCACAGGTTATTATGCACACAGCGCCAATATTAGATGAGAAATGGGTTTGAGGCTGAAGGGGCCTACAATAGAAACCCTGAGCCAGACAGACAACTGTATGGAACAAAATATCTGGCTCTTTAGCTGCTTAATGCTCCATTATGTTCACCAGCTAGTCGCTGACTTTGTCTGCTGTTTGGTGCTGGGCAGGTACAGTAGTATATCAGAGCTGCTCTGCTGCTGGAAATGAGGTTGATGAGAGCGGCGAGAGTGAACCTAAACAGTAAAGATAAAACAGCCTGTAGACCTGCAGAGTTGAGTCATATATCAATATGAAAATATTGATCAGTTCAGCTTTAAAGGGGAACACCGCCTAACTTAAGAATTCCAATATGTTATTTCAATGGTCTGGGAAAGTTCAATCAATATTTGTGAATGTGAGCTCCTCTCTCTCAAAGCCAGAAACCAGAGGAGTAAGTCTCAAACTTGTGATGTCATCAAGTATAAAGTCTGGAGCTGCTCCATAGACAACGAATGGGAGACTGATTTTGTGATTTTTTTATACCAAAATGATCGTTATAGAGTGCTCCAGGGATGACGTATTTTTGTAGGCCAACCACACGTTTATGATACTTACACGTTTTGTTCAGCAAGATAACCTCCACAAATGAACACAACTTTATGATTTTTGAAGCGTGAATGCAATCGCCAGATGTAAAAAGCTAACGTTTGGCTCTATATGAACTACACAACGAAGCTGTAAAGGCGGATGAGTCGGCGTGATGACGTTTAGTAGTCTCATTTAGCCACTTGTTAGCAACTGGGCAAATGGGTGTAGTTCCCCTTTAAGTTAAATTATTTGAAGGAAAATGTTGTAATTTTTTACTTTGCCTGGAGTTTCTGCTAGTAATGTGAGATAAAACATCATCATAAGTATCTCTTTTTATTTCTCTGTTCTGTATTGCCTTCCCATCTTTCCTTCCTTTTTTCTGTTCTTTCTATTTTTCTTCTGTCATTCCCTCTTTTCTCATTTTCTATCCTGACTTTATTTTCTCTCTCTTTCTCTTTCTTCTTCCATGTCTTCCTTCCTTCCTTCCTTCTTTCTTTTGCCTTCCCCTTTTTTCCTTGCCTAGCTGGTCTGAAAGCATGAACGTCCCTAAAACTAGAGATACCTCCTCTTCGAGGGAACAAGACACATATATCTACAGTAAACAACAGAATGGATCAAGAAGCGTAGATTGTAAATAAGTATATGTGTGTGTGAGTTGTGTATGATGGCGTGTATTTTGCTTGTGTCTATCTGCTTAAAACGTTTCATAACATCAAAATGAGAAAGACAGACTGTAAGGGGGTGTTAGTTCATGGTTTGGAGGAGGGAGAGGAGGTATGGGGGGGGTGCTACCCATATAATTGCCTGCTCTGCTTGGCAGTGTCTGCTGTGCGGTCGAGCAGTAGCATGTTGGTTCACACACACCAGACATGGAAATATGCACGTACATATCAACTTTCCCTGCCTTGCCTCTGTAAAAACAAAGCTCTTTAAAACCCCAGCGTCGTTACTCAACGCTATGACTGCATTCTGGGAAACAAGCAGCGGGTGATGTAAGTCTCTGTGAACTGGGCAACTTTTATGAGCATCGCCTAACTTCACAGGACGAGGAAAAGCCATGTCCTTTATGGTTTTCACTGAGACACATTTCACTTGTCCTGCTGAGAGCTTAAAGCACGATGGACGCTGCTCTTTGTCAGGTTTGGAAACACACGCCGGAGATGAGCTGAGGCTCTTCCCAGTCTTATAAGGAGATTTAAAGGGAGGGAAGTGAACCGCAGCATCAAGCCTCAGGCACAACAGACAGGTTGCGACCGCGGCACCGCTGAATCCTTTTAACCAGGAGAAGACTTTCTTACTTCTCAGGATCTTCAGCTCGATGCCAGGTTTTTTATGCAACTCTGACCACACAATACCATAACTGGAGAGAGGATCTGACTGTCAGGAAAGCAGAGATAACCTGTTATTATACTGCATGAATGCAAAGCTGCCTGGCTGGAACAATCAGCTCACTCACTCAGGAGACAGCAGGTTGGCTCCACGACGGCCTCTAGACATCCCATCAACCTCCATGGAACAAAAAATCAAAGGGGGTCATAATGATGTACTTTCCATGAACTGTGGGTTTTAGTATAATTGCCACAAAGACATATAAAGTATTTTTTAAATAAGACGTAACTGAGGAGGGGAGAAGTAGCAGGGGGTTTAAGTAAATTAGAAGAACTGAAGTCACTGTCAAAGAGAGTGTGGATGTGATGAAATAAGGGAGCTGGAAAATGGCTTTAGCACTTGCCTTTTGTAAGCACAGCAAAGTGGGGGAGTATTTAAACAGCTGTAAAAATGCGCTGCGCAACTTAACAGGCAGAGACAAAGGCAGTCACACCAAAAAAAAAATGACAACCACATGGCTAGAGAGGGAAGTGCTGACACAGCAAAGGGTGTGCAGCAGGTTCAGTCAAGAGAATATTCTACTGGATCTCTCAGACCATAATTACAGCTGTTCCAGTTGGACACAAAACCCCAAAGAAGAGCAGGCACGGACCATTGCCCGCACAGTGGGTCGCACCAGGAAGTTGTGACGTGACTGTTGTCATGCGTGTATCAATCTAAACACGAGTCTACAGCCACGCTAGTGCCTCTGTGAGGCCAGGCACAGCAGTGCGTTGAGCTAAACTCATTAAACTGCCTTCAAATTATAAGAGATCTGCTCTTCACTCACTGCGAGGTAAGGCGTAGAGACTTGTAGAGGGAGCAGGTAAAATATATCCCCAAAAGAGAGCAAGGAACGCCATTCACTGTTTCTAGGCAACAACAACAGTTGCAGCTGTTCTTATTGGTTGCGCATTGAAAGGTCAGCGGCAACAAAGGTCAAAGTTGAAATAATCTGAATTTTGAAACTTTGAACTGTGAAACATAAATGTCTGCACCAAATGTTGAGCCCTTCCATCCAGGAGATGTGCAGATATTCCTCTGGATAAGTGAAAACTTTGACCTGCTGGTGGTGCTAGAGGAAAAGTCAGGAATCACAAAGTAGGCTTCATCCTCTGAGGACCATGAATGTCTATACCAAATGTCATGGCTGGCTATCCATCCAATATTTGTGGAGATATCTCAGTCTGGACCAAAGTGGTGGATAGGCTGACAGACTGTGCAATCCCTAGAGCCATGCTGCTAGCGTGGCAAAAAAATGGCTATTGTTGTTGTACTTCACGAATTTCTACCTCAGGAAACATTTTTTAAAGGACTATAAACATGTGGACACACGGGACTGCCCATTTTTCCGATGGCCCATTATTCTGAAACCGCAATAGTCCGAAAAATGTACCATTGGACCGAAAGCCCATTTGTCCGACAGCAGGTTATCCCGAAAAACAAACTTCCAGTGTTCCCGAAGGCCCATTGCAAACACACACTCTTCAACAAACAGAAGCACATGGCTAATTATTATGCAGAATGACGTGATCGCACCTTCCCGATTTCTTTTCCTACTGTTAAAGGCACCACTCTGCCTCTGAGTACTCTAGCCTTTGTTTGTTGGGTTGTTTAGGTTTAGGCATGAGGTGTGAGATTAGTTAGGTTTAGGGAATATCAGGGTAGGCCAACCAGAGTAGGGCAGGTCATGCCTTCTCTATGTTAAGAAAAAGAAATATCACGACCAGGAGGGTTGATGATGTCATTTTGCATAATAATTTGCCATGTGCTTCTGTTCGTTGCACAGAGAGTTTGTATTTTCAGAGCAATGGGCCAGTGGAATAATGGGAGTTTGTTTTCGAGATAACAGGCTGTCGGACAAAAGGGCTTTCGGTCCAATGGGACTATTTTTTGGATTATTGGTGGTTTCGGAATAATAGGCCGTCGGAACAATGGCCTGGCACGAGACACTTGGCACCAGATGCCAATGATCCATTTTGCTGCTTGTTCAAAAAACACGTTCTCCCCATCTCAGATGTTTACTGTCAGACAAAAATGGCTGCTCCATTCGTCTCCCACGTAGCTGGGTGGAGGTGGACAAAAAACAAACAACATTCTCTGGTCCAGTCTTTGCACAAGCTGCTGGTCGGGTTCTTGGCTCAGAAATCTGTGGTTTCTCCAGAGAACTCTGAGGTGTTTTTCAGTGTTGTTGTCCACATTAGCATTAAATTTAGAAAGTTAGCATGGCGGACAACCAGCTAACCACCATCTTGGACTTTGAAAGGTCTACGTGATCGGATCGAAGCACCCATTCAAGTGGAAGTTTAGCTTTTCTCACATCATCTGAAGTGCACGGCTCTGAAGAAGCCCTCAAGAGATAAGACGCCATGAGAGAGAGTTATTCATTGTGAGGTTCACTGTGGTGGTGAACAGGGCAGCTGAGGAGAAGCAGTCTGTTTCCTGCCGCCGAGCAGAGCAGGACACAAGGGGTAATTATTGGCGACATGGAGAGACAGATGGTGCAGGGCAGGCCAGCGGTCAGTACACTCGCCCTGTTAGCCAAGCCATAAAAAGACCTCTGTGGGCAGACAGACGGACACACAGAGGGTTGTGTTTCGTGTGCACAAGCGTGTGTGTGTGTGTATTTGCGTATTTATTTGTATGCGCACGTAGATTTTGGACATAGTTTATGTAAGGTCTTGTAAGATGCTGTGCGACGAGGGCGGAGGGCTGGGATGTATTAGCATGTGTGTGTAAGTGAGGTGTTGGTGTTTTTCTATGGTATGTGTGTGTAAGGGCTTTGAAGGTTTGTGTATAGATGCTAAAGCGGGTATTTATGGCTAAAGTTAGACGAGATGAGCTGGATTTACAGAGACAGATTCAGCATAACAACCTGACATTAAGCAAACAATTTGTGTTTGAGTGACAATAAAAGAGTTATATATTGAAAACATGCAACAAATAGAAAGCTGAAGTCCGGTTTCTTTTCCTACCTAGCCTCTGAACTAGCTTTTGTAACTCGATTTTCTGTCTACTAAACTAAATGTGCATCTATGACTGTACTACTTACTAAACTATTAGCACATTGTTGGGATTCAGCAGCTCGAGCTCTGTTGCAACAACTAACTAACGAACAAATAGTCATATGTTAACAATTTGTTAACTTTTTGTTAACAAGATGAAGTGTTCAAATTTTACAGTAATAGATACTCAGTTAGATTTAGCCTGCATAACATGTTTTTATCCCAGCCGAAACCATGGATGTATAAAGAGAACTGGATACAGCGTCCCCTGTTCGGGGCCCCGTTCATTTCTATGAAAGTTGCACAGTGGCGCATGAAGCAAAACAAACTTGACTTCCAAGTATAAAATTAACTGTAACTTCTGGAGATCTTCTGCATCCATTGGGCCCATAGAGCAGGCGCAGTGGCGTTTCCTTAAGCCCCGCCTTCCAGTCCGCGGTCCAGCCGCGGTCTGGGTCTCATTCACATGAATGAAGGAAGGGAAATACCTCTGTATTCAGCTATAAGAGCATTTTACAACTTTTAGGACCTAATGATTTAATCAAGGGCTATTCAAGTGTTCATACTGGGAAGTTGATTTACCTTTAAGAAAAATGATCAGCTGATTTACAGAAGTCTCTTTCCCAATGTAAGTCTATGGGAAAAAGTATTTTTGGACCCAATGGCATCACGCGACGGACACAGAAGTTGTAGTACCACCGTTTGGCCACTATGAAAAATTTGCTTCAAAGTCCGGCGCTCCTCCTGGGGGCTTGGCCGAAACAAACCGTGACCACACACACCGACATCATCATCGCCTTTTCTGTCAAATCTGTTAGCAAACGGTGGCCTATTTTTACATAGCAGTTTCGGTTCAACATCATGATTCATACGGAGTTGTTGATTTGATGAATAACAGGCAAATATTCAAATATGGTTTGGTCTCCTGAGAGGAATGTCTGGCTCTAAAGCTAATGATATTGATACATACAGAGAGATCAAATTGCCTCAATGGTATATCTACTTAAGTTGAATAGAAGTGCGTCCTCAGACTTTCAGACGTGCCGCTCTGCTTTAGAAAGTGCTGCTGCACACAGTTTTCATTGGGGGTTTCTTAATTATATGAGATTAGAAACCATGTATGGGAGGTTTCATGTAAAGACACACACCAGGATGATGATGATAATCTTGTAGTCTGGATCTGACATTAATAACATACTATCTAAGACTATTTTAAAGGTCTGTGTAGAGACCCACTCATCCGATGGGGCAGACAGTGGACAGCGGGGCTCGCCTAATGCCACAGTGGACATGTCAAGCCAAGTGTGGTTTCACTAATGACAGCAGTTGTGGTTAACCTCTACTACAGGGGGGATGGAACAGCAATCCAGGCATGGGGCCTCCTAATCCGTGAAGGGATGTGTAGTCCGCCACGCTTTTCCATCCCTTTAATAACCACACACACACACACGCATGCACACTTTTTCCATCTCCCTCCTCCACTCTGCCCACTCTCTCACACTCTCACACACTCTCACACACTCACCTGTAGGCGTTTTGGTCAAACGCCTCTGTAGCAGGGAATCCTAACATGCCACAGACGACGCGGCTGTTGCTCAAGTCCCAGCCCCGGTTACACACATGACGCCACCTCCCAGCATGCTTCACTTCCAGCACCCCTTCTGTCACCAGACCGCCATGGTTGCCGGACAGCACAGGCCGTAGACGAGCCTCCTCTAAGTGAACCCTGTCAGATCCCTGCAATTTTTTTTAAAGATGATTAACAGTTAATGGCACGGCACTGCTTTATCCTAAATAAAGACTGCCGTAGAATAGAAATGGATCTATGTCATGCACTCTTATACATGACGTCAACTTTGCTCAAACAACCACTTGTTTAACTAAATATCTGCAGACAGCACGCAATCGAGAGAAGAATAACACGATAAGATGACATGCTAATCATCGCACTCTCTAATCATCCACATTGCATAGGCAGCAGGAAGGAAACTAACAGAAAACAGAGGATTGTTTAATGTGTCGGGATACGTGTCATGATGGGTACAAAATGGTGAAGAATGTGTAAACTCTGCAAGTTGAAAAGAAAGAAAGACAAACACAAAGTGATAAATGTCTTGCAATTTCCTCTGCTCTGAGTTTCTTGCACGTTTGAAGAGAGGGGCTGTTGAGCTTCTGGTGGTTGGGTCCTAAACTTAAGAGCTGCATAAGAGCTGGATCTGGAGATGGTCTGGTTTTAGGTTTGTCTCTAATTATACATGTCCACTGGCCTGTGGCTCCACAAATGACATTTATGTATGGGAGTCTGAATAAAGCTAGAGTGGCCTACTGCTTTGGTGTGTGCTAGAGGTTGTGTGTGCCTGTGTGTGTGTGTGTGTGTGTGTGTTTTACCTGTGTGTAGTGTGTATCAGTCTCATAAACAGGCTCTGGTTCGACGTGGTTCCCACTGAGCTGCTGATTCCTGTCATTCCTCCGCTCAGACTGGGGTTGAGGCTGCCTGTTGGCCTGTCCGTCTGCCTCTCGTCTCACGGCCTGTTGACCGTTCCTAGCCGCCTCCTGTCTCTGCCTGTACGATGCACCGTTTACCAGACGCGAAGGCAGCTGGTGCCCTTGCGGCATAGCTGGGCTCGCCTGCGTGCTCCCCCTGGTGCTCCCGCCTCGATTCCGTCGCAAGATCTGGATCTCGTGGCCGTTCTCCTGCGGCGAGATCATGCCGCGACGGGAAGAAGTTGGGTTGCGATGGAGGGCGATCTCGTGGCCTCTTGCACTAGATGAGGAGATGTGGGCTGGCGGGGGCGCAGGCTGTGGCTGCGACGGTGGTGGTGGGTTTCTCTGTCTTGGCTGGTTTGGCTGGCGCCCGGAGGATGAAGGAGCCTCCTGCACAGCGACAGTAGGGGAGCCAGATCTCCTTTCTCTGCTGCAAACGACCCCTAGGTCCTCAGCGTGGGTGCAGTCATTGATTCCCCAACCATTGGAGCGACAGTTTCCAATAGAGGACTCTGTGCCCGTGCAGCGCACATTGTCCAACCAGATCAAACCTACCAGCAAGAAAGGGCGGTAAGTTATTGATTCAGAAGAAAACTTTAGAATGAAGTTGTTCAAAACTAAACGCCATTGGCTGTGGACATACCTTGTCCCTCGCCAAACTTGGCACTGTGCGCCCAGGTCAAGCCGCGTTGAAAGCCCATCTGTCGGCACACCACATTGGCCAGGTTAATATCCACCTCGTCATCACAAATGGTGCCCCATGCGCCATTGTAGAACACCTCCACACGTCCCTCGTTTGCATTGCGCCGGCCTACGCCAGCCAGACGTACATGCACCTCCTGGGCAGACAGCGGAGGGGGGTAGAGGAGAAGCAGGAGGAGGAGTGTGGACAGGGAACTGAGGTGCAGCATCCTGGAGGGAATATAAAAAAGCAGAATGGGGAGAGGGCTGAAATGGAAGCGGTGTGACGTTAGGTAAAGAGGAGTAAAACTACAGAAAACAGAGAAGATGCATGTAAAGTAGGATCCCCTAAATACATATGCACATGTTACCACAAAAATCTCCAAAATCACGCAAAGCCATGGAACTCACATTCCATACTCCGACAAAACATATAATTTGAATCTTCTCTTGTAACCCTAATGGGACATTCCACGGTAAAAAAAATGAAAGATTGATAGATGTTTTTATCCTGTAAAATAATCAGTCATTTAAAAGGACAGTCAGAGACTTGAGAAACATCGTGAAAACGTGGCCCTCAGTCTGAACCAGTCAGGCCAAAGGGAGTAATAACCAAAGCTAAAAGTAGCCTCTCCGTCCAGCCAACGGAAACTTTGGCTTTCCGCAAACCCTCAAGCTTAGCTGCATGCATTTAGCCAACAGACACAAAAGCAAATAAACACAGTCGTAAAAATGTTCTCACACATAAATAAAGCAGCAGGTCCTGCGTCTGTGAGACGTTTTGGTTAATGAGCAATGATTAATTCATCCTCGGACCACCCCTAAAACCCTTATAGAGGGGAAGAAACTGGAGAGATAAGGAGCAAGAGCAGAGGAGATCTGGAAGATGAGAGAGACACCTTATAGTGAATTTATCCACCCAGCAGCCAGGACTCAGTCAAATTCTGCTTTCCATAAGACTACATACATACTGTACATGCAGCAGTACAAACAAATATAGGCTTTAAAAATGCAACAAAGGAGAGATGAGTGTGGATGAATTCAGGCAGCTGCAGGGGTGAAATCTTGAATAATGAGGAAAAATAGACTGAGGCAAAAGGTGAAGTAAAGAGAAACATGCTGAAGTTCATCTCACCTATCTGTTGATCTCAGCCTGGAGTCACGAGGAGAAAGAAGGGAGAGAGCACTGGAGGAAAAGAAGGCAGTGAGTTTGGTCCTGCTGTCTCTCTATTCTCCTCTCCTCCCTCCCTCTTTCTTTCTCTGTCACTCCCTCAGATCTGCTACTTCATCCATCCCTCCCATTTTTTTTTCATTTTGCAACTGTGTTTTTTCGGGTCACATTTGTCCTTTCATCACTTAACGATCAAAGAAATTATGATCATGGATATCAATGAAAACACAAAGAAAAGACGATCCAAACATGATAAAATGAACTCTTTTTTTTCGCTCTCCTGCTGTCAAATCAGACGATACCAACATTTAGGTGATGTTTGTGCATCCCGACACAGACTTGTCAACACTTGTTTTATTGTGTGTGTATATTGAATGTGAGTATCAAAGCTTTACCCAATCCTCATTGAAACCTCATTGTAAAAAAAGGAAAATCACTTTCCCCTCTGATGTCTGAAAGACTGAAAGGGCGTGCATATTTATCCCACACAATGGTAAAATCATATGCACACACACACACACACACACACACACACATGCAGCGCTGTGCCCACAGTTGGTGGTGTCATGAAATAAATGCTATGTGCTCCACAGTAAGAACGGAGCTGCCTGTCTGAACTTTTTCTCGTTGCATAAAGTTCAGTTTTGTAACATCCTCAGTCGTGGCACCTCCTCACATGAAGGAAGCTCTATCTAAGAATAGAGACGGACAGTTGCTCAGTATTTCAATGAACAGGAGCAGATACTGCTAAAGTTGAGATTGCAATGTTTTAAAGCTGCAGTCGGTAACTTTTAAGCAAATATAATAAAAAGCTGTTTTTATAAAAACTGTCACTATATCCTGACAGTAGTGCATGAGACAGATAATCTGTGAAAAAAATCATTTTCCTCTGTGTACTCCTGTGCTCCAAATGGCATTTGCGAGATTTCACCGCTCCTGAGTGAAAACAACCAATCAGAGCTGAGCAGTCTCTACAGCAGCTGTCAATCACTGCTTGTGAAGCTTGTGAACTCCTTTTAAACAGTCAAACTAGGCAGCGCTGATCAAATATGAATCAATATTCTGTTACTGTAATGCCTATTTACTGCTTAGCTATAAAATGAGAGAGTGTGCTCCGGCTGGTGGGCGGTGTTTGGTTTTGGCTCGACTGTTTTCAACATGACGGCTTTCTCTTTTTACAGTGATATAATCTTGATTCATATTTAATTAGCGTTGCCTAGTTTCACAGTTTGATCGGAATTTGCGAGTTTCGCAAGCAGTGATTGACAGCTGCTGTAGGCTACATCCACACTGATACGGTATTGTTTTAAAACGCATAACTTTTGCTACGTTTATGGCAAGTGACCACACTACTCTGGCGTTTTCGAGCCCCTGAAATGGAGACCTTTGGAAACGTTGCAGTCCCTGTTTTTGTTTTAAAACTCCAGGGTTACGTTTTAGTCTGGACGGGCAGAAACGGAGACCCTTAAAAACGATGATGCAGACACCCACGTTCACTTCTTGATTGGGTCTTATCAATAATGACGTGTCTTTCCCTGATTCGTCATGCCCCATCACCCAAACCTATTCCAGCAGAAAACAAACAACATCAGCCTTACACTCGTGTGTTACTTTCAGAAACAGCTCCACCTCGTCATCCGTCCAAGCAAAGAAATCTCTAGTCTTACTTTTCGCCATTGCTTTTCTTCCTTCGTAGTATTTTCTGCAACTGAACAGCCGGCACGCATATGCCCAGTGTACGTGAGTGGTTATGTGATATGCATTTTTCAAGCGTGGTAGTATGGACGGAGATTAATTCTGAAACGGCCCTTAAATGCTCGTCTGGACGGAGATTGTTTTCACTTTAAAACGCTGTTTTAAAACAAAAACGTATTAGTGTGGATGTAGCCGTAGAAACTTGGCTCTGATTGGTTGTTTTTTGGGGGGCGCGGTGAAACCTTACAAATGTCATTATAGCAGCACAGGAGGAGGCAGAGGAACATGCTTTTTTCACAGGTTATCTGTCTCATGCACTACGGTCAGGATATTTTGACAGTTTTATAAAAATAACTTTTTTATCATATTGCTCAAAGATACCGACTGCAGCTTTAAAGGGACTATTTGTAACTTTCAGAAATGCTTCTTAACAGCGACACCTGTGGCCGTGAAATCAACGAAAGTCAGTGTCGGGCTCGCACTTGCTCGCTCTCAATATACCTGAACGAGCGTCGCTCAAAACAGTGAGGCGACACACGTCAGCTAAAACCACAATATCACTTTCAGCTGCTTGGCAGTAATGTTAGCTGACCAGACGAAGGTCTCTCCATGAACATGATTTAGATCTGATCCTAGTGTTGACTTTTCCTGCCTAAGTGCAGGTTGAGGCAGCAGGGCTCTCCAGCATGTCTCCCTGCTCTCTCCGCCCGCAGCCGGAGAGAGCAGAGGAGACACCGGCACCCGGTCGGTAACGAGAAGACAACGTAACTCTCTGCACAGCTCCGTCACTTCACAAGACATGGAAAGCCTCTGTTGGTCTGGAGGAGCTGCAGCAGTTATTTCTGCACAAACGTCCCCTGTACATTCACTAGATATTCTCAGAGCTAAACTAACTCTTCTGCAGTGTGGAGTGAGCGCGCGTTCATGTCTAGAGGTGGAGCGAGCTGAGCTGTCTGAGTGAAGGCGAGCAGGCAGAGGAGGAGGGTACAGCGACTACACACGAACGCGCATATGCGAGCGCGCATGTGTGACGACCCGCTACATTTATACGCTTAAAAAGTTACAAACAGTCCCTTTAACACTTAATGAAACTGAACCTAAAACAGTGACTTATGTAATTTATAGAAATGGCAGAAATGTCTTTCAAAGTCAAGCAGCTCCTTCTTTTGAGTATGTACAGTAGGGTTGTGTTTCTGTGTTGTCTGAATACTGTGTTAATCTTTACCCTCTTCTATATTTGTAGGTCTGAGAAGCTCAGCAGTGACAAGACATGACAGATGTGTTTCAGGATTAGAACAGATAGCTGGTCTTTAAAGCTCTTTTCATATACATATCAATATCTGTCACATCACTATCAATACCACAAATATAAAACTTACTGTAACATCTTAATGATTTTAGAATTTACATTTACAAGTAAATTATTCCTACACTGGAATTTTATGCTGCTTTTGTGGTGAAAGACAGCTGACTGTAATGAGAGATCAGAGATATTGAGGCTCAAGAGCTCACTCTAGTGGAGTAAATCATAGTTGAGTCTCATATACTGTATAATGATACTGTAGCTTGAAATTGCTTTGACAATTCTGTAAGCAGTCATTCTGTCACCAGGTGATCCAGGAGGTCACAAACTTAACAATGACATTTATTTAGTAAGGGTGCTGCTATCTTGGATCGAGCTCAACACTCAATAATTTAAGAAAAGAGGCAAAACACAAACAAAGGAATAAAACCTCTTCACAACTTTGACATGTATGTCACAAAAGACGTGAGCAAACTTAGCAAACTACGACATAAATTCACCAGTTTGACTAAGAAACTTATTCAGAATACAGAGAGGCTGCATGTCGTATACACAAGTTAAAAGAGCACTCCAGCAGTTTACTGTCGTATTGCACTTCCATAAAGTCGAGGGACTTGTGAGAGAGAGCAGTAAATTATTTTCACTTTCTTTTCATTGTGTCAATGAAATAGTTTGAATCAAATTTACTTCATTTTTATAGTTTTTTTCCCCCGACAATAAAATAATGACAATTAACCAATGAAAACATCTGAAGTTATTCTGGTGTCAGACATTAGATTCCTCTTCTCTGTCAGTATGTAGACATCACTCTTTATTAAAATAAAAAAAAACAACTAAATATACTAAACAAGAAAATAATTAAACTGAACAAATAACTTACAAAAATCACATCTAAATAAAGTAATCATATAGAATAATAAATCAAACAATACTACTTATTATTAGTAGAACAACAACTAAATACTAACAACAAATAAATAGCTCCCACGTATATTATATTATTGAATTATAATTAGTGATGCCTACATCACCTCAGTGTTGCAGCTGGAAAAGGTGGAGCTAAGTTTAAGTGCTTTATATACTGCAGGGTAACTTAACCTGTGATAATACATCATAAGTATTAGTTGATTTATTGGGGATTTTCTATTAGTAATCTGAATATGCAGAGTAACTAGAAGCTAAAGTTGTCAAATAAATTCAGTGGAGTAAAAAGTACAATATTTGCTTTCAAAATGGAGTGGAGTAAAAGCATAAAGTAACATAAAATATAAATACTCAAGTAAAGTACAAGTACCTCATAACTGTACTTAATAACAGTACTTGAGTAAATGTACTTAGTTACATTCCACCACTGTCAAAGACATTCAATTTAATATCATGTTAGACAAGGAGGTGCAGAAAATCCTCACATTTTCAAGCATTTTTGCATTGAATCAATTATCCAAATAGCTGACTTTTAATTTTCTGTCGATGGGTGATCGATAAATCAACTAATCCCTTGAAACTATGAAATGCTCAGTAAGTGTCATAAAAGTATGCATATTAGATTTAGAATAGGCTTTTGTTACTTTGTCTTTTAGATTATAAAATATATTGTTTCAAAAGGGTTCCTTGACCTCTGACCTCAAGATATGTGAATGAAAATGGGTTCTATGGGTACCCACGAGTCTCCCCTTTACAGACATGCCCACTTTATGATAATCACATGCAGTTTGGGGCAAGTCATAGTCAAGTCAGCACACTGACACACTGACAGCTGTTGTTGCCTGTTGGGCTGCAGTTTGCCATGTTATGATTTGAGTATATATTTTATGCTAAATGCAGTACCTGTGAGGGTTTCTGGACAATATTTGTCATTGTTTTGTGTTTATTAATAGATTTTCAAAAGTAAATATATATACTGGAAAAACCAAGTTCGTAAACTTGTGTTTGGTGGATTATTTCTCTGTTGTTACCATGCTAATTGGCATTGTATTTTACATCGTTGGAAAGCCTGTTTATTTACCTTCGCAATGATGTCCAACTTGTAAGGATCATGCATTTGTGGGATGAGCAGCACAGCTGATTATGTGGGTAGCGCCTAAGAAAAATTTGCCAAAATGCTCTGCCAATGGTAAACAGTGTATTCTCATAAGGCTACCAGGAAGCCTGCAATGACTGCCCTTCACCGTCAGGCCCGTTTGGGCTGGTGTCGACAACACAGACAATGGAACCCGAACATGTGGGGGAATGTCATGTTCAGTGATGAGTCCAGGTTCTGTCTGTGAAAGGTGGATGGCAGGGTCAAAGTATGGAGACGACGTGGAGAACGCTATGCTGATTGTTGCACTGATGGAGTAACAGCTTTTGGTGGGGGCAGTGTCATGGTGTGGGGCGGCATCTCCCTCACTGGCAAAACAAGGCTTGTCATCATTGAAGCTACTGAGGCTCCTGACGGTGTATTAAATGAATAAAGTGTAAAATAGCCAATATGTCTTGTTTGTTCCTTGTTACTGATAGAGAGTTCAATCATCCAATCCACCAAACAACTCAAAACAAGAGTCAATACCAACAGGAAAATACACTGTTTACCATTGACGGAGCATTTTGGCAAATTTTTCTTGGGCACTACCCAGATAATCAGCTGTGCTGCTCATCCCACAAATGCATGATCCTTACAAGTTGGACATCATTGCGAAGGTAAATAAACAGGCTTTCCAGCGATGTAAAATACAATGACCATTAGCATTGGAACAACAGAGAAATAATCGACCAAACACAAGTTTCCGAACTTTGTTTTTCCAGTTTACATACATTTGCATAAAGCAAGCATATTTGCCCACTCTCATGTTGATGTAAATTTGTGATGTTGATCATGAATATTCCTTCATTTTTCTTTTCTTTCTCGGAGTGCGGCTTCAACCACCGCCTCTAACCCTGTTCATATTGTATATTACACCTTATTGTTAATTAAAAAGTGACAGCAAAATCTTTCTGCCATTTACATTTACAATAAACAGCATATTTGGACTGTATCTGTATTTAAAATGAAATTCCCGTGTATTATATTTACTAAACAAATTAGTCTTCCGGATAACTCTTATTTTAATGAACCTGAGCAACACAGTAGTAGTTTCTGCATTACATGAAGGGGTATATGAAAATTATTTCAGCACATACATACAGTACATAAAGAGTTTTCAGGCTTTCTTGACGACACAATATCTCACTGATCCTTACAACACAGCACAACAAAGAGACGAAACAATCCAGGAATATAAACGGAGAGAAATAGCAAAATCAAAGCGAATTCCACACAAACACTCAGAGCTGTCGACTTCAGTATCCTGACAGCGTGTAGACCGTCGGGTACCGTTTACGGTGAGTGATGCACTTTTCTCTCTCGATGAACAGTGTGTTTGTTTTACAGTTAATGTCCTTCTCGAGGGTGATGCGTGACTCTTCCAGGTGGGACAGAGAGCCTCTGGCCTCACTCAGCTGCTGCTTCAGAGACGCCACAGTGGCATCAATCTGCCTCACCTCCCCTTCCAAACTGCACACGCAGGAAACAAACAAAATGAAGAGAGTAATTAAGTAAATAAGGAGATAGAGCAATACAATAAGTTGAGGTAGTGTGTGTGTGTGTGTGTGTGTGTGTGTGTGTGTGTGTACCTGAACTGGGGCACATCTCTGCAGAGCTCCATGTTGGGCCTGAGGGAGCGGAGGTAAAGTCTGGACTGAGCTACTCTCAGTGGAGCCTCTTTGTTGTGGATGGCCTGCCGTAGAGCCACAATGTTCCTCTCCTGGGCCCCAATCTGCTCCAAGATCTACACACACACGATCATACAATAGATATTAAAGTAGCCAATCAATCAGCCACTCTGTCGGTCTATTTGTCGCTCTGCTTGTCTACCTGTGTGTGCTTCATCTCCAGCTGGGCCTTGGCCTCTATCAGCTCCCCGCAGCGTTGGCTGAAGGCTCGGTCCACACTGGAGCACTGGACTCTCATATCGTCAGTGGTGTCCTGCAGCACTTGCTCCACCAGCAGTCTGACGCACACAAACAGCATCGCTATGCTTACTGAGAACTTTAAATAATGTGTCACATTGTCTCCTTTACAGTAGCCTCCATCACGCAGAGCTTAAACACGTCTGAACCACCAGGCTATTAAATAGGCGTTATCGGTCGCTATAAGCACCATAGATGTGGATCAATAGGGGCCTACTGCTAGAACACGTTGCTTTTAAGTTTCACTTTTACCACGCAGTAGGTCCCTAATGACCCACATCTATGGTGCTTATAGCGACTGATAACGCCTATTTAAAGGAACAGTGTGTAACATTTTGGGGGATCTTTTAGCAGAAATAAAATATAATAATCATAACTATGTTTCATTAGTGTATAATCACCTGAAACTAAGAATCGTTGTGTTTTCGTTAGCTTAGAATGAGCCCTTCATATCTACATAGTGAGCGGTTCTTCTTCATGGAGTCCGCCATGTTGCTCCGCCATGTTTCTACTGTTCCCAGACAAACTGGCTCTTTTAAGAGTCTTTTACGTTTTTAAGTTCCCGGAAGGCCACTTTAGTTCTCCGGCACACTTGTGAAACTGCGGTAACGTGAGCCACAGAGTGCAAAACTGTGGTACCGCCAGCTGCTGTCTGACTTACATTACTCCTAAAGTAGTGTTATTATGGTATAGATGGCCTCTGAGCGAGGTGAAGGTCGTTACCACGGTTGTGCACTTGACGGCTCATGTTACCGCAGTCTTAAAAGGGATTGCAAGTCGGTTGCAGTCTGCAACCTTACCACCAGATGCCCCTATATCCTACACACTGTACCTTTTAATGGCCTGATAACAGTCAACACAGTGCGCTCTGACCTGAGACTGTGGGTGGCCTGTTCTTCCTGCAAGGCCTTGCACAGGTTGTCCTGTGTAAACTTTGTCCACGATGTGCAGTTAGACACCCTGCAGCAGACCAGAAGACAAATTGTATAAAACTTATGTGTTAAGTTATGTTACGTTATTTCTCATTTTATGTCTTTCAAAGTTTTGAAAATGATGTTACACGCTGACACACGCAAAGACTCACTGGTCCTGCATGGTGGCTGAGCTGGGGTAGTGCTTCGTATCTGGGCTCATGTTACTGTGTCTTCCGCCGTGGTCATCAAAGTTGTAGGCCTGGTACTTATCAGACCAGTCCATCTCTAACGTCTGCTTGGCATCTCTGTTCATCCTGACACACACACAAAGACACAAACCGAAGGACGATAACTCAGTTCTCTGAAGTAGGACGATCAAAGAAGACATTTTGTACATGAGTTTGCATGTCAGGTTGTTTTCAGGATTTTGACACTCACTTGATCTGACTGACGACCTGAGCTATAGTTCTCTTCAGAAGAGCCTGGACGCTCCTGATCAAGTCCACTTCCTACAAAAAACCCACAGTCACACTTCAGGTTAGTGTGTGTCACAGTGAGCCCTCTGCTGGTGCTGTTTTACTGTTACACTGATGAGACAACTGATCCCTAAGAATATGTAATATTAAAAGAATAAGTAAATATGTAAAGGACTACATTATTATTTTATAGAACTGCAGCTAAAGATTATTTTCATCAGCGATTTATGAACAGATTATTTTCTTGATTAATCCATCAACAATTTGGTTGATAAAACATCAGAAAAAAAAAGAAAAAAGCCCAAGGTGATATCATCAAATGGCTTGTTTTGTCCAACCTGCAGGCCAAAAACCAAATATATTCAATTTAATATAATTTAAGAAAAAGAAAAGCAGCAAATTATCACGTTTTAGAAGCTGGAGTTATCAAATAGTTTGCATTTTTACACGAATATGGACTTGAAATGATTAATCGATTATCAAAATTGTTCAAATAATAATTTTCCCTTGACCATCCAATCTATTAATTGACTAATTGTTGCAGATCTATTATTTTAATTTGAAAAAGTAGGTCCCAATAAGTAGTGTTCATTCCCAAAGTATCCCATTAGCCCAAAGAGGATCAATTTAATCTATTCTGGGAAAAATAGGCCTATTTGCTACAGCTTATGTCCTATATTTGTCCTTTTAACTAGGAATTATGATATTATTACTACACTTTACTATTATTAACTTTGATATATTATTGCCATATTGCTTAGATTTCACATTGCATATTTATCTTTCAGATTTTTTTTTCATGCAAAATTTTAGATCCCAATAAGTAGTGTACATTCCCAAAGTATCCCATTAGCCTAAAGAGGATCAAGTAGTCATTATTGTTAACATACATACAGTAGGCCAAGTATAAATTAAATTTATTCTGGGAATATAGGCCTATTTGCTATAGCATATGTCCTATATTTGTCCTTTTAAAGGTCCAATATCATGCTCATTTTCAGGCTCATACTTTTATTTTGGGTTTCTACTAGTAAATGTTTACATGTTGTAATGTTCAAAAAAGACTTTATTTTCCTCATGCTGTCTGCCTGAATATACCTGTATTTACCCTCTGTCTGAGACGCTCCGTTTTAGCGCATTTCAACAGAATTGCAATGGCATTGCAACGGAATTGCGTTGCTAGGCAACAGTTTGGGTCCATGTTTACTTCCTGTCAGCTGATGTCATTTACATACACAGCAACAGGAAATAAATAGATATAAATATAATATTTACATTTAAAACCATGTAATGGTCTAAATATTGTATATTTGTGACATCACAAATGGACAGAAATCCAAACGGCTTGTTTCAAACGCACAATTTCTGAACACGGGCTGTGTGTATTTCTCTGTATATTGAGCGTTTTGATAGTTTAACAGTATTTATATAACACTTAAACCTGCTTTATAATGTGAAAGACCTGAAAATCTCACACAAAATGGGACCTTTAACTAGGAATTAAGCTATTATTACTACACTTTCCTATTATTAACTTTGATATATTATTGCCATATTGCTTGGATTTCACATTGCATATCTATCTTTATGCTTTTTCTTTCATGCAAAAGTATATATAGCACATCAACTTTATGATAAAGTCAAAGGTCACCTTAACCAGCTCCTCCTCCACAGAGTCTCGGACCAGGTCTGGTCCCAGTCTGCGGGCCCTGCAGGTGAGGTTATCGGTGGCGATGGCGTACGGAGTCTCGGTGGCGTCCAGCGCCTTCTCCAGCCTCCTCTTCAGCGCCATCAGAGCCTCGGTGTCGGCTTGCAGCAGCTCGATGTGCCGCTGCAGCTCAAACTTCCAGTAGTAGACCTCTTGTAGTCTCTGTCCCAGGAGACGTGTCCCCTCGGCCTGGGTCTTCACAGTGTCCGCCTCGGTGTCCTGGTACAGAGTCTTGGAGTCTGCCTGGATGCTCCGGGCCTGGAGGCTTTCGGTGCCGGCCTGTTGCAGGATGGTGTGGTAGCTGGAGAACCATTCATCCGGGGAGTATTTAGCGGAGCGGTAGCCGGCTGTGGCTGAGCCCGAGGACGGCTGCGGGACATCCGGCTGGACAGGCGGCTGTTTCTCCTGGAGCCCCTGAGCCACAACTCTGCTGTCATACTGGTACCTCGACACTAACACCTCAGAACTCATTGTTTTTCACAATTAAATTAGGCTACTATACTGAAAAAAAACAAAACTCATCAGCCAATTTAAGCAGATTTTGGAGTAAATAAAAAGTAGCACCAGAGATGCACGTTTTCAAAGTCCTGAAGCAGAGCAGGCTGTGTGTTTGTTTGTTTGGTGTTGCCAGGTTACTCATCTTGGCAGGAGCAGCTCCAGTGTGGCTCAGGTGACTGCTTAGATTCAAGATTCAAGATGTTTATTGTCATGTTATATGATAAGATACAACTTTATTGTCAGTTTGCACTGAAATTCATTTTGCATCCATAGGCAGCTCAGTTTGAGAAAAAGTACACATACAATAGATATACTGTTACCATAGAGACAGACAGACAAGTAAGACCCATCAGACAAAAAAACAACACACATCACAATTATTCATACATAACCCATTACAAAATCACCATCCGTCCTCTCAATATCTGTCCTATACAGGTACAATCGTGTGAAATGCTTTTTGCTGGGAAGCTCCATTAAAATAATAAGTTATATTACAATTATAAAAGGAAATACTTTGCACAAGGGCATATTAAGAACATATACATTAAGAACATAAACAGTATATACAGTATAAGATATATTTTTGTGTGAGAAGGTGTCTTATGAATTATCTATTTAAAAGTCTGATGGCCTGGGGGAAAAAAACAGTTTTATCAAATCAGTCAATGGTGCAACCTGTTAATCTGTGGTCCTGTGGGGCGTTTGCTGTTTTCAGTGTGGGTAAATACGCTTAAAATGTAATTTCTGTACAAAACGATCGAAAGATGTACAATAGTGCACACAGTGCAGATAATAATGCACACAGTGCACTTTCATAGACTAAGCTACTGGAGTTACCCTGCACTATACTAATTTTTAACAGTCTCTTCTGCACTTTATTCACTTTTTTAATAGTCGTGTATCACAGCTGTTACCCTACACTATATTCAGTTTTAACAGTTTTCTTCATCTCCTTTGCACTACTAACTTTTTTACTGACTTTTTACTAACAAGTTTTTCACTATGGAACTGTGATGCTTGAAACTTGAATTTCCCTCGGGATCAATAAAGTTGCCATCTATCTATCTATCTATCTATCTATCTATCTATCTATCTATCTATCTAATAATATAATTGTATATAATTCAGGTAAATTGTTGTTTACATATTTTATCCACATGTGCTGAGTATTCATGAGATCACTGCAAGGTTAATCTTTTCTGAAAGCGTAAGTTCATCTTGCAGAGATATATTTTTGTACACATTTAATGTGTGTACATGTTACCAAAAATAATGTTTATTTTCATTGTGTAGTGCTGTATGGGGTTGATGGTCGCCACCTTAGCGCAAAGATAGAATGCAGTGAGTATATTGAGACATACTGCACCATTTCACTTGATATTAATGTACCAAACGTTTCATGTGCTATCTGAACTAGCTGTATGTGGTTTTGTTTGTTTTGTTTTATTTTTGTATTAACAGAAGAGCTAGCACAACAGTTGTTTATGTACTGAACTGATACTGTACAGTTTTAAGGCCCTTTAAGTTAGTCTAGGATTCAAGTCACTTTATTAGATTGGTTCATGCACTTCATATGTTTGTAACCAAGAGTGTCGAATCTTTTGGACGTTTGAATAGTGAGTTATATTTTGAAGTGAGTCTTTGGTTCTGAAGTGTAAATTTGACTGTTGAGGAAAATCTTTGTTAAATATAACTAAAATAGAACATTCCAAATTAATGTATTACTAATCTCCCATTGTGTGAGTGGTTGAGAAATAAAGATCCCTGAATATAGCTTTGTGTCTGGTGTACTGTATGCATTCAAATCTTTTTGAGAGGGTATAAGAGAAAAAAGAATAGTTGTGAAAATGAAATTTCAACACAGCGGCGCTCAGACAGGGGCTTGTGAGCTTGTTTCGATATACTATACTATGACTTGGGGTGGGCTCAGAATGAACTAATAATTATGAGATCTCTCCCCGTCATTAGGCACTGACTGTTTGGAAAACACGCCTTTTGATTTGCTGAAGAAACTGTGTCGAATATTTAATCAAAACAGCAAGTTTGATGTATACATAATGTACATACGGTGTTCTGTGGTTATTTTACAACAGTCTGATGTTGGTGGCACAAAATTAAGCAGATCTGCATAACGGAACGGATACCTGCTGCCGTCAGATGGCTGTAAAGAGAGACAGTGTAAAGTCAGTAGTACTAACCGTCATGACAGACAGAGCTTTATTCTATAGTTGTCAATAATGCCATGACTGCTGGTTGAAAAACCATGTTGTAGAATAGAGTTAGTGTTGCTATCCCTGTTGGGTTTCCTGGTAAAAAATATGTTGTGGATATCTGAAATGACAATTATGGATAGGAAGTGGATATCTGAAATGTTCTTTTGACTAGTAAATTACACCTTTGGGATCAAGTGTCAAATAGTGAATTCAGTGCAACAGCACCAGCAGAGGGCTCACTGTGATACACACCAACCAGAAGTGTGTGACTGTGTTTTAGACCGGAGGAAGTGGACTCTATTAGTGACTTGACCTGAAGAGAACTACAGCTCAGGTTATCAGTCAGATCAAGTGATTGTCAAATCCTGTTTATTCAAACCACATGCGGTTAAAAAAAAAAAATCTTGAGTTTAATGCAACAACTTACAAAAACTGAATAATAATCCAGTGAATTGTGTGCATGTCATTGTGTGTGTCAGGATGAACAGAGAGGCCAAGAAAACATTAGAGCTCCACCACCATGCAGGACCAGGGAGTCGGTATGAGAGAGAGAGAATGTGTGTGTGTGTGTGTGTGTGTGCTTGTACAGCTATCTTTTCGAGGACCAATTTGAGGTTTAGACCTTCAGAGTCAGGACATTTTTGGAAAGTGAGGACATTTTGGCCGGTCTTCACCTTTGGACAGACCTTCAAAGTCCTGTTTGAGGGTTCAGACTTGGTTTTAAGGTTCAAGTTAGAATTAGGTTAAGGTTAGGGTAAGGGGCTAGGGAATGCATTACATGTCAACGAGTGTCCTCACAAAGATAGAAGTACACGGCTGTGTGTGTGTGAGTCATATTGTGGGGACTTGCCTTCCAAATTATTATAGGTGATGGTATTTAGCTGAAATGGTTATCCACAATATGTTATTAACAATTAGCAATCATAACGGGTGTAAAAGCAGAAGGAAGAGTGTAAAATCAAAGTTAAAACAATTAATTAAGCAATGGATAGTTTTCAGTCAGACAATGACTGGACAACAGCAGTATGTAAATATGTGTTGGTCAGCTGTTAATTGAGACAATACAAACCGGATCATTTGGGTACAGATGTGACCCAAAAATGCAAGGTTTGATCACAGATGTGCATGCTGTTCATTTCCTATTGGCTTTAATAGTAACTTGATTACAGTAGATATCATCTGTTGTGGTGTAGTTTTGGTAGACAGGCTCTTGTTGGGTTTCACCTGCATCATCGTAGTGTTGACAGGCGCTCTGTGGTTTGGAGGACCCCTGCATTGAGCGCGCTACGTCTTGATTTTCATAAATCTAAAAAAGAATCAACAAAAAAAAACATAAGAGAGCAACATTACTCAGATGACAATTCATATTATTATGCACATTAAAATGTCCATTCATTTCATTTGCTCAGTACTTTGATCCAGAGCAGGACATTTTTCCATTTACAGGTCAGATTGCTGGTGTAAGTATTCACTGGCCAAGGGAAATGATTACTAATAATTTTGTTGACACTTATGGTAGCAGCTTTGTGAGGCTGCACGAAATGCTAACACCAGGCATGCTCACAATGACAATGCTAACATGCTGATGTTTAACAAGTTTACCATATTTACTATCTTGGTTTAGTATCTTAGCATGCTAACATTAGCTAATTAGTACTAAACATAAAGTACAGCTGAGGCTGATGGGCATGTCATGCGTTTTTACTTATTAAACCAAAGTATTGGACAAATTGAAATTTTGACCTGATGATTGAACTAGATGAAAACTCAGGGGATCACTAAAGTCATTATGATTATTCCTCTGGAGACATTGAATGTATGTACAAAACTTCATAGCAATCCACCCAATAGTTGTTGACATATTTCAGTCTTGACCAAAGTGGTAGACAGACAGCATGGTTCAAAATGTTTTCAATGAAAAAATGCCATTAATTTTCCAGTAGATACTCATGTTTTTGGTGACCTCCTGACCTTTCCTCTGATGCCATCTTCAGGCCAGATTGTCCACTTGACCCCAAGAAATGTCAAAATCCAATGGGCATACCCTTAAATTCTTTGAGCACATTCATGCTCCCAAGAGGACGAACCCCTTCAGTTTTAGAACCTGTGCTTTTCTCAACCAATTATAGCTAATTGTGTCTAAATAGTACCCAGTGCTAATAGGCAGACTGCAGTGACATTCATGGTTTCAAGGGTAAAAATCCTTTTGATTTTGATGACGCCACTCCCTTCCAGTACTAGGCTACCACCCTACCAGCCTATTGTGCCCATAAGCAAGGCTTTGGACTTTAATTTTCTTACATCTGCTACACTTTCCACTTCCTCTGTTTTGGCTGCCTTGGTTTTGTTTCTGTTCACGTTGGCTCCGGCTCCTGGAAACACACAGCATAAGAAATGGTTACAAAATCATTTTGCATGCATATGTGTATGTGTTTGCCTGTGTGTGCATGGTTCTGTCCATGCATTTGTATGTGAAACGTACCTCGCACTTTATAACATTTGTATTTAAAAACCATGACCAGGGCAAATGTCAGTATGAGCAGCACAGCGGGCACAATGAAAACCACAGGATGAAAGGGTGCTGCATCTGAGAAGACAAAAAAACAGAACAGAGTAAAAATATCTTATACACTTCCTGAAAACACATATCAGACCTACACTCGTCACATATCTGTTATCACAATCTCAAGCACTAAACAGCAGATGGGGCACCAAAAATCAGAACTGTGGCCTCACAACATTTGGTGTTTCCATGCCCCTTTTTTATAAATGGTCAGTTTGTGTTTAACTGTGGGTTCACGCATGCACACACGTACCTTCAATCTGTTTTCCAGTGATTGGTGTTGATTGTGTTCTGACAGGTTCCACCACAGTGATGGTAGAGATCGCAGTGCTGGTCTGCTGTGGAAAGACTGTTAGAGAAAGTTTCTTAGTACACTTAGCAAACATTCTTATATTTTGCGATGCTAGCAGCGGGGATCTAGGGACAGCAATGTTTGTCGGTCAGTTGGCCGGTCCACCAACTTGGTCCAGAGTGAAATATCTCAGTATTAGTTATAAAAAAAATTCTCTCTTCTTTGGAAAAAATATAATCTTGAAATTCTGATTAAAATGCTTAAACAGCGACACCTGCAGGGCAGGCAAGAAAGTGGTGGTTGGGGCAAGCGAGGACGGGCTGGTGCTGTCCTCCCTTGAGGCGGGACCGCTTCTAAAAATTCAATGTATTTAATTTTTTTCATGCTAATCTGCTATTGGCCCAAACACATAAAATGACGCTCCAAGGGAGGACATGGATCGTTAACAATCAACAACCAGAAGAATACAATGTTGACATCGTGGTGGTCCAATGATGATTTCCAAATATCATCTTCAATCTCTACCACTGTATTGTACGTGATAAACTGGCAGTAACGTATCATACAGCAGCATATTTGAAAGAATTTATAATGTGCAAATTGTGAACTACTTATAAACACATAACAAACCAAATCCTTTTTATTTAGGCCTTTGTCTTGAACTGTAGCGAGCTACTTGCGTTAGCCAACTCAAAGCTTGTTGTTTTTAATTTACAGACAGTTTTGCTATTATTTGATAATCCATAATCTCAGAAATCCAGGAGGAAGGAGGAAGGATATTAAATTCATTATTTTATAGTGATTTCATGATCCAGACATGAGCTAACTGAACCTCTAGGACACCAAGTTTAGACCGGTGATCAAACCTGGATGTAACTTAAAGCTGCATCCATTTTTACTATCATATACTCAGGTGTAATATCCATTGCTCTTTTCATACCCGTACCTACAGACAGTTGAATCTTAGTGTAGTTTCCAACACTCCACTGTGAGTCTGAACCACACCAGTACGTCCCAGCATCCCCTGCTTCCAGCTCTCTGATTGTCACCAAGAAAGAGCCGGAAGAAACATCATCTTGCAGCTTGCTGCTTTGACTCATCACCATGTCTGTGCAGTTGTGGCGGTGGTCTCCTTTACACAGGAACTTCCTGTTATGGCTGTGTTGTGGTGGATAGGGACACTGCAGAGTTACCGGGCGTCCCACAATGCCACTCAGTTTGTTTGACTTCACACAGCACCACTCTGTGAAATAGAAACACATTTGAGTTAAATATTTAAAGTTTCAGTTGGTAACTTTGAGCAAATATGATAAAAAGTTATTTTTTATAAAACGGTCACTACATCCTGACAGTAGTGCACCAGACAGATAATCTGTGAAAAAATTAATGTTCCCCTGCCTCCTCCCAGTGCTCCTAATGATATTTGCAAGATTTCACCACTCCCGCACAAAAACAACCAATTAGAGCCGAGCTGGAGCTGAGCAGTCTCTGGACAGCTGTCAATCACTGCTTGAAAAACTCATGAACTTTGATCAAACTGTCAAACTAGGGAGACACATTTCAGAAACATATTTTAGTGAATTGTAAAATGAGAAAGCCGCCATGTTGAAAACAGTTGAGCCAAAACCAAGCACCGCCCACCGGCCGGAGTAAACTTTCTCATTTACCAGCTAAACAGTAGATAGGCATTACAGTAACAGAATATTGATTCACATTTGATCAGAGTTCACGATCTTCACGTGCAGAGATTGACAGATGCCCAGAGACTGCTCGGCTCTGATTGGTCGCTTTCCTTCGGCTGGGGAAAACTATCCAATGCCATTGGGAGCACAGGAGGACACAAAGGGACATTATTATTTTCCACAGATTACCTGTCTCATTAACTACTCTCAGGATATAGTGACCGTTTTATAAAAATAACGTTTGCCATAATGAATGCCACATAGACTTTCTTGCAGAGTTGTCTCGGCTTCATTCTGTGTTAATAAAGTCTATCAGATCCACAAGCTCGAGTCCATCAGCGTTTTTGCTTCTTATCTGTCTCTCTGTCTCCACCACATGAGCTAGCCAGTGGAGCACGTTCACATAGACTAAAAGCACTATGTCAACAAAGCACGGAGAAGCTCGAATTACAACACACACAGAGGGAGAGTGACTTCACCCTCTGCTCAGGTAGACAATTCTCCTCTGTTTCTTTACAAAGACAATAGTTGTTTGCAGCTATATTTATGCTCTGGATATCAAATTCAGCACCTTTAATGTGCAATAATTAAGCATATGTGGAGGACTAACTCCCAGCATAGTGCAATTCCTCTTATTGCTGAGGGAGGTAATAAAGTGGAGGGTTATATTAAATATAACAACAATTACTACAACAAACAACTAGTCTGATGACAGTTCTGGAAATGGGATAGAGTGTAGGTTTGTCAAGTGACAAAGATGTTTTTAGTTTGGCATTCCACAGTCAGATTTTGATACAAGAATATACGCATTAACAGAATATTAATGAGGTCAAGATTATGATGGAAATCAATCTGATGTTTTGATTATTTGAATTCTAACTACAAACAATTCAGAACAACCTTTCAGTGTATCACATTTAGGCAGCTATGTGTCATACAACAATATCATGAAGTGATGTAAAAAAAAAAATGTATTTACTTGGCTTTACTTCCAGTTGTACTTTATCAGGGTAAGTATCCCAACCGGTTCGGGTCATCCCACACCAATATATCCCAACATCTCTACGACTCAGATCAGAGATGGTCACTGTGAAGACTCGTTTCTGTTTGTCATCATGGATGGAGTATCTGCCCTTCTTTGCTTCTGTCGTCTTAATAAGAACATCATCGTTGCCACAATCATTCCTGCACAGGTACTTCTCATAAGACTCGTAACCCCATCCATAGGGACAAGAAACTTTAACTTGTCCCCCTTCATGTCCAGAAGCATGGATCTCCGCTACTGCACTTGTCACACAACTCAGAATAACTGCAAAGAGAAGACAACATGAAATGAAACATTGTTGGAAACAGGCTTCATGTAATATAACTTGTAGTTGTTTTAAGTTAAACTGAGTGCACATATATGTGCATTTACCACCCAGCACATCTGTTGTCTACATCATGATCATTTTCACCCCTTTGAGTTTGATTTACAAGATGAATTAAGACACTAACGGACATTAATGCCAGCTGTGATCATAATAGAGCATTGCCAAGTCAAAGACATTGAAACCACTTTTATTTGCATTGAAATGATTTTCATATAAATAAATAAACTTACTGCAGAGGATGAACAGCAGGTTTTGAACCTTCTGCATCTTCATAGTTTTGCAAAGAAACAGAAACCACAGCTAGTCTGGTCTCACTGTGTGAAGGTGTGAACTGTTGGTTTCGCACAGACTGCAGTCCGTTGTATAACATGTTGAGCATATCATGTGGGTAAATGTTAAACCCACAATATGCGTCAGTTCTACTTTCTCCTCTCACAGTCCAGACATGCAGGTTAGGTTAATTTGTGACTCTAAATGGCCCACTGGGATTGGCTCCAGCCCCATTACTGTCAAGAAGTAGTGTGAAAACTGAAGAATGACCCCAGAATAATTATAGTTTCTTTTCAGGGCCTAATCCAATTTAATCCTTAATCCATGTGTGCCTACTGTTATTTAGCCTTTCACTGGGCAAGAACATTGAAAATCAAAAATTGGGGTTTAAATGAACTAATTATGTGATTTATTCAAAATATGATTTATATATTTAAATCTCCTGGGGTACAGTTTTAACTACTTTTAAATATTATTAAGACATGTCTTAAACATACAACTAAATTCAAAACCTCATGCAAACATTTATCTAAAAACAGGAACTTTGTCTAAGCCAAAATCTTGACAAAAGAGTCGAAAATGGCCATAAAGGCAGATGAAACCTGACTATCCATCCATCCATATCTGTAACCACTTATCCTTACAGGGTCGTGGGGGCTGGAGCCGATCCCAGATAACACTGGGCGAGAGGTTGGGTACACCCTGGACAAGTCACCAGAAAGTCACAGGGCGAAACCTAACTACTGCAAATAATGTATCCTCAATTTGCTTTTGTTCGCACTAATACGCCTATTGATTATCATTTGGTGCGCTGCATCCCTCTGTCTCATCATTAGAATGATAAAAAACAAAACAAGAATAAACAAAATAAAATCAATAAAAAATATATATTTAAAAAAATTAAATAAACTTTGTCAGATTAATACATAAATCAACAATATTTATTGACTGATAAATAGTTATTACAGTAATGGGCTATGCAATCTGGAATATTGCCTATTGATTCTTCCATCTGTAGGATCCAGTGTCTCATAGTGAATTCAGTGTAACAGTGAAACAGCACCAGCAGAGGGCTCACTGTGACACACTAACCACAAGTGTGAGTGTGTTTTATAGACAGGAGGAAGTGACTTGATCTGAGGAGAACTACAGTACAGCTCAGGCTGTCAGTCAGATCAAGTGAGCGTCAAATCATGTTTACTCAAACTATCTGCGGTTAAAAAAAACCAAAACTTTAGTTTAGTTTAATGCAACAAAACAAAACTGAATACAAATCCACTGAATTGTGAGCATGTGTGTGCGTGTGTGTGGTTCTTCTCTCTGTGAATATCACTGGAATATAGTGTCATGCTCTAATTTACTAAGATGAATCAGTTGTTTAATTTAGTTGATCAAATGTCTGGAACTGACAATCACTGACATTGTGGCAATATTGTTTTTATATCCCATTTATATAATGCAAAAAAAAAAATAGTAATGAGTTGTTTCAACATAGATTGGCTTTTCTAGTTTTTTTTTATTTATTTATTCACTTTTACTAAAGGTACATATATACATGAAAGTAACTAACATTTAGAGTTCATTTGGCTTACATGCGCCTGGCTTTTTTAGCACAGGCCTAATTATTGTGAATTTCCATGATTTTGGCACAGTGTAGGTGTCTAGGATAT
The DNA here is from genome assembly GCF_015220745.1 of Sebastes umbrosus. Classification (NCBI taxonomy): domain Eukaryota; kingdom Metazoa; phylum Chordata; class Actinopteri; order Perciformes; family Sebastidae; genus Sebastes; species Sebastes umbrosus. Next base: position 28,369,973 of record NC_051271.1, on the reverse strand, counting down.
ATAATTAATTTGGCTTTTTTAGGTACAGTATGTATTTATTTAGCCTATTTATCTTCTACTGTTACCTCGATCATGTGCTTAAATAATGTTACACTTTTATAATATGACCAAACTATCTTCTTGGCTTTTATTTTGACATGTTTGCCTTCACTTCCTGGTCACGTGACTGCCGTTCTCCGCTCTTCGATTCAAAACAGAAAATAACAGAAAGAAACTTGAAGAAACTAAATCGGATCGTTTTTTTAATTTGGTTTTTTCGTTTTTCGTTTGGAAACAAAAAACAAACAGAGCACCACGTGATTCCGTTTTTCGTTTGTGGTTTAAAACGAAAAAACGAAAAACCCACGTGACTTCCGTTCTTCAATTAAAAACGAATAATGAGAAAAGGAATTCGCAAAAACAAACAAACGGCCCGGTTTGGGTTCGTTTTTCATTTTTTGATTCAGAAACCAAAAACGAGAAAACGGCCGTTTTCTCGTTTTTGGTTTAAACGAAAAATTAAAAAACGTTTTTTCCTTTCTGAATTCAAAAGGAAAAACGGATTATCCGATGATACCCAGACCCAGACCGCTGCGAGTTCCCCTGTTCCTCTGTCTCTCCTCTAATGTGTACAGTGGCTGTTGTGTGCTGCTATCGGTGTGTGAGTTTGATGGAGGCACACAGACCGAGCAAAGAGGACAGGATGCTGCTTGTGTGTGTGCTTTAGAATGTAACCGCTGTGAAACAATCAGAAAATAACGTTTTATTTCTCTGATTCTCTGCTTTGTTCTCACTAACGTCGTTCCCTCCCTTCATTCACTCTATAGCTCACTCCACCATCGCTGCTCTCTCTCTCTTGGCTCGTTGAGCCGATGAGGAGGGGGCAAACTTTGTATGTGGTGTTTTTACAAACACCAACCGACAAATGTAACTTATCATACCTTTAAACAGTTTGTTATATTAACAATAAGCAATCATAATGAGCGTAAAGGTAAAAGCGTAAAAAGTGTAAAAGTGTAAAATCCAAGTTAAAGTAATTAATTAAGCAATGGACACAAGCACTACATATATATGGACAAATCTGTGCAAATAATAATATTACTGTGGTTTTCAGTCAGACAATGGCTGGACCACAGCGGTATGTGAATATGTGTTGGTCAGCTGTTAATTAAGACAATACAAACCGGATCATTTGGGTACAGATGTGACCCAAAAATGCAAGGTTTGATCACAGATGTGCATGCTGTTCATCTCCTATTGGCTGTAATATTAACTTGATTACAGTAGATATCATCTGTTGTGGTGTAGTTTTGGTAGACAGACTCTTGTTGGATTTTCACCTCTGTTTTGAGAGTGCTATGTCTTGATTTGCATAAATCTGAAAAAGAATCAACAAAAATAAACACATAAGAGGGCAACATTACTCAGATGATAATTCATATTATTATGCACATTAAAATGGCCAAATAATCAGTTGGTTGGTCATTTCATTTGTTCAGTACTTTGGTCCAGAGCAAGATATTTTTTCCATTTACAGGGCAGATTGCAGGTGTAAGTATTCATTGGCAAAGGGAAATGATTACTAATAATTTTGGATTTTAGCCTTCTTACATCTGCTACACTTATCACTTCCTCTGTTTGGGCTGCCTTGGTTCTGTTTCTGTTCACGTTGGCTCCGGCTCCTGGAAACACACAGCATAAGAAATGGTGACAAAATCATTTTGCATGCATATGTGTATGTGTTTGCCTGTGTGTGCATGGTACTGTCCATGCATTTGTATGTGAAACGTACCTTGCACTTTATAACATTTGTCTTTATAAGCTATGACCAGGGCAAATGTCAGTATGACCAGCAGAGCGGGCACAATTTAAACCACAGGATGAAAGGGTGCTGCATCTGAGAAGACGAAAAAACAGAACAGAGTAAAAATATCTTATACACTTCCTGAAAACACACATCAGATCTACACTCCTCACATATCTGTTATCACAATCTCAAGAACTAAACAGCAGAAAGGGCACCGAAAATCAGAACTGTGGCCTCACAACATTTGGTGTTTCCATGCTCCTCTTTTATAAATGGTCAGTTTGTGTTTAACTGTGGGTTCACGCAGGCACACACGTACCTTCGATGTGTTTTCCAGGGATATGTGTTGATTGTGATCCGACAGGTTCCACCACAGTGATGGTAGAGATCACAGTGCTGGTCTGCTGTGGAAAGACTGTTAGAGAAAGTTTCTTAGTACACTTAGCAAACATTCTTATATTTTGCGATGCTAGCAGCGGGGATCTAGGGACAGCAATGTTTGTCGGTCAGTTGGCCGGTCCACCAACTTGGCAAGATAGTGGTGGTTGGGGCAAGCGAGGACGGGCTGGTGCTCTTGATATCGAATTCAGCACCTCTAATGTGCAAAAATTAAGTATATGTGCAAGAATAACTCCCAGCATAGTGCAATTCCTCTTGTTGCTGAGGGAGGTAATAAAGTTGAGTGTTATAATAAATATAACAACAATTACTACAAAAAAACAACATGGAAAAACTAGTCTGATGACAGTTCTGGAAATGGGATAGAGTGTAGGTTTGTCAAGTGACAAAGATGTTTTTAGTTTGGCATTCCACAGTCAGATTTTGATACAAGAATATACGCATTGACAGAATATTAATGAGGTCAAGATTATGATGGAAAGTAATCTGATGTTTTGATTATTTTAATTCTAACTACAAACAATTCAGAACAACCTTTCAGTGTACCACATTTAGGCAGCTATGTGTCATACAACAACATCATGAAGTGATGCAAAAATGTTTGTTTATTTACCTGGCACTACTTCCAGTTGTACTTTATCAGGGTAAGTATCCCAACCGGTTCGGGTCATCCCACACCAATATATCCCAACATCTCTACGACTCAGATCAGAGATGGTCACTGTGAAGACTCGTTTCTGTTTGTCATCATGGATGGAGTATCTGCCCTTCTTTGCTTCTGTCGTCTTAATAAGAACATCATCGTTGCCACAGTCATTCTTGCACAGGTACTTCTCATAAGACTCGTAACCCCATCCATAGGGACAAGAAACTTTAACTTGTCCCCCTTCATGTCCAGAAGCATGGATCTCCGCTACTGCACTCGTCACACAACTCAGAATAACTGCAAAGAGAAGACAACATGAAATGAAACATTGTTGGAAACAGGCTTCATGTAATATAACTTGTAGTTGTTTTAAGTTAAACTGAGTGCACATATATGTGCATTTACCACCCAGCACATCTGTTGTCTACATCATGATCATTTTCACCCCTTTGAGTTTGATTTACAAGATGAATTAAGACACTAACGGACATTAATGCCAGCTGTGATCATAATAGAGCATTGCCAAGTCAAAGACATTGAAACCACTTTTATTTGCATTGAAATGATTTTCATATAAATAAATAAACTTACTGCAGAGGATGAACAGCAGGTTTTGAACCTTCTGCATCTTCATGGTTTTGCAAAGAAACAGAAACCACAGCTAGTATGGTCTCACTGTGTGAAGGTGTGGACTGTTGGTTTCACACAGACTACAGTCCAGTGTATAACATGTTGAGCATATCATGTGGGTAAATCTTACACCCACAATATGCGTCAGTTCTACTTTCTCCTCTAACAGTCCAAAGACATGCAGGTTAGGTTAATTTGTGACTCTAAATGGCCCACTGGGATTGGCTCCAGCCCCATTACTGTCAAGAAGTAGTGTGAAAACTGAAGAATGACCCCAGAATAATTACAGTTTTTTTTCAGGGCCTAATCCAATTTAATCCTTAATCCATGTGTGCCTACTGTTATTTAGCCTTTCACTGGGCAAGAACATTGAAAATCAAAAATTGGGGTTTAAATGAACTAATTATGTGATTTATTCAAAATATGATTTATATATTTTACATCTCCTGGGGTACGGTTTTAACTACTTTTAAATATTATTAAGACATGTCTTAAACATACAACTAAATTCAAAACCTCATGCAAACATTTATCTAAAAACAAGAACTTTGTCTAAGCCAAAATCTTGACAAAAAAAGTCATAAATTGCCATACAGGCAGGTGAAACCTAACTATCCATCTATCCATTATCTGTAACCACTTATCCTTTACAGTGTCATGGGGGGCTGGAGCCGATACGAGCTAACACTGGGCGAGAGGTTGGGTACACCCTGGACAAGTCACCATTCAGTCACAGGGCAAAACCTAACTTCGTATCCTCAATTTGCATTTGTTCGTACTAACATACCTATACATTATCATTTGGTGCGCGGCACACACACCGAGCATACCGAGCACAGAGGACAGGATGCTGCTTGTGTGTGTGCTTTAGAATGTAACCGCTGTGAAACAATCAGAAAATAACGTTTTATTTCTCTGATTCTCTGCGTTGTTCTCACTAACACCGTTCCCTCCCTTCATTCACTCTATAGCTCGCTCCACCATCGCTGCTCTCTCTCTTGGCTCGTTGAGACGAGGAGGAGGGGGCCAACTTTGTATGTGGTGTTTTTACAAACACCAACCGACAAATGTGTCATATCATACCTTTAAACAGGTTGTTATATTAACAATAAGCAATCATAATGAGCGTAAAGGTAAAGTGTAAAAGTGTAAAATCAAAGTTAAAGTAATTAATTAAGCAGTGGACACAAGCACTACATATATCTGAACAAATCTGTGCAAATAATGATATTACTGTGGTTTTCAGTCAGACAATGACTGGACCACAGCGGTATGTGAATATGTGTTGGTCAGCTGTTAATTGAGACAATACAAACAGGATCATTTGGGTACAGATGTGACCCAAAAATGCAAGGTTTGATCACAGATGTGTATGCTGTTCATATCCTATAGAGCTTTAATATAAACTTGATTACAGTAGATATCATCTGTTGTGGTGCAGTTTTGGTAGACCACTTTAATTTGCATTGAAATGATTTTCATACAAAGAAATAAACTTTCTGCAGAGGATGAACAGCAGGTTTTGAACCTTCTACATTTTCAAGGTTTTGCAAAAGCAACAGAAACCCCAGCTGGTGGGGTCACACTGTGTAAATGTGTGAACTGTTGCTTTCACACAGACTACAGTCCGATGTAGAACATGTTGAGAATACTATGTGGGTAAATGTTACGCAAACAATATGTGTCAGCAAACTTTGCACATTGCAACTCTGTCTCTCCAAATAGGGGAACAATATTTCATCAGATATACTATGTCGCCTCACAGCAAGAAGGTTCTGGGTTTGAACCTGCCGGCCCGGCCGTGGCCTTGTTGTTTGGAGTTTTGCATGTTTAGCCTGCGTGGGTTTTCTCCTCTCACAGTCCAAAGACATACAGGTTAGGTTCATTTGTGACTCTAAAGGGCCCACTGGGATCGGCTCCAGCCGATTTTTTTCAGTGCTTAATTAAATTTAATCCTTAATCCATGTGTGCCTACTGTTATTTAGCCTTTCACTGGTCAAGAACATTGAAAAAATCAAAAATTGGGGTTTAAATAAACAAATTATAGGATTTTTTCAAAATATGATTTATATATTTTACATCTCCTGGGGTACGGTTTTAACTACTTTTAAATATTTTTAAGAAATGTGTTAAACATACAACTAAATTCAAAACCTCATGCAAACATTTATGTAAAAACAGGAACTTTCTGTAAGCCAAAGTCTTGACAAAAAGGTCGAAAATGACCATAAAAGCAGATGAAACCTGACTATCCATCCATCCATTATCTGTAACCACTTATCCTTTACAGGGTCCCGGCGGGCTGGAGTCGATCACAGATAACACTGGGCGAGAGGTGGGGTACACCCTGGACAACTCACCAGTCAGTCACAGTGCGAAACCTAACTACTGCAAATAATGTATCCTCAATTTGCATTTGTTCGTACTAACATGCCTATTGATTATCATTTGGTGCGCTGCATCCTCTGTCTCATCATTAGAATGATAAAAAAACAAAAACAAGAATAAACAAAATAAAATCAATAAAAAAAATATATTTTAAAAAATTAAATAAAGTTTGTCAGATTAATACATAAATCAACAATATTTATTGACTGATAAATAGTTATTACAGTAATGGGCTATGCAATCTGGAATATTGCCTATTGATTCTTCCATCTGTAGGATCCAGTGTCTCATAGTGAATTCAGTGTAACAGTGAAACAGCACCAGCAGAGGGCTCACTGTGACACACTAACCACAAGTGTGAGTGTGTTTTATAGACAGGAGGAAGTGACTTGATCTGAGGAGAACTACAGTACAGCTCAGGCTGTCAGTCAGATCAAGTGAGCGTCAAATCATGTTTACTCAAACTATCTGCGGTTAAAAAAAAACAAAACTTTAGTTTAGTTTAATGCAACAAAACAAAACTGAATACAAATCCACTGAATTGTGAGCATGTGTGTGCGTGTGTGTGGTTTTTCTCTCTGTGAATATCACTGGAATATAGTGTCATGCTCTAATTTACTAAGATGAATCAGTTGTTTAATTTAGTTGATCAAATGTCTGGAACTGACAATCACTGACAATGTGGCAATATTGTTTTTATATCCCATTTATATAATGCAAAAAAGAAAAGAAAAATAGTAATGAGTTGTTTCAACATAGATTGGCTTTTCTAGTTTATTTTATTTATTTATTCACTTTTACTAAAGGTACATATATACATGAAAGTAGCTTACATTTAGAGTATTTAGCCGAAATGGTTATCTACAATGTCTTATAAGGAGTGCAGGTGTGTTAAAGGCATACTATACAGACATATTCTCAAAAACAATGCATGGACTGATACAAAATAACCCCTCTCAATCATCACTTATGACCCACTAGAAGTGTGTGGTGGTGTCAGAGACCCCGCCTTCTGCCTGTATTTTCTCTTTTCTTTTTCTTTTTGCTGTGTTTGGGACGCTTCTGTGCGTCTGCAAACAGCCTTTAGGCCCCACGTTGGGGTGTAACCCACAGCAAATAACAGCGTGCAGGGTGTGTGTGGTCGTCAAATACCAACACTTTGTCACACCCCTCGACGTCTGATACCGAGGCACAAGTCCCCCTTTAGCTCTGTAAGATACAAATCGTCCGTATTTGATGGATGAGAACGGCTGTTGTGTGCTGCTATCGGTGTGTCAGTTTGACCGAGGCACACACACAGAGCACAGAGGACAGGATGCTGCTTGTGTGTGTGCTTTAGAATGTAACCGCTGTGAAACAATCAGAAAATAACGTTTTATTTCTCTGATTCTCTGCTTTGTTCTTACTAACCCCGTTCCCTCTCTTCATTCACTCTATAGCTCACTCCACCATCGCTGCTCTCTCTCTCTTGGCTCGTTGAGCCGAGGAGGAGGGGGCCAACTTTTTATGTGGTGTTTTTACAAACACCAACCGACAAATGTGTCATATTATACCTTTAAACAGTTTGTTATATTAACAATAAGCAATCATAATGAGCGTAAAGGTAAAAGCGTAAAAAGTGTAAAAGTGTAAAATCCAAGTTAAAGTAATTAATTAAGCAATGGACACAAGCACTACATATATCTGGACAAATCTGTGCAAATAATAATATTACTGTGGTTTTCAGTCAGACAATGACTGGACCACAGCGGTATGTGAATATGTGTTGGTCAGCTGTTAATTAAGACAATACAAACCGGATCATTTGGGTACAGATGTGACCCAAAAATGCAAGATTTGATCACAGATGTGCATGCTGTTCATCTCCTATTGGCTGTAATATTAATTTGATTACAGTAGATATCATCTTTTGTGGTGTAGTTTTGGTAGACAGAGTCTTGTTGGGTTTCACCTGCATCATCATAGTGTTGACAGGCGCTCTGCGGTTTGGAGGACCTTTGCTTTGAGAGTGCTATGTCTTGATTTACATAAATCTGAAAAAAATCAACAAAAATAAACACATAAGAGGGCAACGTTACTCAGACGATAATTCATATTATTATGCACAATAAAATTGCCAAATAATCAGTTGGTTGGTCATTTCATTTGTTCAGTACTTTGGTCCAGAGCAAGACATTTTTTCCATTTACAGGTCAGATTGCATATGTAAGTATTCATTGGCAAAGGGAAATGATTACTAATAATTTTGGATTTTAGCCTTCTTACATCTGCTACACTTATCACTTCCTCTGTTTTGGCTGCCTTGGTTTTGTTTCTGTTCACGTTGGCTCCAGCTCCTGGAAACACACAGCATAAGAAATAGTTACACAATTAGTTTGCATGCATATGTGTATGTGTTTGCCTGTGTGTGCATGGTTCTGTGCATGCATTTGTATGTGAAACGTACCTCGCACTTTATAACATTTGTATTTAAAAACCATGACCAGGGCAAATGTCAGTATGAGCAGCACAGCGGGCACAATGAAAACCACAGGATGAAAGGGTGCTGCATCTGAGAAGACAAAAAAACAGAACAGAGTAAAAATATCTTATACACTTCCTGGAAACACACATCAGATCTACACTCCTCACATATCTGTTATCACAATCTCAAGCACTAAACAGCAGAAAGGGCACCAATTGTCAGAACTGTGGCCTCACAACATTTGGTGTTTCCATGCTCCCTTTTTATAAATGGCCAGTTTGTGTTTAACTGTGGGTTCACGCAGGCACATACGTACCTTTGATCTGTTTTCCAGGGATATGTGTTGATTGTGATCCGACAGGTTCCACCACAGTGCTGGTCTGCTGTGGTAAGACTGTTAGAGAAAGTTTCTTAATACACTTAGCAAACATTCTTATTTTTTGCGATGCTAGCAGCGGGGACAGCAATGTTTGTCGGACAGTTTCGGTCAAGTCTGCTGAGTATCTCAACAACTATATAAAGGATTGACATGGAATTACTGAATTAACTGTGTTAATAAAGTCTATCAGATCCACAAGCTCGAGTCCATCAGCGTTTTTGCTTCTTATCTGTCTCCATAGCTCCCCCACATGAGCTAGCCAGTGGAGCACGTTCACATGCAGTTAAAGCACTATTAAAATCCATTATTTCATGGAGATATGATGCAGACATGAGCTAACTGAACCTACAGGATACCAAATTTATACAGCAGTGATCAAACCTGGATGTAACTTAGAGCTATTTTTACTATCATATACTCAGGTGTAATATCTATTGCTCTTTTCATACTCGTACCTACTGACAGTTGAATCTTGGTGTAGTTTCCAGTACTCCATTGTGAGTCTGAACCACACCAGTACGTCCCAGCATCCCCTGCTTTCATCTCTCTGATCGTCACCAAGAAAGAGCCGGAAGAATCATCATCTTGAAGCTTGAACCTGCTTTGACTGGTCACCATGTCTGTGCAGTTGTTGCGGTGGTCTCCCTTACACAGGAACTTCCTGTTATGCCTGTGTTGTGATGGATAGGGACACTGCAGAGTTACCGGGCGTCCCACAATGCCGCTCTGTTTGTTTGACTTGACACAGCACCACTCTGTGAAGGAGAAGGAGGTTTGGGTCAACACTGCAGCCTGTATTCAGCACATGATTCACCTTTCCTTCAAATAGTTGATATATACTGGAAAAACAAAGTTCGGAAACTTGTGTTTGGTGGATTATTTCTCTGTTGTTACAATGCTAATTGGCCTTGTATTATACATTGTTGGAAAGCCTGTTTATTTACCTTCGCAATGATGTCCAACTTGTAAGGATCATGCATTTGTGGGATGAGCAGCACAGCTGATTATGTGGGTAGCGCCCAAGAAAAATTTGCCAAAATGCTCTGCCAATGGTAAACAGTGTATTCTCATAAGGCTACCAGGAAGCCTGCAATGACTGCCCTTCACCATCAGGCCCGTTTGGGCTGGTGTCAACAACACAGACAATGGAACCTGAACATGTGGGGGAATGTCATGTTCAGTGATGAGTCCAGGTTCTGTCTGTGAAAGTTGGATGGCAGGGTCAATGTATGGAGACGACGTGGACAACGCTATGCTGATTGTTGCACCGATGGAGTAACAGCTTTTGGTGGGGGCAGTGTCATGGTGTGGGGCGGCATCTCCCTCACTGGCAAAACAAGGCTTGTCATCATTGAAGCTACTGAGGCTCCTGACGGTGTATTAAATGAATAAAGTGTAAAATTGCCAATATGTCTTGTTTGTTCCTTGTTACTGATAGAGAGTTCAATCATCCAATCCACCAAACAACTCAAAACAAGAGTCAACACCAACAGGAGAATACACTGTTTACCATTGACGGAGCGTTTTGGCAAATTCTTCTTGGGCGCTACCCACATAATCAGCTGTGCTGCTCATCCCACAAATGCATGATCCTTACAAGTTGGACATCATTGCGAAGGTAAATAAACAGGCTTTCCAACGATGTAAAATACAATGCCAATTAGCATTGTAACAACAGAGAAATAATCCACCAAACACAAGTTTCCGAACTTTGTTTTTCCAGTTTATTTTGACAAATCAGACAAGAGTAAAATCAAATCTTTAGTAATTTTTCCACAATATCTATTTTACAGAAAACTGATTTACATACTGTAAAAAATAATGGTTTACCACAATATGAGGAGGTAAATCTCTCACCTTTGACTTCCAGCTCAAAAGCAGAGAAAACATCCAGGCCAGTGTTTCCATGGACACCACAAAGATACGGCCCAGAATTATTTTGGGTCAAACTGGTAATGGTCACCGTGAATTTCCTTAACATCTTTTCATCTGTGAGTCTGAACTGTCCGTTTTGTGTGTTGTCAGAGGTGATTAGCGCCTTCTCCAGACATGTGGAGAGCTGGTTTCCTCTGCAGATGTACTTCAGATCGTTCTGGTGCTTAGACTCATACTGACAACTGATGGACACCGAACTCTCCTCATGACTTTGGACTTTGGTGGATCCGTCACAACAGCTATCTGAGAGCAAAATAAACATCATAGATTGTTAAGCACATATATATTTATAAGTATTTAGACTCTTTACATGAAAATATCTCAAGGTAAAAATATTGGCTTTTAAAATTTTACTTAAAGCAGCAGTGGGTAGAAATGGAGCAAATATGATTAAAAAAAGTTATTTTTATAAAACGGTCATTATATCCTGACAGTAGTGCATGAGACAGGTAATCTGAATAAAATCATGTGTCTCTGTGTCCTTCGGTGTCCAAGGGTGCTCCTAATGGCATCTGCAAGATTTCACAGACCGGAGGAAAACAACCAATCAGAGCCGAGCTGGAGCCTTACTGTCTCTGAGCAGCTGTCAATCACTCGTGAACTCCGATCAAACGGTCAAACTAGGCAGCGCTGATCAAATATGAATCACTATTCTGTTACTGTAATGCCTATTTCTTGCCTCAAATGTTTTCAGAAACATCTTGTAGTGTACTGTTTAGCTGTAAAATGAGAAAGTTTGTGACCCAGCAGCCATGTTGAGATCTGTTGAGGAAATACCAAGCACCGCCCACCAGCCGGAGCAAACTTTCTCATTTTACAGCTAAACAGTACACTACAAGATGTTTCTGAAAACGAGAAAAATGTGACCGTAACAGAATATTAGTTCATATTTGATCAGCACTGCCTAGTTTGACCATTTGATCGGAGTTCGCGAGTGGTTTACAGCTGACTCCGCTGAATGAACAGCCAATAGGAACGTTCTCTCTCTCGGAAATGACCTGTGATTAGTCAAAGTCTCCTGTCACCGGCTCGATTTTTTAAAGCCTGAAAACAGAGCCATGAGGAGGTGCAGAAGTCTAGTTTTCTCTCAGAACACTTGAATCACAATATGTTGAATGATTATTATGGAATTTTTGCCCAATGATGCCAAAAACTTTCTGCCTACTGCAGGTTTTTAGCAAAATACAGAAATATTTTTAGCTACAGTAAACGTAGTGAAAGCCTCGAAAGGAAGTAAAGCTCATGGCAAGCAGAACGACCCCTTTCATTAACGTGTAAGCACGCAGCAAAATCGATCAATTTGGATGATTTTTTTTTAAAACAATTTTACTTACTGGTAAACACCGATTTAATCTAAAACACTCAATTTTGATGATGATCATATGTTTTGTATATACAAATGAATCTGCAACATAACTATTTCTGTAAGACAAATGTAGTGGAGTAAAAAGTACAATATTTGCCTCTAATGTTGTGAAACAAGTATGAAGTAGTAGAAAAGTATAAATACCTCAAATTGTACTTATGTACAGTACTTGTGTAAATGTAATTCCACCACTGTAAATGAGTCTAATTGTTTAATGTTTTATGTCCTCATATCCATTATACATTATGGTGACAACCTGTATCAACTTTTTTTATCCTACCTTGGCCTACTTCCAGCTTTACTTCAGTGTAGATATCCTTTCCATTCCTGGTCACCCCACACCAGTATTTCCCAGCATCCGTACGACTCAGATCAGAGATGGTCGCTGTGAAGACTCGTTTCTGTTTGTCATCATGGATGGAGTATTTGTTCTTATTTGCTTCCGTCGTCTTAATAAGAACATCATCGTTGCCACAGACATTCTTGCACAGGTACTTCTCATAAGACTCGTAACCCTCTCCATAGGGACAAGAAACTTTAACTTGTCCCCCTTCATGTCCAGAAGCATGGATCTCCGCTACTGCACTTGTCACACAACTCAGAATAACTGCAAAGAGAAGACAACATGAAATGAAACATTGTTGGAAACAGGCTTCATGTAATATAACTTGTAGTTGTTTTAAGTTAAACTGAGTGCACATATATGTGCATTTACCACCCAGCACATCTGTTGTCTACATCATGATCATTTTCACCCCTTTGAGTTTGATTTACAAGATGAATTAAGACACTAACGGACATTAATGCCAGCTGTGATCATAATAGAGCATTGCCAAGTCAAAGCAATTTAAAACACTTTTATTTGCATTGAAATGATTTTCATATAAATAAATAAACTTACTGCAGAGGATGAACAGCAGGTTTTGAACCTTCCGCATCTTCATGGTTTTCAAAGAAACAGAAACCACAGCTAGTATGGTCTCACTGTGCGAAGGTGTGAACTGTTGGCTTCGCACAGACTGCAGTCCGGTGTATAACATGTTGAGCATATCATGTGGGTAAATGTTAAACCCACAATATGCGTCAGTTCTTCTTTCTCCTCTCACAGTCCAAAGACATGCAAGTTAGGTTAATTTGTGACTCTAAATGGCCCACTGGGATCGGCTCCAGCCCCATTACTGTCAAGAAGTAGTGTGAAAACTGAAGAATGACCCCAGAATAATTATAGTTTTTTTTCAGGGCCTAATCCAATTTAATCCTTAATCCATGTGTGCCTACTGTTATTTAGCCTTTCACTGGGCAAGAACATTGAAAACGTATCAAAAATTGGGGTTTAAATGAACTAATTATGTGATTTTTTTCAAAATATGATTTATATATTTAAATCTCCTGGGGTACGGTTTTAACTACTTTTAAATATTATTAAGACAGGTCTTAAACATACAACTAAATTCAAAACCTCATGCAAACATTTATCTAAAAACAGGAACTTTGTGTAAGCCAAAATCTTGACAAAAAGGTCGAAAATTGCCATACAGGCAGGTGAAACCTAACTATCCATCTATCCATTATCTGTAACCACTTATCCTTACAGGGTCCCGGTGGGGCTGGAGCCGATCCTAGATAACACTGGGCGAGAGGTTGGGTACACCCTGGACAACTCACCAGAAAGTCACAGGGCGAAACCTAACTACTGCAAATAATGTATCCTCAATTTGCTTTTGTTCGTACTAATACGCCTATTGATTATCATTTGGTGCGCTGCATCCTCTGTCTCATCATTAGACTGATTAAAAAAACAAAACAAGAATAAACAAAATCAAATCAATAAAAAAAAATATATTTTAAAAAATTAAATAAACTTTGTCAGATTAATACATAAGTCAACAATATTTATTGACTGATAAATAGTTATTACAGTAATGGGCTATGCAATCTGGAATATTGCCTATTGATTCTTCCATCTGTAGGATCCAGTGTCTCATAGTGAATTCAGTGTAACAGTGAAACAGCACCAGCAGAGGGCTCACTGTGACACACTAACCAGAAGTGTGAGTGTGTTTTATAGACAGGAGGAAGTGACTTGATCTGAGGAGAACTACAGTACAGCTCAGGCTGTCAGTCAGATCAAGTGAGCGTCAAATCCTGTTTACTCAAACTGTCAGTTTGACCGAGGCACACACACCGAGCACAGAGGACAGGATGCTGCTTGTGTGTGTGCTTTAGAATGTAACCGCTGTGAAACAATCAGAAAATAACGTTTTATTTCTCTGATTCTCTGCGTTGTTCTCACTAACGCCGTTCCCTCTCTTCATTCACTCTATAGCTCGCTCCACCATCAATGCTCTCTCTCTGTCTCTTGGCTTGTTGAGCCGAGGATGAGGGGGCCAACTTTGGGCCGACAAATGTGTCATATTAAACCTTTAAACAGTTTGTTATATTAACAATAAGCAATCATAATGAGCGTAAAGGTAAAAGCGTAAAAAGTGTAAAAGTGTAAAATCAAAGTTAAAGTGAATATGTGTTGGTCAGCTGTTAATTAAGACAATACAAACAGAATCATTTGGGTACAGATGTGACCCAAAAATGCAAGGTTTGGTCACAGATGTGCATGCTGTTCATCTCCTATTGGCTTTAATAGGAACTTGATTACAGTAGATATCATCTGTTGTGGTGTAGTTTTGGTAGACAGAGTCTTGTTGGGTTTCACCTGCATCATCATAGTGTTGACAGGCGCTTTGCGGTTTGGAGGACCCCTGCATTGAACGCGCTACGTCTTGATTTTCATAAATCTAAAAAAGAATCAACAAAAAATAAACACATAAGAGGGCAACATTACTCAGATGACAATTCATATTATTATGCACATTAAAATGTCCATTCATTTCATTTGCTCAGTACTTTGGTCCAGAACAGGACATTTTTCCATTTACAGGTCAAATTGCTGGTGTAAGTATTCACTGGCCAAGGGAAATGATTACTAATAATTTTGGTGACACTTGTGCTAGCAGCTTTGTGAGGCTGCACAAAATGTTAACACCAGCATGCTCACAATGACAATGCTAGCATGCTGATGTTTAACGAGTTTACCATATTTACTATCTTGGTTTAGCATCTTAGCATGCTAAAATTAGCTAATTAGTACTAAACATAAAGTACAGCTGAGGCTGATGGGAATATCATGTGTTTTTACGTATTGAACCAAAGTATAGGACAAATTGAAATTTTGACCAGATGATGGCACTAGATGAAAACTTGGATGATCAACAAAGTCATTATGATTATTCCTCTGGAGACATTGAATGTCAGTACAAAACTTCATGGCAATCCACCCAATAATTGTTGACATATTTCAGTCTTGACCAAAGTGGTAGACAGACAGCATGGTTCAAAATGTTTTCAATGAAAAACTGCCATTAATTTTCCAGTAGATACACAAATCAACCAAAGAAATAATTTTCATGTTTTTGGTGACCTCCTGACCTTTCCTCTGATGCCATCATCAGGCCAGATTGTCCACTTGACCCCAAGAAATGTCAAAATCCAATGGGCATACACTTAAATTCTTTGAGCACATTCATGCTCCCAAGAGGACGAACCCCTTCAGTTTTAAAACCTGAGCTTTTCTCAACCACTTATAGCTAATTGTGTCTAAATAGTACCGAAGACTAATAGGCAGACTGCAGTGACATTCATGGTTTCAAGGGTAAAAATCCTTTTGATTTTGATGGCGCCACTCCCTTCCAGTAGTAGGCTACCACCCTCAAAAGAAACATTTCATTTTCAGCCACACTAATAGTAAAATCATTTATAAATCATGTTTGTAATGTGGACTGTAATGGACATTGCAGCCTATTGTGCCCATTAGCAAGGCTTTGGACTTTAGTTTTCTTACATCTGCTACACTTTCCACTTCCTCTGTTTCGGCTGCCTTGGTTTTGTTTCTGTTCACGTTGGCTCCGGCTCCTGGAAACACACAGCATAAGAAATAGTTACAAAATAATTTTGCATGCAAACCTGTATGTGTTTGCCTGTGTGTGCATGGTTCTGTCCATGCATTTGTATGTGAAACGTACCTCGCACTTTATAACTTTATAAGCTATGACCAGGGCAAATGTCAGTATGAGCATCACAGCGGGCACAATGAAAACCACAGGATCAAAGGGTGCTGATTCTGAGAAGACGAAAAAACAGAACAGAGTAAAAATATCTTATACACTTCCTGAAAACACACATCAGATCTACACTCCTCACATATCTGTTATCACAATCTCAAGCACTTAACAGGAGATGGGGCACCGAAAATCAGAAAACATTTGGTGTTTCCATGCTCCTTTTTTATAAATGGCCAGTTTGTGTTTAACTGTGGGTTCACACAGGCACACACGTACCTTTGATCTGTTTTCCAGGGATATGTGTTGATTGTGATCCGACAGGTTTCACCACAGTGATGGTAGAGATCACAGTGCTAGTCTGCTGTGGAAAGACTGTTAGAGAAAGTTTCTTAGTACACTTAGCAAACATTCTTATTTTTTGCGATGCTAGCAGCGGGGATCTGGGGACAGCAATGTTTGTCAGTCAGTTGGCCGGTCCACCAACTTGGTCCAGAGTGAAATATCTCAGTATTATTTATAAAATATTTTTTCTCTCTTCTTTGGAAAAAAAACATTCTTGAAATTCTGATTAAAATGCTTAAACAGCGACACCTGCAGGGCAGGCAAGAAAGTGGTGGTTGGGGCAAGCGAGGACGGGCTGGTGCTGTCCTCCCTTGAGGCGGGACCTCTTCTAACAATTCAATGTATTTCATTTTTTTCATGCTAATCTGTGATTGGCCCAAACACATAAAATGACGCTCCAAGGGAGGACATGGATCGTTACCAATCAACAACCAGAAGAATACAATGTTGACATCGTGGTGGTCCTATGATGATTTCCAAATGTCATCTTCAATCTCTACCCCTGTATTGTACATGATAAAGTGGCAGTAAAGTATCATACAGCAGCATATTTGAAATAATTTATAATGTGCAAATTGTGAACTACTTATAAACACATAACAAAACAAATCCTTTTTATTTAGGCCTTTGTCTTGAACTGTAGCGAGCTACTTGTGTTAGCCAACACAACAGTTAGCTTGTTGTTTTTAATTTACAGGCAGTTTTGCTATTATTTGATAATCCATAATCTCAGGAATCCAGGACGAAGGAGGAAGGATTAAATCCATTATTTTATAGTGATTTCATGATCCAGACATGAGCTAACTGAACCTGCAGGACACCAAGTTTAGACAGCAGTGATCAAACCTGGATGTAACTTAGAGCTATTTCTACTATCATATACTCAGGTGTAATATCTATTGCTCTTTTCATACTCGTACCTACTGACAGTTGAATCTTGGTGTATTTTCCAGGACTCCACTGTGAGTCTGAACCACACCAGTACGTCCCAGCATCCCCTGCTTCCAGCTCTCTGATTGTCACCAAGAAAGAGCCGGAAGAAACATCATCTTGAACCTTGAACCGGCTTTGACTGGTCACCATGTCTGTGCAGTTGTTGCGGTGGTCTCCCTTAAACAGGAACTTCCTGTTATGCCTGTGTTGTGGTGGATAGGGACACTGCAGAGTTACCGGGCGTCCCACAATGCCGCTCAGTTTGTTTGACTTCACACAGCACCACTCTGTGAAATAGAAACACATTTGAGCTAAATATTTAACGTTTCAGTTGGTAACTTTGAGCAAATATGATAAAAAGTTATTTTTATAAAACGGCCACTACATCTTGACAGTAGTGCACCAGACAGATAATCTGTGAAAAATTCATTTTCCCCTGCCTCCTCCCAGTGCTCCTAATGACATTTGCAAGATTTCACCACGCCCGCACCAAAACAACTAATTAGAGCCGAGCTGGAGCTGAGCAGTCTCTGGACAGCTGTCAATCACTGCTTGAAAAACTCCTGAACTTTGATCAAACTGTCAAACTAGGGAGACACATTTTCAACAACACACACAGAGGGAGAGCGACTTCACGCTCTGCTCAGGTAGACAATACTCCTCTATATCTTTACATAGACAATAGTTGTTTGCAGCTATATTTATGCTCTTGATATCGAATTCAGCACCTCTAATGTGCAGAAATTAAGTATATGTGCAAGAATAACTCCCAGCATAGTGCAATTCCTCTTGTTGCTGAGGGAGGTAATAAAGTTGAGTGTTATAATAAATATAACAACAATTACTACAAAAAAACAACATGGAAAAACTAGTCTGATGACAGCTCTGGAAATGGGATAGAGTGTAGGTTTGTCAAGTGACAAAGATGTTTTTAGTTTGGCATTCCACAGTCAGATTTTGATACAAGAATATACGCATTAACAGAATATTAATGAGGTCAAGATTATGATGGAAATCAATCTGATGTTTTGATTATTTGAATTCTAACTACAAACAATTCAGAACAACCTTCCAGTGTACCACATTTAGGCAGCTACGTTTCATACAACAACATCATGAAGTGATGCAAAAATGTTTGTTTATTTACCTGGCTCTACTTCCAGTTGTACTTTATCAGGGTAAGTATCCCAAGCGGTTCGGGTCATCCCACACCAATATATCCCAACATCTCTACGACTCAGATCAGAGATGGTCACTGTGAAGACTCGTTTCTGTTTGTCATCATGGATGGAGTATCTGCCCTTCTTTGCTTCTGTCGTCTTAATAAGAACATCATCGTTGCCACAGTCATTCTTGCACAGGTACTTCTCATAAGACTCGTAACCCCATCCATAGGGACAAGAAACTTTAACTTGTCCCCCTTCATGTCCAGACGCATGGATCAACCCTGCTGCACTCGTCACACAACTCAGAATAACTGCAAAGAGAAGACAACATGAAATGAAACATTGTTGGAAACAGGCTTCATGTAATATAACTTGTAGTTGTTTTAAGTTAAACTGAGTGCACATATATGTGCATTTACCACCCAGCACATCTGTTGTCTACATCATGATCATTTTCACCCCTTTGAGTTTGATTTACAAGATGAGTTAAGACACTAACGGACATTAATGCCAGCTGTGATCATAATAGAGCATTGCCAAGTCAAAGACATTGAAACCACTTTTATTTGCATTGAAATGATTTTCATATAAATAAATAAACTTACTGCAGAGGATGAACAGCAGGTTTTGAACCTTCGGCATCTTCATGGTTTTGCAAAGAAACAGAAACCACAGCTAGTCTGGTCTCACTGTGTGAAGGTGTGGACTGTTGGTTTCACACAGACTACAGTCCGGTGTATAACATGTTGAGCATATCATGTGGGTAAATCTTACACCCACAATATGCGTCAGTTCTACTTTCTCCTCTAACAGTCCAAAGACATGCAGGTTAGGTTAATTTGTGACTCTAAATGGCCCACTGGGATTGGCTCCAGCCCCATTACTGTCAAGAAGTAGTGTGAAAACTGAAGAATGACCCCAGAATAATTACAGTTTTTTTCAGGGCCTAATCCAATTTAATCCTTAATCCATGTGTGCCTACTGTTATTTAGCCTTTCACTGGGCAAGAACATTGAAAATCAAAAATTGGGGTTTAAATGAACTAATTATGTGATTTATTCAAAATATGATTTATATATTTAAATCTCCTGGGGTACGGTTTTAACTACTTTTAAATATTATTAAGACATGTCTTAAACATACAACTAAATTCAAAACCTCATGCAAACATTTATCTAAAAACAAGAACTTTGTCTAAGCCAAAATCTTGACAAAAAAAGTCATAAATTGCCATAAAGGCAGGTGAAACCTAACTATCCATCTATCCATTATCTGTAACCACTTATCCTTTACAGGGTCATGGGGGGCTGGAGCCGATACGAGCTAACACTGGGCGAGAGGTTGGGTACACCCTGGACAAGTCACCATTCAGTCACAGGGCAAAACCTAACTTCGTATCCTCAATTTGCATTTGTTCGTACTAACATACCTATACATTATCATTTGGTGCGCGGCACACACACCAAGCATACCGAGCACAGAGGACAGGATGACGCTTGTGTGTGTGCTTTAGAATGTAACCGCTGTGAAACAATCAGAAAATAATGTTTTATTTCTCTGATTCTCTGCGTTGTTCTCACTAACACCGTTCCCTCCCTTCATTCACTCTACAGCTCGCTCCACCATCGCTGCTCTCTCTCTTGGCTCGTTGAGACGAGGAGGAGGGGGCCAACTTTGTATGTGGTGTTTTTACAAACACCAACCGACAAATGTGTCATATCATACCTTTAAACAGTTTGTCATATTAACAATAAGCAATCATAATGAGCGTAAAGGTAAAGTGTAAAAGTGTAAAATCAAAGTTAAAGTAATTAATTAAGCAGTGGACACAAGCACTACATATATCTGAACAAATCTGTGCAAATAATGATATTACTGTGGTTTTCAGTCAGACAATGACTGGACCACAGCGGTATGTGAATATGTGTTGGTCAGCTGTTAATTGAGACAATACAAACAGGATCATTTGGGTACAGATGTGACCCAAAAATGCAAGGTTTGATCACAGATGTGTATGCTGTTCATATCCTATAGAGCTTTAATATAAACTTGATTACAGTAGATATCATCTGTTGTGGTGCAGTTTTGGTAGACCACTTTAATTTGCATTGAAATGATTTTCATACAAAGAAATAAACTTTCTGCAGAGGATGAACAGCAGGTTTTGAACCTTCTACATTTTCAAGGTTTTGCAAAAGCAACAGAAACCCCAGCTGGTGGGGTCACACTGTGTAAATGTGTGAACTGTTGCTTTCACACAGACTACAGTCCGATGTAGAACATGTTGAGAATACTATGTGGGTAAATGTTACGCAAACAATATGTGTCAGCAAACTTTGCACATTGCAACTCTGTCTCTCCAAATAGGGGAACAATACTTCATCAGATATACTATGTCGCCTCACAGCAAGAAGGTTCTGGGTTTGAACCTGCCGGCCCGGCCGGGGCCTTGTTGTTTGGAGTTTTGCATGTTTAGCCTGCGTGGGTTTTCTCCTCTCACAGTCCAAAGACATACAGGTTAGGTTCATTTGTGACTCTAAAGGGCCCACTGGGATCGGCTCCAGCCGATTTTTCAGTGCTTAATTCAATTTAATCCTTAATCCATGTGTGCCTACTGTTATTTAGCCTTTCACTGGTCAAGAACATTGAAAAAATCAAAAATTGGGGTTTAAATAAACAAATTATAGGATTTTTTCAAAATATGATTTATATATTTTACATCTCCTGGGGTACGGTTTTAACTACTTTTAAATATTATTAAGAAATGTGTTAAACATACAACTAAATTCAAAACCTCATGCAAACATTTATGTAAAAACAGGAACTTTCTGTAAGCCAAAGTCTTGACAAAAAGGTCAAAAATGACCATAAAAGCAGATGAAACCTGACTATCCATCCATCCATTATCTGTAACCACTTATCCTTTACAGGGTCGTGGGGGCTAGAGTCGATCACAGATAACACTGGGCGAGAGGTTGGGTACACCCTGGACAACTCACCAGTCAGTCACAGTGCGAAACCTAACTACTGCAAATAATGTATCCTCAATTTACATTTGTTCGTACTAACATGCCTATTGATTATCATTTGGTGCGCTGCATCCTCTGTCTCATCATTAGAATGATAAAAAAAACAAGAATAAACAAAATAAAATCAATAAAAAATATATTTAAAAAAATTAAATAAACTTTGTCAGATTAATACATAAATCAACAATATTTATTGACTGATAAATAGTTATTACAGTAATGGGCTATGCAATCTGGAATATTGCCTATTGATTCTTCCATCTGTAGGATCCAGTGTCTCATAGTGAATTCAGTGTAACAGTGAAACAGCACCAGCAGAGGGCTCACTGTGACACACTAACCACAAGTGTGAGTGTGTTTTATAGACAGGAGGAAGTGACTTGATCTGAGGAGAACTACAGTACAGCTCAGGCTGTCAGTCAGATCAAGTGAGCGTCAAATCCTGTTTACTCAAACTATCTGCGGTTAAAAAAAAACAAAACTTTAGTTTAGTTTAATGCAACAAAACAAAACTGAATACAAATCCACTGAATTGTGAGCGTGTGTGTGCGTGTGTGTGGTTTTTCTCTCTGTGAATATCACTGGAATATAGTGTCATGCTCTAATTTACTAAGATGAATCAGTTGTTTAATTTAGTTGATCAAATGTCTGGAACTGACAATCACTGACAATGTGGCAATATTGTTTTTATATCCCATTTATATAATGCAAAAAAAAATAAAATAAATAGTAATGAGTTGTTTCAACATAGACTGGCTTTTCTAGTTTATTTTATTTATTTATTCACTTTTACTAAAGGTACATATATACATGAAAGTAACTTACATTTAGAGTATTTAGCTGAAATGGTTATCTACAATGTCTTATAAGGAGTGCAGGTGTGTTAAAGGCATACTATACAGACATCTTCTCAAAAACAATGCATGGACTGATACAAAATAACCCCTCTCAATCATCACTTATGACCCACTAGAAGTGCGTGGTCGTGTCAGAGACCCCGCCTTCTGGCTGTATTTTCTCTTTTCTTTTTCTTTTTGCTGTGTTTGGGACGCTTCTGTGCGTCTGCAAACAGCCTTTAGGCCCCACGTTGGGGTGTAACCCACAGCAAATAACAGCGTGCAGGGTGTGTGTGGTCGTCAAATACCACCACTTTGTCACACCCCTAGACGTCTGATACCGAGGCACAAATCCCCCTTTAGCTCTGTAAGATACAAACTGGCCGTATTTGACGGATGAGAACGGGTTTCTTACATCGCTGCGAGTTCCCCTGTTCCTCTGTCTCTCCTCTAATGTGTACAGTGGCTGTTGTGTGCTGCTATCGGTGTGTCAGTTTGACGGAGGCACACAGACCGAGCACAGAGGACAGGATGCTGCTTGTGTGTGTGCTTTAGAATGTAACCGCTGTGAAACAATCAGAAAATAACTTTTTTTTTCTCTGATTCTCTGCGTTGTTCTCACTAACGCCGTTCCCTCTCTTCATTCACTCTATAGCTCGCTCCACCATCAATGCTCTCTCTCTCTCTCTTGGCTCGTTGAGCCGAGGAGGAGGGGGCCAACTTTGTATGTGGTGTTTTTACAAACCAACTGACAAATGTGTCATATTATACCTTTAAACAGTTTGTTATATTAACAATAAGCAATCATAATGAGCGTAAAGGTAAAAGCGTAAAAAGTGTAAAATCAAAGTTAAAGTGAATATGTGTTGGTCAGCTGTTAATTAAGACAATACAAACAGGATCATTTGGGTACAGATGTGACCCAAAAATGCAAGGTTTGGTCACAGATGTGCATGCTGTTCATCTCCTATTGGCTTTAATAGGAACTTGATTACAGTAGATATCATCTGTTGTGGTGTAGTTTTGGTAGACAGAGTCTTGATGGGTTTCACCTGCATCATCATAGTGTTGACAGGCGCTTTGCGGTTTGGAGGACCTCTGTTTTGAGAGTGCTATGTCTTGATTTGCATAAATCTGAAAAAGAATCAACAAAAATAAACACATAAGAGGGCAACATTACTCAGATGATAATTCATATTATTATGCACATTAAAATGGCCAAATAATCAGTTGGTTGGTCATTTCATTTGTTCAGTACTTTGGTCCAGAGCAAGACATTTTTTCCATTTACAGGGCAGATTGCAGGTGTAAGTATTCATTGGCAAAGGGAAATGATTACTAATAATTTTGGATTTTAGCCTTCTTACATCTGCTACACTTATCACTTCCTCTGTTTGGGCTGCCTTGGTTCTGTTTCTGTTCACGTTGGCTCCAGCTCCTGGAAACACACAGCATAAGAAATAGTTACACAATTAGTTTGCATGCATATGTGTATGTGTTTGCCTGTGTGTGCATGGTTCTGTGCATGCATTTGTATGTCAAACGTACCTCGCACTTTATAACATTTGTATTTAAAAACCATGACCAGGGCAAATGTCAGTATGAGCAGCACAGCGGGCACAATGAAAACCACAGGATGAAAGGGTGCTGCATCTGAGAAGACGAGAAAACAGAACAGAGTAAAAATATCTTATACACTTCCTGAAAACACACATCAGATCTACACTCCTCACATATCTGTTATCACAATCTCAAGCACTAAACAGCAGAAAGGGCACCGAAAATCAGAACTGTGGCCTCACAACATTTGGTGTTTCCATGCTCCCTTTTTATAAATGGCCAGTTTGTGTTTAACTGTGGGTTCACGCAGGCACACACGTACCATCGATCTGTTTTCCAGGGATATGTGTTGATTGTGATCCGACAGGTTCCACCACAGTGCTGGTCTGCTGTGGTAAGACTGTTAGAGAAAGTTTCTTAGTACACTTAGCAAACATTCTTATTTTTTGCGATGCTAGCAGCGGGGACAGCAATGTTTGTCGGACAGTTTCGGTCAGGTCTGTTGAGTATCTCAACAACTATTTAAAGGATTGACGTGGAATTTGGTATCTGCATTCACAGTCCCCAGGGGATGAAAATCTACTGCATGGATTGGCACAATTCTTTTTTACAGACATTCATGGTTGTATCCTGATGTATCCTGATAATATCGATGATCCCCCTGACTTAACCTCTAACCCCACCTTGAGGTGTCTCAACATCGGTTGGATGGATCACTATACAATGTTTTACAGACACTGATGTTCCCCAGAGAATAAATATAATAACTCTGATGATCCGCTGACTTTTCATCCAGCACCATCATTAGGTTCAATTTGTCCGGTCATTCGCTTTATGACCAAATACCTGTAAAACTAATGACATTCCCCCAGCGTACTTTATTTTTAGAGCGAATAAGTAATATTAGCATGCTGACATGCTAAACTATGGTGGTGAACAATGTAAACATTACACCTACGAACTGCACAATCTACAAATCACGTTTTTTAGCACAGCTTTAATTTGTTGATTGAAAGAAAATTCTCAAATTATGTTAAAAACATTGTGTAGCCTTTCCTTGTTTCCTTGAATTTAAAGGCAGTTTTGCTATTATTTGATAGTCCATAATTTCAACAATCCAGAAGGAAGGAGGAGGGATTAAATCGATCATTTTATGGAGATATGATGCAGACATAAGCTAACTGAACCTGCAGGATACCAAATTCATACAGCAGTGATCAAACCTGGATGTAACTTAAAGCTATTTTTACTATCATATACTCAGGTGTAATATCTATTTGCTCTTTTCATACCTGTACCGACTGACAGTTGAATCTTGGTGTAGTTTCCAGCACTCCATTGTGAGTCTGAACCACACCAGTACGTCCCAGCATCCCCTGCTTTCATCTCTCTGATCGTCACCAAGAAAGAGCCGGAAGAATCATCATCTTGAAGCTTGAACCTGCTTTGACTGGTCACCATGTCTGTGCAGTTGTTGCGGTGGTCTCCCTTACAGAGGAACTTCCTGTTATGGCTGTGTTGTGGTGGATAGGGACACTGCAGAGTTACCGGGCGTCCCACAATGCCGCTCTGTTTGTTTGACTTCACACAGCACCACTCTGTGAAGGAGAAACACATTTGAGTTAAATATTTAAAGTTTCAGTTGGTAACTTTGAGCAAATATGATAAAAAGTTATTTTTATAAAACGGTCACTACATCCTGACAGTAGTGCACCAGACAGATAATCTGTGAAAAAATTAATGTTCCCCTGCCTCCTCCCAGTGCTCCTAATGACATTTGCAAGATTTCACCACGCCCGCACCAAAACAACCAATTAGAGCCGAGCTGGAGCCGAGCAGTCTCTGGGCAGCTGTCAATCACTGCTTGCAAAACTCATGAACTTTGATCAAACTGTCAAACTAGGGAGACACATTTTCAGAAACATATTTTAGTGAAATGAGAAAGCCGCCATGTTGAAAACAGTTGAGCCAAAACCAAACACTGCCCACCGGCCGGAGTAAACTTTCTCATTTACCAGCTAAACAGTAGATAGGCATTACAGTAACAGAATATTGATTCACATTTGATCAGAGTTCACGATCATATTATTTTTTTTCACAGATTACCTGTCTCATTAACTACTCTCAGGATATAGTGACCGTTTTATAAAAATAACGTTTGCCATAATGAATGCCACATAGACATTTCTGCAGAGTTGTCTCGGCTTTATTCTGTGTTAATAAAGTCTATCAGATCCACAAGCTCGAGTCCATCAGCGTTTTTGCTTCTTATCTGTCTCCATGTCTCCCCCACATGAGCTAGCCAGTGGAGCATGTTCACATGCAGTTAAAGCACTATTAAAATCCATTATTTCATGGAGATATGATGCAGACATGAGCTAACTGAACCTACAGGATACCAAATTTATACAGCAGTGATCAAACCTGGATGTAACTTAGAGCTATTTTTACTATCATATACTCAGGTGTAATATCTATTGCTCTTTTCATACTCGTACCTACTGACAGCTGAATCTTGGTGTAGTTTCCAGTACTCCATTGTGAGTCTGAACCACACCAGTACGTCCCAGCATCCCCTGCTTTCATCTCTCTGATCGTCACCAAGAAAGAGCCGGAAGAAAAATCTTCTTGTAGCATGAACCTGCTTTGACTCGTCACCATGTCTGTGCAGTTGTTGCGGTAGTCTCCCTTACACAGGAACTTCCTGTTATGCCTGTGTTGTGATGGATAGGGACACTGCAGAGTTACTGGGCGTCCCACAATGCCGCTCTGTTTGTTTGACTTGACACAGCACCACTCTGTGAAGGAGAAGGAGGTTTGGGTCAACACTGCAGCCTGTATTCAGCACATGATTCACCTTTCCTTCAAATATTTGATATATTTTGACAAATCAGACAAGTGTAAAATCAAACCTTTAGTCATTTTTCCACAATATCTATTTTACAGAAAACTGATTTACATACTGTGAAAAATAATGGTTTACCACAATATGAGGAGGTAAATCTCTCACCTTTGACTTCCAGCTCAAAAGCAGAGAAAACATCCAGGCCAGTGTTTCCATGGACACCACAAAGATACGGCCCAGAATTATCTTGGGTCAAACTGGTAATGGTCACCGTGAATTTCCTTAACATCTTTTCATCTGTGAGTCTGAACTGTCCGTTTTGTGTGTTGTCAGAGGTGATTAGCGCCTTCTCCAGACATGTGGGGGGATGGTTTCCTCTGCAGATGTACTTCAGATCGTTCTGGTGCTTAGGCTCATACTGACAACTGATGGACACCGAACTCTCCTCATGACTTTGGACTTTGGTGGATCCATCACAACAGCTATCTGAGAGCAAAATAAACATCATAGATTGTTAAGCACATATATATTTATAAGTATTTAGACTCTTTACATGAACATATCTCAAGGTAAAAATATTGGCTTTTAAAATTTTACTTAAAGCAGCAGTGGGTAGAAATGGAGCAAATATGATTAAAAAAAGTTATTTTTATAAAACGGTCATTATATCCTGACAGTAGTGCATGAGACAGGTAATCTGAATAAAATCATGTGTCATCGAGCTGCCGTCTCTGAGCAGCTGCCAATCACTAGTGAACTCCGATCAAATGGTCAAACTAGGCAGCGCTAATCAAATATGAATCAATATTCTGTTATTGTAATGCCTATTTCTTGCCTCAAATGTTTTCAGAAACATCTTGTAGTTACTGTTTAGCTGTAAAATGAGAAAGTTTGTGACCCAGCAGCCATGTTGCGATCAGTTGAGGAAATACCAAGCACCGCCCACCATCCGGAGCAAACTCTCTCATTTTACAGCTAAACAGTACACTACAAGATGTTTCTGAAAACGAGAAATATGTGACCGTAACAGAATATTAGTTCATATTTGATCAGCACTGCCTAGTTTGACCATTTGATCGGAGTTCGCGAGTGATTTACAGCTGACGCCGCTGAATGAACAGCCAATAGGAACGCTCTCTCTCTCTGAAATGACCTGTGATTGGTCAAAGTCTCCTGTCACCGGCTAGATTTTTTTAAAGCCTGAAAACAGAGCCATGAGGAGGTGCAGGAGTCTAGTTTTCTCTCAGAACACTTGAATCACAATATGTTGAAAGGTTATTATGGATTTTTTGCCCAATGATGCCAAAAACGTTCTGCCTGCTGCAGCTTTTAGCAAAATACAGAAATATTTTTAGCTACAGTAAACGTAGTGAAAGCCTCGAAAGTAAGTAAAGCTCATGGCGAGCAGAACGACCCCTTTCATTAACGTGTAAGCACGCAGCAAAATCGACCAAT
Source organism: Sebastes umbrosus (assembly GCF_015220745.1). Taxonomy (NCBI): domain Eukaryota; kingdom Metazoa; phylum Chordata; class Actinopteri; order Perciformes; family Sebastidae; genus Sebastes; species Sebastes umbrosus. The sequence continues at coordinate 28,341,699 of NC_051271.1, read as the reverse complement.
ATGGATGATTTTTTTTTAAACAATTTGACTTACTGGTAAACACCGATTTAATCTAAAACACTCAATTTTGATGATGATCATATGTTTTGTATATACAAATGAATCTGCAACGTAACTATTTCTGTAAGACAAATGTAGTGGAGTAAAAAGTACAATATTTGCCTCTAATGTTGTGAAGCAAGTATGAAGTAGTCGAAAATGGAAAGTATAAATACCTCAAATTGTACTTATGTACGGTACTTGTGTAAATGTAATTTCACCACTGTAAATGAGTCTAATTGTTTAATGTTCTATGGCCTCATATCCAGTATACATTATGGTGACAACCCGTAGCAACTTTTTTTTTACCTACCTTGGCCTACTTCCAGCTTTACTTCAGTGTAGATATCCTTTCCATTCCTGGTCACCCCACACCAGTATTTCCCAGCATCCCTACGACTCAGATCAGAGATGGTCGCTGTGAAGATTCGTTTCTGTTTGTCATCATGGATGGAGTATTTGTTCTTATTTGCTTGCGTTGTCGTTATAAGAACATCATCGTCGCCACAGTCATTCTTGCACAGGTACTTCTCATAAGACTCGTAACCCTCCCAATAGGGACAAGAAACTTTAACTTGTCCCCCTTCATATCCAGATACATGGATCAACCCTGCTGCGCTCCTCACACAGCTCAGAACAACTGTAAAGAGAACACAACATGAAATGTAAATACTCTGGAAATGGGTCGTCATTACAACTTTTCTTTTTTAGGTTTATGCAGCTTCTTATCAATGTGTCACTGAGTGTATGCATTTGAATATGTTGTGATGTCTATGATATAATTTTTTTATATTTTATATAGACATAAAATGCTAGCATCAATGCCAGCTGTGTTACAGTAAATAATAAAAAAACTACCAAGACAAATATCAAGGTGTATCCTGCAATATTAAATTTGCATTAAACATATATTTATTCATTTAATCTTAAAAACTTACTGCACAGGGTGAACAGCAGGTTTTGAAGGCTCCACATCCTCATGGTATTGCATCGATCGCAGTTTCTAAGAAATAGAAACGGAAGAAAAAAAGTTTGTCTTAAATAGAAAATGCTACACCCACCATATGTGTCAGCATGCAATGCCCAATGTTGAACCCTTTCACTTCCTCATTTAGATCACCAATGTTCCATCAACATACAAAATATCACAGTTACAGCTGTTAAGAAAAAAATATTTCCTGTCTTGTGAAAACTGACTTGTTTATATGATTGTTAGAAATCTGTAAAAAATAAAGAAGTTCAATGAAGTTCAATGAACGGTTCACATCGACACAACAAAGTGACATGCTATCCACACTTACACCTCAATATACTGACAACTATTTAACTATTAACTATTACTGGCATGTCACTTTCAAAATAAAAGAGATTCAACACACATGAATATGTGTGCATTATAATACACACAAAAGAAAGTTATTCTTTAGAAATTTACTGACAAATAACACAGGTTCAGATAAATATTAATGGAAAACAGTATAACTTCAGTCTGTGCCTTTCACAGCAAGGTAAAAATAATTTTCAGAAGGTACTCATAATGTAAAAGTAGCCTAGAAGAAAAACATACTCGATATCAAAACTTGTAATTGTTATTTTCCCTATGTGGCCGGAACATTCTTCTATAGGGTTGTACACCTTTCATTTCTGAAATTAACTACTAACAACTAACACATCCAACATTACATCACATCGACTCTTAGTAAGACAGATTTATTCAGGTAAATAATTTCTGTATCATATTTAATAAATAGGTTTTAAATCCCTTTAAAATCAATGTTTTTTCTTTATAGGAATTCATTTTAAAAGGGTGCATTAAAAGAATTGAGTTTTTGTCATTTCAATTACTAATATGTCTTTTAATAGATTTAACCTTTTCATTTTAATGGAAACTGAAACTACATTAAACGGGCAATCCAGATTTAGAACTGCACTTCCATAAAGTTATGTGACGTACCCTAGTATGAGTCAAGCTCCAAAAATGCTAGATCCTGCATTTCCCATAATGCAATAGCATCTACACCTTTTCTTCTTGCTAAATTTCCACCTCTTTCAAACTCCGAACCACAGTTTGATGACGCAGGCTTACTCTTAACAATTTGTAGCTCAAGCTGAGATAGCCCTGATGACATCACCATGACATCAACAGCGTCATCAGAGCCACATACTGTAAGACAACTGTTTTCCCAGGTTGAGTAGGAGTCCTTGTGACGAGTAACCTGATCTTCATGTATAAAATCAATGGAGTGCACCTTTAACACCCAATAGGAGACAAAGGAACAATTTTATCTACACTCTTTAATATTTCATAACATGCAGCCAATGGTTTTGTGAAATTACTTTTTTTTTTAAATTGTGTTATTCAATTTATTAATGTGACAGCAAAAAGTTATTTTTAAAAATCTTTTAAAAATAATTTCATAAATCCATTTGCAAATTTATTTGTATGTCTATCATTTATTAAAATTATTAATTGGCACCTCTAATTATCATTTTATCATCATTTTTTAAATAGTGTTTCTGCAAATATTTTAGCACTAAAACCTAAACTTATGTCACTTAATAAAATGATGGAAACACTGAAAATGTCAATAAATATTACAATGGCACATAGCTCAAAATCTCTATTTTTGTTTATTTCTTAAGTCTATAGGCGATGCAATGTGAGCTTTATTGAGTGCATCAGTCTCCGTGGAGGCCATTTTTTTTTTTTCTTCCTTGTACCCCCTGTAGAAACCAGACATACTTACAACCCAAAATATTGTGCCAACGTTTAAAACTACTGACCCCACCCTGGTCAGCGCATTATAGAAATGCCAGTGGTGGTATATATGGGTGAAAGCATGCTGTATTTTCCCTAAGCTCAGCCATTCCCTCGACTCCAGCTGACCGCTCAGCTGTGCCTCTCGCATACTGCAGCACAAACTGTTTCCATACTCACACACTCTCACACCCAAAGGTTAACATTAAGACCCCCGTGCGGAGGGATAAGTGTGTCCCGAATTAGCGAGGATGCCAAGGCGAGCTGGGCTGTTGCCAGGTTGGGTTGCCAAGGAGTGTTGGGTGTTGCTACAGTGGGTTGGGTTTCCGCCGTGTGGCCTGTTTGCATGTCGGCAGTGTGCAGGACGCGTGTGTTGTGGTCTTCTCAAACTACCCAAGACAAACACACACACACACACACACACACACACACACACACACACACACATATACTTACTTATATACATATACATATCCCTTAGTATGAGGAGGGGACTGTTATATATAGGTGACCCTCTCAAGTCTTTAGCGTCTATCTTAAACCTTCAAGCTATGCGTTAATGTCTCCCTCTACATCTTACTCTCCTGCCTTCTCTTTCTCACTTATTCATTTAGTGTTAGCTTTATTTACATTAGAGAAAAATCATTTTACCTCCCCAAATTCACTACTAGGGCTGTCAAAGTTAACGAGATAATAACCCTTAATGCAAACTCGTTTTAACGCCACTAACTTCTTTAACTCATTAATGCAACTTGCGATTTTTAGGTTGTATCGGGCTCAAGTTGGTATCATATGAAACTATGAAATCCTAAGGAATCCATTGGTACCAACCATGTCATACTAGCTTGTCGTGAAGGAGGCTAAATAACGCTCCAAACTTACGCTAACTGTTGGTGGGGAGAATCTGGCATGGCCATTTTCAAAGGCCTCTGACCTCTGACCTCAAGATATGTGAATGTAAATGGGTTCTATGGGTACCCACGAGTCTCCCCTTTACAGACATGCCCACTTTATGATAATCACATGCAGTTTGGGGTCTGAAAAAATACGCAAATTAGTTGCATTAAGGGAAGTTCTCTGTCTGAACACTCTGTCTGTTTTGATTTTGACCACTCTTTATTTAAGTTTTTTAGTGGCAGCATTACTACCAGCTTTACACTGGTGTAAAAAAACACCAGTTTCACACACTTGCATGCTGAAAATGACGCTTGTCAGGTATTAAGAATGGTTGTTTTTACTGTGTATAGTACACAGCACACATGGTTTGTCTCCACAGAAGGAAGTGTGTGTGTGTGTGTGTGTGTGTGTGTGTGTGTGTGGGAGTGGACATTCCATCCATTCTTGCTCTTCCTGAGGAAAGAGGGAAAGCATCACACACACACACACATACACACACACGCGCACACACACACACACACACACACACACACACACACACACACACATACACACACACAACCACACACACCCACACAACTGCTGACAGCGGGCGGAGGAAGAGGTGCACATACACTCCTCTAAGGTCATTCACACTTCCGCATCTTCTTTCAGGTCTCCACCCATCAAGCTCTAATAGTCTCAAACATCCATCTGACAGTAGTTATCCTTTTGACAGCTGCTGTAAAATGCCTCTGTGAAAAAAAATGGACGTTGGTCTGAGTTGCATTTGTGCTCACAGTTTAAACTTGTATAATAATTCAGGCCACAGGAGTCTGCTTTCATGAAACTCAAGGGGAAAAAAACATTAGCACAAGCTATTGAATTGGACCTGGTTGAGTTGGAAAATATAATTGTCTCAGCTGTGAATGCATGAACACACACACACACACACGCACACACAGAGGCAAAGAGGATGCCAACCAGAACAGTGGCTCCTCAAAGCGCCACAGGGGCAGCTACGCCAGCACTGACGCACTGCTGCTCTCCTGCTCTCCTGCCAGCTAATGGTCACTGATCACTCATAATGGGTTTTTCTTTTGGGTAGTTAGGTGAATAATATGGCTTTGTTTGCAGCAGAGAAGCTGGTAACTTTTGGTCCTACTATAAACTTCACTTGCCGTCTGTTTTTAATTATCTGCACCTCAACCACACTCAGCCTCGGTGTGCCATACAGTACGAGACACATAGGGACAGGTTTGTTAATAAAATAAAGGCCTAATAATAATGAAGGGCCCCTATTTTAGGACATACAGGCTCACTCACAAACAGAGAAATGGATAGATCAAATGTGTACCTTTCCACAGAAAGACAAGCTGAAGGGTGGCTTTTTTATTTTCTGTAAATATATAGACCCTCTGAACTCATTCTCAAAACACACTTGGTACATAAAGACTCACAGAGCTGCATACTGAACACTTCTGTCAGAAGACTCCTAAATTTTACAGAAAGCTTTTTACAAAGCAAACAATCATTTTGAGAACGATCACACAAGCAGTATCGTCATGAGAATATAAAAACCTTTACCAGTTAGGCACAAAATTAATTTAAGCTCATCATTCATCCATTCATTCACTGTCTCACTCATGCACAAACATATTTACACACAGTCAAATGGGGACATTGTAGTTTCGGCAGCACATTTGCTATTAAAATGTCCAAACTGCCCAGGTGTCTTTTCTACTGCAAAGCGTCAATAAGTTGCACAGCATTGAAAAGAGCCTGCAGAAGTAGCCTTTAATGATGGCCCGTGGTCCGTAACCCTGCTCATATCTCTGACAGGCTCAAAGATAATGTCGCTCCATCCTCCAGCTTGTTCCTCTTTGCGTCTTCCTCACTGACTTTTTCTGAAAAGCGCTCCACCCTGTTTTACCCAGAAGAGATCGCTCAGCCTGTGTCTATTTCACAGGGGTTTGTTCCTGCTTTCTGTGCTCGGACGTACAGCTTCAGGAAGTCCTTGTAGCGAGGTGCGCAGCCGAGCCAGGCTTCGCCAAAATGGACAGAGCCAGTCAAAAGGTACTCATCCCCTCCGGGATGCACAACGCACCGTGCGGGAGCGTTGATACGTCCACTCCAGCCCCGCCCTCTGGCTCCACTCCAAGCAAACACCCTGCTCTTCTGACGGAACAGCCGACTCAGAGTCACCACAACAGGGAAGTGGTCGTTCGTACCTGATGCTACGCCTCGAAAGATGCCACTGCCAGCTAGAGAGACAGGAACAGGAGAGATAAAGAGAAGTGTAACTGAGTCAGTTTGCTGATTTTCAAACTCTACTTGTGTTACTGTTAAGGTCCTGACACACCAAGCCGACGGTCAGCCGACGGACAGTTTGGGGCCGTCGGTGAGCGTTCGTCGCCCTAGTTTTTTCGGTGTGTCCCGCACCGTCGGCTCCAATCTGCCCGTGTTTGAGTTTTCTTTTGGCAGATTCAGCATGTTGAATCGGCGTGCGGCGCCCAACGGTGAGAAAAATCACTCTGATTGGGGGTTCAGCTCAAACGAATCAGTGCACGAGAACAGAAACGGTGAGTAAAGTGAGGAAAGCTTACGAGCAAAGTCAAGAGGAAAAACACAGAAGGCTTTTATAATATTTCATCTTCATCTCATCTGATCATTCCAATACACGGATATTTTCACAACAACATGGCCTTCTGGAGTGAAGCTAAGTGGTGAGCGAGAGTGGCGTGTCGTCTTTGCGGTGTGTTGAATGCAACTTTTTGGCTTAAACAAAGGCGACGTGAGGCGACGCAACAGGCGGCCTTCGTCGCCGCTAGTTCTTTGATGTCGGCTTGGTGTGTCCCCAGCTCACACTTCATTAGGTCATTCAGATAACATGAGGATGTCTTTAAAGAAACCGACTCAAGGGAATCTTGGGAAATGTAGGACAATTCAATGTGCCATTATCCTGTTGTTGCCACTTGTCGCTCAAATGGCATCTGTTGAGTAAACATTAAATAGTTTCCACTGGGAAATATGCTTATTTGCTTTCTTGTCGAGAGTTGGATGAGAACATACACTGTCTTGTCTGTAAATATGTAGCTGAAGCCAGTTAGCTTAGCTTAGCATAAAGACTGAAAATTAAACATACAGTCCGTTTTGCTTCCCTTGGACAGAGCCAGGCTAGCTGTTTCCCCGTTTCCAGTCTTTATGCTAAGCTAAGCTAACCAGCTATTGGCTGTAGCTTCATAATGACCGCACAGACATGAGCGTGGTATCGATCATCTCGTCTAACTCTTCGACAAGAAAGGAAATAAGCGTTTTTCCCAAAAACGTCAAACTATTCCTATAATGTGTATGTGTGTGTTTGCGTGTATGTATTTACCAAAGTCACTGGTACACACAGCCATAAGGACCTCTTCATCTGTACAGGGTTTACAGGAGACTGTAATGGAAAACAGGAAAAAAAAAGAAAAACATTTAATACTTTAACATAAGAAACCACAGAAGTTCTTATTTTTACGATCCATTTTCTTTCCTTATTAGCTTTTGAATCACCGTATGAGTTGTTTCACCCTTTTGTCTGTTTCCTGTTCTCTGTATTAACGGGTGATTATGAGACAGAAGAGACATCAAGAGAGTGAATGAGAACAGCAGGTGAGGGAAGAGGCGTAATCACAGAATTACCCCTTGACCCTTTCAGCTATAAAAACAGCTATAAAACGCCCAGACAGACAGACAGACAGACAGACAGACAGACAGACAGACAGACAGACAGGCTTGGACAAGCTTTCTTCTGTCTCATTAAGAAAGCAGTCCAGCCTTCCTCTCCACCCACCGTCCCTCCCCACCACATCGCTTTATTCACACGGGTGGGCTAGCCAAAAATTCCCTGCTTTGGGGCGGCGGTCTGTTCTTGATTGACAGTTGAGAGACGATTGGCTGACCCTTGTGCTTGACCCTAACGTGACCTTTTGATTGGCCTGCTTGTTTTCATAAGTCTGGCTGAGACAAGGGAGTGTGGGAGTGAGGAAGTGGGGGAGGAGAGGGTGTCAGAGCGGGGCAGCATGGAGGTGAGATGAAGAAACACTAACGTGGTCTTTTGTCACCTTCACTTTATGTCAGTGAGAGGATGGCCTGTGTCAGATATGAGGAGTTTAACAGAATTAATTTGAACCAAAGAGAACTGATACTTACATGAGACAGTTAATCTATTGCTGTTAATATTTAGACTTTTCTCCCGTGTTTTTAAGTCCTTCTGGTGATAATGAAATAGCAAGCATGAACAGTTTTGGAAACATTTGCTTGTTGGTGTGTTAAAGCTGACAAACATTCAACAAGTGGTGGTTGAAGTATTAAAATAAAATGAAATACTCCACCACAAGTAACAGTCCTGCATTCAAGTTTTCACCCAAGTAAAAAAAGTATAGAAGTATTAGCAACATAATGTACCTAAAGTATCAAAAGTAAAAGTACTCATTACGCAGAATGTCCCATAATAATGTTATATTAATATACCATTGGATCATTATTGGTGTTTTAATACGTAAGCAGTACTTTCATGTTGTAGTTGGTCAAAATGGAGCTACTCTTAACTACTTCATAAACTTTTGGGTAGTGTGATCTATAACACTAAAAGCAGCCCGGTCGCACGACAAAGCGTATGTATGACTCCGTTCTTGCTTTTGGCGTGTCATTAGTACGACATGTAGTCTGTACTGACAGCAATGTAAACTAACCCATCCCTGTAAATATGCGATGCTCAGAGCTAGTGACGTAGAACAAAAAGTGAGAAAGACCACTTATGGCGGGCAACAGGGGAGTTGGATGGGTCCAACAAACACAGGACTTTCAACCAGGAGACCGGAGTTTGAGACCGGTGTTTTGTTTTGCAAGTTACATTAATGACGTGTCCAACTTGTAATTTTTTGTTTGTAGCGGCCTCAGTTTTAAAGCTTGAGTGAAGATACCGGCATCATATGAAACTAGAAAACCTAAGAAATCCATCAGCATCAACCATGTCATAATAGCTTGTCGCAAAAGAGGTTAAATAACGTTCCAAACATACGCTAACTTTTGGCGAGGAAAGGCCATTTTCAAAGAGTCCCTTGACCTCTGACCTCAAGATATGTGAATGAAAATGGGTTCTATGGGTACCCACGAGTCTCCCCTTTACAGACATGCCCACTTTATGATAATCACATGCAGTTTGGGGCAAGTCATAGTCAAGTCAGCACACTGACACACTGACAGCTGTTGTTGCCTGTTGGGCTGCAGTTTGCCATGTTATGATTTCAGCATATTTTTTATGCTACAGTAAATGCAGTACGTGTGAGGGTTTCTGGACAACATTTGTCATTGTTTTGTGTTGTTAATTGATTTCCAATCATAAATATATACATACATTTGCATAAAGCAGCACATTTGCCCATTCCCATGTTGATAAAAGTATTAAATACTTGAAAAATCTCCCTTTAAAGTACACTTTGAACAGATAAAAAATGTGCGATTAATCGTGATTAAATATTTGAATCGACTGACAGCCCTAGTAATTACTAACTAAAACAGTGAGATAAATGTAGTGGAGTAAAAACTACAAAATTTCCATCTGTAATGTAGCGGTATAGAAGTATAAAGTAGCGTAAAATGGAAAAACAAGTATCTTAAAGTTGTGTATGAGTACAATACTTGAGTAAATGTACTTAAATCTCTGAAACCCACATGTAAGAAAACACACACATTGAAGAATGGGTGCATTCATTCTCTTACCTAAACCAGGGTGCAGGTATGGGTACATGTGTGCCCCGGGCCCCTGACTGGACACCAGCTCGTATTGGAAAGCTGTGATCCTCCGGCTGATGTCTTCCTGAGGGACGGCCTCCACAAAGAGAGCTCCCTCTGCCAGGCTGAAACAGTGCACCGTTCCCTGAGCCTGGTCCTTCTCTGCCAGCAGCATCCTCAGATCCCCGTTATGCTCCAGGTACACATGAGAACCCTGAACACGGAAGGGCCAGGAGGACACAAATATGAGCTCCATCCATCGGACACTGAAAATGGTAATATTCTGGTGTCGTGCTCTACCTGGGAGTGAGTTTGGGGTTTGATGCACACGTGGAGACCTGCCGTGTGTCCTGACGAGGGCTCTGTGTTTGGCCGCAGGTTGATGATGATGGCTCCTGTGGGGTAGAGCCACTCCAGAGAGCCCTGAGAGCAGCGGAGGTAGATCTGCTCCACATCTCTGCGATGAGACTCGTGACTCAAACCACTGCAGATGAGATGACAGATTTTCTAGTTTACTCTCATGAGGAACAAGATGGAAATGCTTAAAATCATAAAAAATGACCTTAGAAAGACATAAAATATTCCTGTGAATGCATAAAAAAACAATCTATGACGACACGCTACAGTTAAAGAAGCACATGGAAGGGATTTAATGATATTGCAACATTCATTAAGAGCAGTTCTGGTGCAGCTCTGGTGCAGCTGTCCAGCCAACAAATCTTTCACTTTGGACGGATGTGGTCGCTTGTCTCTGATGTGCATAAGCTACCTCAACACCAGGAACTGATTGGGCCATTAAGTCGTTAGAAGTTGGAGGCCGGTAAACTTTACAACACAGAGAGCGGAGCAGCATGGGCTTTCATATTTTATGACTTGGGGACTTGGAAGGCGTGATCAAAGGGGCCATATAGCTGTATTTACTTAAGATAGGAACTGAAGCAGAGACATTCCTCTGGTTATACTTTTCCAAAAATCTTAAAGGGATCATATTTTAGATGTACTATATGGAGAAGTTTGTCTGAATAGTCTCTCAAAAAGCACCTCCTGTCCATGGAATTGGTTAGTCCTCTCTGAGAAAAGAGATTTTAATAAAGATATTATGAATTACTGAGATCTGACATCATATAAAGTGTCTGTGACCACAAGTAATGGCACACAGCAGCCAAAAACATCCTTAACTAGTTTCCATGCACCAGAGAGTCACTTATTGTACTCTGACCTTCCAGTGTCCTTCCTGAAGATTACATTCAATCTTAATCAAACATCCATGCGTCTAATTACTCATTTTAAGCCCACTGAAATCCAGAGTGGAGCCTAATGCACAACAGAGCCACTTCAAAGACACAACCTCCCTCTCACACACAGGACTCAAGTTCCTTTCATGACTCCCCCCTGCATTTCCAGGATTTAACATCCATGGATTAAAAGTCCAAAGTGGAAGATCAAAAACAAAAAAAAAGGATTATATTTCTTTATGGAGTTCTTTAAAAGAAAGTAATGACTATAACATGCTGATAACATTCCTGAGTTAGGTGTGTTTTCTTGGTTGCATGTGATAACAGTACTATAGCAGAGTATGGAGATGGTCATATAGTCCTGGGAACCGAGTAAAAAAAGTTTTCCAATTACTTTTTATGTGTGATTTCCTTCCTATTTAGGGTTAGAAGAAAATCTTACAATTTAGGCTTCTTGAACTTTATTTTTTTATTTTACAGCATGTCCACTGTAGTGGATCAGAGGACTATTTCAGTATGAACAGACAAAAAAAATGAACAGATTATGGCTTGATATTAAACCAAGAATACATTCAACTTGATTAAAAAAACACACATGCCATATCACTGGAAAGCCCATGATGTCCTCTTTACAATACACCAGGGATTGATAGAGTAAGTCAAAAGAGTAAAAGGATATGCATGTGGACAAAAAGTCCACTACAGAGGACACATGTCAATGGGCTGGGTCTCAGGAGGATATAGTCCTTCTTTTGTCCAGCTTTCATCCTCACCTTCCTCTCCAGCTGCACTGGTCGCTGGAGTACTGCGCCACCGCCCGACACCACAGGAGCACAGCTGTGATCCAGTGCGCAGTCCACGGCCGGAGCATGGTGGTCTGCTGTCCGACCCGCAGGTCACCGAGTCCCGCACGCAGGACCAGCAAGACGCGCGTAAAATCCCGTTAAAATATCCCTCCGGAGCTCCGTTCAGCGCGCTCTGGCTCGCTACATGGCGGGTTCAGCTGAGGCAAAAGTTGCGTCTGTGACGGAAAAACATGTTGACATGTAAAAGCAGTATAGAGATAAGAGCTCAGCAGCAGCAGCAGCAGCAGCAGGACAACAGACTGTTTAAAACACGTTTGGTCCGTGCGCTCCGCTTCACGTCACCGGGGGCGCGTGCCAACTGCTGAACTCCGCTTGAGTGACACGCGAGACGCTCGCTCCAAACCACTCCCACACAGAGTAGAGAAAGGCCTGGAGCTCTCACTGCTGCATGAACCAAACTTTTACGCACATTAAACTGGACCTACTGATGCAGACCAGAGAGAGCATCATGATGCTGGTTATTATGAGTGAATAAAAGAAAAAAGAAATAAGAGAAACTTGGCCCCACAAATGGCCAAATGCACAAATCAAAAATCTCATTCAAGTCAAAACAAATCTGTAAAAAGACACAAACAATGAGCTGCTTTTAAAACATTTTATTCCTTTCAGCCAAGCCCACATCTATTTGCCCCCTGTAAGATGTGTGTAGAGAAAGGCCTGGAGCTCTCACTGGAACTAAACTTTTACGCACATTAAACTGGACCTATACTGATGCAGACCAGAGCATCATAATAATAGTAATAATAATAATACATTTTATTTATAGCGCTTTTATAAAAACACAAAGACACTTTACTTAGGTGGTACATTTTTCAGATCCAGTTATAACTCCTGAAATTGGAAAACAGCAAGGAACAAGAGTTTTTTTAATATGTACATACAGAATGGCTGCTGAAAAGAAAGTGACAGATGCATTCTCTACAGAAATTGTCAAAAACTATTTATTCTCTAAAGACAGAACGGCATGTTTTCTTTTAGCTTACCTATTAAAAGTGACTCCATTCAGAAGCTACATTAGCTGTAATAATCCCATATTTTAGTATCATAATAATAGGATCATGTTATCGCTATCATGATACTGGTTATGAGTGAAAATGGCCCACAAATGCACAAATAAAAAGCTCATTCAAGTAAAAACAAATCTGTTAAAAAAGAAACAAACAATGAGCTGCTTTTAAAACATTTTTAGTTTTTATTCCTTTTAGCCAAGTTCACATCTATTTGCCAAGCTTTCTTAGATCATTTCTATTCTATTCAGCGTGTCGGCTCCTTGTGTGTAGACTATATGTATAAGTCCTACAGGTCTTAAGATGCCAGAGAGAAAACTGTGTGAGAGTGTTGTGTGTGTGTGTGCGTGTTGGCTCTGTAAACACATGGATCATATTATCGCAGTGAAAATTAGAGCAGCATGCAGGTCTGGAACAGCAGCATGACTCCCCCCCAAAAACACTCACCAAAACCCTCTGCAGTCAGTGCCAGAGTCTTTAACACTGTTAAGATGTTTAATTGTAGGAATATGTTGTTTAATTTGCCATATTATCTGACATAATCCTCAACGGGGATTTTTTTTTTAAGTGTGACTTTATATTGTGTATAGCCTATTGCTGTATCATTCTTGTGTTATTTCACCATAGTCCTCCTGTCCACCTCCTTGGGAAAAAGAAAGACCCTGACGTAACAAGAAGTCACACATGTGTTCTAAACGCCTGTTTGGTTCTCGGGCGGTTTTCCCGTGAGAAAACAGTCAGTATGTTACTGACTCGTCACATTCCCCCACACAGCCAGAGCTATGTAATGCATTTCGAGAAATACCGAAACACAGACTCCCTTACACACAAACACACGCACGCACGCACGCACGCACACACACACACACACACTCTCTCTCTCTCTGCCATTATGTCTCTGTGGAAATGGGAATTTCCAATATTGCTACAGTGCTGTTATAAGTTTAAGAATCAGGACTCATTCAAGGAGCCATTCATTCTATTTTATATATATTACACTTTATAATATACTGTAAATCAAATATTCATTTTCCACTTCCCATTTTTTATTGTTATTGATGACAAGAACTAAAAAGGTTTACACCTGAATTGTAGTTCCTGTTAATTTTGAAGATGTTTTACTAAGTTGCTGGTGTACAAAGTAAATTTGTATCTATGTATTTATTTGTTACATTTTGTTTTACAAAGTTAGGAAAGTGATGTTTAAGTCAAGCTCGTTGTTGCCTTACACATAAAACAAATTATCCCAGTCATTTCCGCACAGTGAGACATACAGTTTATTAATCTCGGTATCGGTATAAATACTCTGTATCGTCCGATACCCAAAACCCAGGTATCGGTATCGGTATCGGTATCGGTATCGGTATCGGTATCGGTATCGGGACTGAAAAAGTTGGATTGTGTACTTCCCTAGTCAGAAATCAATGTTTAGTTTATCTCTGTGGAAGATATCTGACGTTTGGTTCCCACTTCTAACAAGGCTTGTGAGCCAATAGTATAACAACGCTGGTATCACGTGGTATCTCTGGGTCGACGGTTAGTGTGGAAATAACGGATAAATGGCTGAGATTGACGATAAGTGCCTGGCAACGACTTGTTGTGACGTAAATGCAATGAAACGGCGGTGGGAAATTTGTGACATCTAGTCGCTGAACATTATCATTGTTATCAATAACACCTTTAACTGGAAAAACACTCAACCTGGACTGAATAAATGGAAACTGAATTAAAATTAGCTTCATTCATTCAATCATTTGCTAATGCTTTATAGATCAGGTGTAAGCCATTAACAAGGACAATTGTGGGTTACCAGGTTAGGAAAAATCTCTTTTATCTATTACAACTGCATTTCATTGTGCAATCCTGTATTGTATAATGACAATAAAGTGGAACCTTGAACCGTATGACCACTACAAATTAAGGGCTAGAGAGGATGCAACCAAAATTAACAACTTATTAAGCATTTATGAATGGATTACCAACAGTTAGAACTGCTTCACTACCAATTAAAGGATGAACACCAGTAAAAGTGATTTGTCACAATCCTACAACCCAAAATAATGGCTTATAACTGATCTATGAAGCATTAGCAAAGCTATGACTTCAAAATAGTACCCAAAATGTTGTTTAACATATGTATCCAGGGTACATACTGCTATTAAAACGATGACATCAAGTTCTTGAGTGCTGCTCAAATAAAAAAAAAAAAAGAATTGGACTGAAGGATGACTTTACTAGCTCAGATGTGCCGATAATAACCCCTGAATGACCCGACAGGCATGGATGGATTGGAACGATGTATCATGATTATGATGCATGTCTGTGCCCATTGTGTCATAATCCACCCATGCCGACAGGTAGGGTGATTTTCAACACTTCCTCTCTGTCTCTCTGCATAAAGCACGGCACGACTGTATAACTGCACCACTAACTCATTCCCTCCAGTCACTGGATTTGAAAAACATAATTTCACCATAAACAGGACTGAAGCCGCTGCAGAGGGAGTCTGACCTGAGTCTAATCCTGTCACCACAGCAGAGGAAGTTGGAGCTGCTGATGTGCTGTTTGACCTCATGTGCTCCTTCACCATGTGAAGTATTTACAGAGCAGCAGAGCCTCTGACCTCCCCCACCCCACCCGCCACCGTCACCTGGCTCCTCTCAAGCGGCCTGACAGGAGGAACGCTCCGTCTGTCCACACACTGCTTCCTCACGGAGCCACACACACACATTCCTCTATCTCCGATTACAATCTTCATGACCTTTATTAACTCATTACTCGCTCACAGCACACTCCTCTCTCTTTTTAAAAATATGTATTTAACCACACGGACCAACTGGGCAACTCCATGGATGAACATCAGTCATTCAGCTCACAGCACTGACAACTTCATACTGTCCTATACAAAGAAGAGAGCAGTTACTACAGAAGCAGAGAAACTGGGGAAATGGTTAACATGTCTTCATTTAAACTTGTTTAGGCTGATTAAGAACTTTCATACCTGCAATAAAACCTACATAAGACCTAAAGTAACACAGATAATGCAGTCTGTTTTTCAACCGTCTTCAGGGGGAAACACAGCATCTACTGTATTGCTACTTTGATTGTTTGCTCGTGTCTATCTGCCTGTCTACTCTGAAGCTACACTGCAGATTTAGTGATTGTAACCAACTGAGTGCTACTACTCATCTACTTTATGAGCAACAACATTCGGATGGCGGCTTGCATTACCACGGTTTTGCACTCGGCGGCTCACTTTAATGCAGTTTCGCAGTTTTGGAGAACTACGGTGGCCTTCAGGTAACATAAAAAAGCGAAAGGCTCTTTCTAGAGCCAGTGTTTGGTTTGTCCGTTCTGGGCTACTGTAGAAACATGGTAGGCTCCGTGAAGAGGACCCGCTCCCTATGTAGATACGAAGGGCTCATTCTAAGCTAACGAAAACACAACGATTCTTAGTTTCTAGTGATTATACACTAATGAAAACATAGTTGTGAATATTACATTCCATTTCTGCTAATAGATCCCCCTAAATCCTACACACTGGATACACTTTATACATTTACAGTATATTGAAATAAAAAAAAATTGATCAATCTACAATTTAAAGCATTTCTACACCAAATCATGTGATCTTCACTTTAAGGCTGAGATGGCTGAGCTAGACATCTTTAGCAGGAGCATCGTGATTTGATTTAGTTTCTGCTCCGGGGTTAGGCATTTGCCTTGAATGGTTAAGGGTAGGATAAGTCGTCGAGCAGACTGTTGGTTAGCTTCTAGACACAACCTTTGTTTAGTTATGTGATAAACTGAATTACCAAGTGTATTGCATGCCTGGTGGCCTGCCAGGCCTAAGTTGCCTCCCCGCCGGGCCTAGGCATCGTGAAAATATGTATTTATAAGATGTTTTTTAATCTAAAATGTGTTATACAAGTAGCGAACCACTTCAAGGAATAACTCAGTGCGTAGGTTGTGTGTTTCATGCGAGTGCTCCCGTGTCTTGATTGCCACCTGCTGATTAACGTGAAGAGGGTTAGCCCCGAAGTTAGAGACAACTTCCAAGCCGCTCCTCAGAGTTTTGCTCAGCAACCCCCACCCCCACCGCCAAGTCAAGACACTTGGCCCGAAACCTCGATTGCCAAAATCTTAATTCATCAAAAAGGATATTTTTCAATTAAAGAGAGAAAAACAAGTATTGCCTTAGCTAAGGTTAAATCTCACTGACTAGCTTTCACTTGATATAGCGTTATCTCTCCTGCTTAAAATGTCTATTGATGTGTTTCTCTCTGTGACATTTATACGCTGTTTTAACAAAAATGAAACATTTCTATTTTTTATATGGTCAAACAGATGGACTTGGACTTATATAGCGCTTTTCTAGTCTTCCAACCACTCAAAGCGCTTTACACTACATGTCAGTATTCACCCATTCATTCATACACTGGTGGCAGAGGCTACTAAGGTGCCAACTTTGCCCATCAGGATTTAATCTAAATACTCATTCACACACCAATGGCTATGCCTCCGGGAGCAATTTGGGGTTAAGTGTCTTGCTCAAGGACACATCGACATGTGACCCGGAGCAGCCGGGGATCGAACCACCGACCTTCCGATTGGTGGACAACCTGCTCTACCCTCTGAGCCACAGCTGCCCTGATACTAAGAAGTAAGACTCTGGTCTTCACTCAATTTTGATAAAATATGTGGTTAATGCAATTGAGCTTTGTAGGGCAGTGTAGAACGGGCCTGTGACTTACTGGCTGACAGACAGTCTCTCCTTTTCAGTGACAGACTTACACCACACACACATCTTACTTCTATAAAGAGAGATGTTGAAACAAAGGAATGTGGTAAAGCTCCAGGTGAATAAAAAGCCTTCAGTGTCTGACCTCCGTGAGCTCTCCTCCCCCAAACACACCCGTAACTCGTATCTCTCTCGCTTATCAGCTGCACTGCCAGAGAACACGCAGCCGTGTAAGTGCATACATGTGTGTGTGTGTGTGTGTGTGCATTTTGTCTACACACGTGCAGGTTTATTTGACCAGCGAGGGCAAGCAGGCTCCAGGGTCAGGGTCATTCATTGTGTGTGTGTGTTATCAGGTCTGATGTCTGCAGAGAGACGGAGTGTAAACACTGAGTAAAGCTCTGTTTACTCTCTTTGCGAGTCTCTTTCATAGATTCTCCATTAGAGCTCGCTCTGATCATCTACCAAGTGCTTTATCATGAGGGCAGAGTGGGTAAAGGAGACAGGATGTATTTAGAAAGAGCGTGGCCTTACTTAAACAAATCACTCTGGTTCGTTACATTATAAAATATATGGCGTCCATTTGAGTGGACATTTATCCAAAGCACCTTATGGCTCCATGACTGCATAAACCTTGAATATGAATGGCTGCGAAGACCTGTCAAGCCTACTGCTGCTTCACTCAAATATTAAGCAACAGGCATAGTGAGCAGAGGCTATAAATGTCTTCAGTGTGTTCAATAACCAGACGGCAGCACTTTGAGATAAATGCATAAAGTCATGTTCACAACGACAATGCTAACATGTTGATGTTTGGCAGGTATAATGTTTATCATGTTCACCATCTTTTCTAGTGTGCTAACATTTACTAATTAGCACAAAGCACAGTACAATGCTGTAGCGGACAAATTACAATACAATTTGATACAATTTTGACGTGATGATGACACTAAAGGAAAAGTCAGGGGATGACCAAAGATAATATTATTCATCATTTGGGAGCCATTAATGTCTGCACTAAATTGTGCGCCAGTTATTGTGGTAGATGTTGAGATATTTCACAGGATACCTGGTGGTGGTGATGCTAAAGGAAAAGACAGAGGATCACCAAAGTCATTAGGATTCAGCCTCTGGGGACCATGTCTGTACAAAATGTAATGGCAATCCATTAGTTAACTAGTTGTTAAGATATTTGAGTCTGGTCCAGAGTGGTGGACCGACCAACTGACTTACAGATATTGTTATACCATGTCTCTGACATGTCTGTAAAAAGTGAAAAAAATACATAACAATAAAAACTTAATTAACATCTGATCTGATATCTTAATTAATATCCAAAAAAATGAAATCCTGCAAAGTGGAGACAAACGCTTAGTCAATTAATTGTTTGACCTTTCAACAGAAAAAGAATCAACATGATTTTTATAGTTTAAATCATTTTTCAAGCAAATCTTCCATATTTTCAAGCTACATTTGCTGCTTTTTCTTTGTCGTTTGTGACAGTAAACTGAATATCTTTGGGTTTTAGACTGTTGGTAATACAAAACAAGCTATTTGAAAGTCACCTTGGGTTTTAGGAAAATTTCACAAACATTTTGTACTATTGTCTGCGGTTTTTTTTTTAAGACAAAACAATTAATCAAGAAACTAATCATCAGATTAATCAATAATGAAAATAATCATTAGTGGCAGCCC